>NW_004443958.1:15477557-15486383 GCF_000243295.1 Trichechus manatus latirostris
CCTCCCTTCCCTTCTTCCCTCCCTCCCTCCTATCCTTCCTCTCTCCCCTCCTCCCTTCTTCCCTTCTTCTTTCCCTCCCTCCCTCCCCTCTCCTGCCTCCCCTCCTCCCTTCTTCCCTCCCTCCCTCCTTCCTTTAAAGAAAGAAAGCCGTCTTCCTTCCTTCCTTCCTTCCTTTCTGTGTAGGGAATACATTCACATCATTGAACATTTATAAGATACAGAAAGGTGTGTAGTGAAACGTCTCCCCCACTCCCTGTTCTGCAGCCAGTGGGTTCCCCTTCCTGGAGGCAGTCAGTGTTAGCTGTGTCCTGTCTGTCACTCCAGGGACAGCCTGTGTGCATACAAGGACATGCCTGTGTATATATATGTTTTCCTCTTTCATTGTATGAGGCTCTTATGTTTTATAGCTTACAGTGTCTCCAGCTTCATGATTTAAACCATAATCAGGGAAGAAGAACCGCTCCGGTATACTTGCTCGTTTTCTTCTGGGTTACTAGGCCTTCTTTCCCTCTGGCATTACCAGCTGCTCCCATCACCCTGTCTTCACACAGGCCTGTTCCTGAGAATGAGGAACATCTCTGATGACATGGCCGTGGACTCCAGGGCTGTCCAGCCCAGTGGGTGGGGAGTGTGGCTTCGAACCCTTGGCTTCAGGAGGTTGCTGGGCCCTGCCTGGACTTCCCTTTCTGCGGCCGACAGGAAGCTGGGGGGCCGGATGGCACTGCTCCAGCAATGGTTCACGGCACATAGTGCCCTCTAGGGAACCCATTTCTCCCCCAAGGGAGCTTTGAGATCACTTTCTCCTGGCTTAGGTGACCTGATGCAGAATCCCACACCTGAGGGATGGCCAGGGCTGGTGTTTCTCACGCTTGAGCTGCTTGTTAAATGAAGATTCTGGTTCATTAAGTCTGCGTGGGGCTGAGATTCTGCATTTCTGTTGAGGTCCCAGGCAATGCTGGTGCTGCTGGTCCAGGGTCCACAGTTTGAGTAGTAAGGATCTCGTCCACCTTCCCACCCCTTGTCATGCTGCGCACAGTACCCAGACACTGTGGAATGCTTGATTATTGTGTTCCTATGCCTGCTCAGTCACTGGTTAGAAGTTCTACCTACATTGTCCCATTTAATCTTCCTGACAGTCCCGTGAGGTGTGAGCTTAATAATATTTAAGATGGAGAAACTACTACTCAGAGATGTTAAATAACTTGTTAGAAGTCACACAGCTCATTAAGTGGCAAAGATGAGAGTCTTAGCGCTGAAGGCTATTCCATTTCACTGTAAACCAGTTAAGTGCTCAGCTGCTAACCAAAAAGTTGGCAGTTCAAGTCCACCCAGGGGCACCTCAGAAGAAACGTTTCGCAGTCTAGTTCCGAAAGATCAGCCTTTGAAAACCCTGTGGAGCACAGTTCTACTCTGACACACTGCCAGGAGTCTGAGTCAACGCCGTGGGAGCTGGTTTTTCTGGTAGCCCCTCAGGAGCGGATGACTGCAGTCCCCCTAAAATGGAGCACGTCTTTGTGTTGATAATGAATGCATTCCATGGCAAATGTCATTTTATCCCCACCACCTCCCACCCCTGACATCCCCAAGATTTTAATCCTGGCTTCTCCTTTTCAGAAGACTGTGAGACACTTGACACGGGGACTAGGCTCAGCAATAACAGTGACCCAGAAACAGTTTCAGCCTTTTCCCTGGAGAATTAGAAGACACATGAATTCGGAAAAAGTAGCTGAGAAAATTTCCCCATATGAGTACACACTCCCCCACCTCCTTCTCCCATAACACATGATACGTTTTACCTGTGATTCGGTCACTGCTGAGCTGTCTTCATTTAATGTGGTTTTGATGGAATATTTGGTCTGGAAATTTTATTTTCAATTAAACATACTCGTTGAACTGTCTTGGTTTTGAAAGGATTCCATTAGGATGGCTAATTATGTAGTAGTTGCTACAAGGAGATACTTGCACTCAATTTCAGCTCTTAGGTAATTCAAATCAACCGCTTTATATTTTCCTCCCTGGAGCTGTGTGCGACCATCTCCCTTCAACACTGTAGGCTTCTCATGAGTTATTTTTAGACATCCAAATCAAAACAGCAATTTTGGCTGAGGCCGTTTCTAGTCTAGCAGAGTAAACCATATGTACTGATGAGAACAGGCAAAGAGTCACTGCTTTTCAAAAGCAATAAAACCATCTCTCTCTGTCTAAGGGGATTCTGTGTTTGTGAACGGAAAACTATTCTTCGTACTGTTATAGTCGTTTGAGAACCCTATCTGAAGTCAAAGACAATTGAAATTCCTTTCAACTTACAAAAGAATTTGTAAACTGCTGTAGCACCCTTTTTTCCAAGATGGCTGACCTTGGCAGAGTTTACTGGGGACCCTGTTTTGGCCTCTGAATCTCCCATGAAACATGAAGATCACTATTTTTATTTTCCCACTTCTGTCTGTTTCTTTGTTTTATCAGAGAACTTGTAACATACCTCATCATCCTTACCAAGTGTGTAACTCGTCTGCCTTTAAAATGTAAGCTCCTTGTGGGCAGGGGCTGTATTTTTTCACCTTGTGTTTTGCCTGGCACATAGTAGGTATTCTGATTGAATGAATAAATATATGAATAAAATCTTATTTCTTTCTAGTTTCTCTCTTTTTAGAAACATCAACAATGTGTTACATAAATATTAAATGAATTGATTCTCCTTAAAAAAATTGCAAATAGACCAAAGTCCCTTTTGATCACCACCCCCAGCCCTTGTTCCCTTACTGTCTCTGTTTGGTAGCATTTGTTATCACTTTGGTACATATCCTTGTAGAACTTTCTAATGCATTTGTATACATACATATATATATAGTATGTGTGTGTATATAAAGTCAATTCATGTTTGATATAGTCTGTAAAATTTCTGCCAACAGTAACTTAGAGAATACCTAATCAACCTTGTGTGCTGGGCAACCCAAGTTTTTTGTCACTAAGCACATGTCCTGGAATGACTGCAAAAGTGCCGAAAGTATTGATTTGGGGGTTAAAAATAAATGTTAGTGAGTAGGCAGTACTATTTTGTAGACCTGTGATAAATGATTATTCTGCAACTTGCCTTTTTTATTCATCAATATGTCAAGGAGTCGTATTTATGTTAGTTGCCTTGTTCTTTTCAACTATTACAAAGTTTTCATACACTATGTGGACATACTACCTTTTATTTAGGCCAAATTAGTAAATTCTTTATCTGCTTTCACATTCATTATAGTTTAAGATCCCTTCTCATGTGGATGTTGACAAACCTGCCATGTCCACTGCTGTCTTTTTTTTTTTAATTGTGCTTTAGGTGAAAGTTTACAGAGCAAATTAGTTTCTCATTAAACAATTAATACGCGTATTGTTTTGTGACATCGGTTGCCAACTCCAAGATGTGTCAGCGCTCTCCCCTTCTCAACCTCGGCTTCCCAGTTTCCATTAGTCCAGCTTTCCTGCCCCTTCCTACCTTCTCGTGTTTGCTTTTGGGCTGGAGTGCCCATTTAGTCTCGTATAAGTGGTTGAACTATGTGTGTTATTGTTTGTTTTATACACCTGTCTAATCTTTGGTTGAAGGGTGAACCTCAGGAGTGACTTCTGTACTGAATTAAAAGGGTGACCAGGGGCCGTACTCTCGGGATTTCTCTCCACTGCTATCTTTTGGTAGCTACAACACAGTGTGTCAAAATCAGCCCAGTGCCTTGGAGGTTGTGTGGAACCAGTAGAAAGAATTGTGTGTGATGCTAAGGGTTGACAGAGAGATAAGAATTCTGTTGTCCACAGAATCTAGGGAAGGGCATGGTGCACGGATCTCAGGGGACAGGCTAGTGAGTGGCCTTGGATCTGTTGTTGGCTATGCCAGTCACCAGTTGGCTTTCCTTGGACAGGTCATTTCCTCTCTCTTGGCCTTATTTTTCTCATCTTCACAATGGGCTCAGTGAACCCCTTTAAGCTCCTGGACTCTGAATAACAGGCTTACACAGTGCCCCTGGGTTTTACATAAAGAATGTATTGTCTGCCCACTTACCTTCATGTGTTAGGGGAGCAATTCCTGATAGAACCTGGCCCAGCAATGGCGCAGGGGGCCCGGGATTGGCCAGGAAAGTATTGCCTTTGAATCTTACTCCTTTATTTTTCCTATTACTTCATCATCCAATTAAAATGAATAGTTTTTTCTTTTGCTTTGTTTGGTCTTTTTGTTTTAAGCAAGACAGTATGGTGTTGAGGAAAGAGATTATGGACTCTTGAGTTCTAGTTTCAGTGGTATGTTCTTAGATAAGTCATTTATCCTCTCTGGACTTCTATCTGTGAACATCATGAGTCCAATTAGCCAGATATCCACTTAAAAAAAAAAAAAAAAAAAGTTAAAAACCACACTCACTTGTGGGTGTTTCATGTGGCATTTCTGAGTATTGTCACCTGCAGATAGATCATATCACGAATTGATGAGACCACCAGAACCCGTGAAGTCCTCTCGTTTCACATGAGAAACATGCAGCCACCCTAGTCCGATGACACATCCCATCCCTCAGCGGGTTCTCAGGCCCAGAGAAGGGTTCTCAGCTGTCATGATTCATAGCGAGAGTTTTCTCCTCTCGGCTCTGGGGACGGCTGTGCAGAAGAGTCAAGGAGAAAGGGTATTTCCCCACTTTGAGGCTCAGGGCCGCAAGGGTCACAGCTCTGATTCACTTGCCGGCGGGTGTCCCTGAGACCCAGTCAGGCTTTCCCATGATGGCTGAGAGTTCTGGCCCCTTGTCTTGGCATTACACCTGGGTCTGAGGTCACCACGCCTTTCCTCACGTGAAAGGTCAGGGTGAAGGGGTGTGAAAGGCACCTGGAAGCTGTAGGCTGGCAAGGTCCTGGGGGTTTGGTGTTCTTGGTTCCAACCCTTTGCTTTGTGCCTCTCCTGCGGATTTCCGTTCCTGGACACCCCTTTGGTTACAGGTTCCCCGGTCGAGTAGGTTTGCACGGGAACGAGCCCTGAGTCTGTGGGCTCTTCTACTGCTGACCTGTGACTCAGCCTCTCCTGGCCTTGCTTCCTGCCCTGCTGCGTCTATATGAGATGAGACTCCACAGTAGGTGCTCAACCGTCAGCCTCCTTCACCTTTCCCTTTCTTACATGGGAAAACCTAATTTTATAGGCTCTCAGCCTATAACCAAGCTTCGGAAGATTACCACGAGTATTTTTCACATTGTTGATGTTGTTGGCGGTCATCGAGTTGACCACAACTCATGGCGACCCCAGACCGGTGTGATCCATAGGGCTTTCATTGGCTGATTTTCAGAAGTAGATCACCAGGCCTTTTTTCCTAGTCTGTCTTAGCCTGGAAGCTCCACTGAAACCTGTTCAGCATCGTAGCATCGTGCAGGCCTCCACCGACAGATGGGTGGTGGCTGCGCAGGAGATGCATTGACCAGGAATTGAACCTGGGTTTCTTGCATGGAAGGCGAAGAGGATTCTATCACTGAACCACCACTCCCCCACCCCCACCCCACATTTTTCACATTAAAATAGAAACGAAAAACAGCATAATGAATGAAAAGACTATCATTGGCATGGTATACATCTTAAATTAGTTTTAAAAAGGCATAGTGTGTTGTTTCCTTTTGCCAGCTCTCCTCACCACAGATGTAGTTTGCAGTGTTGCAAATACACACAGAGCAAGTTGCATTGTCTCTGCTTGTATTTGGTCCACCTCCAAGTGATCAATACCGTTTGAATTTACATCTGGGAAACTTTAAGAAATGAGTCACCCTGTCCTATGATTCACAGACTTGATCAGAAATGTTTAAAATTGTGGGGTGGGGTGAGGTGGGGGGAAGAGTTGGAAACCAATCCCTGACCGTAAAACTCGAGTTCTGTGCTCTAGCGTGGGCAGGGCCATCCCAGGTTCTGTGCGAACAGTGCCTGCCCTCAGAGAGCTACACTGGGTGAGGGGGTTTAGGGTGAAACTGGAAAAGTTTCCTGGCCTCTTACCTGGTTATCGTGCCTTTTCATGTGCAAAAGTGTCACAGTTTGGACAACATAGGGTCCTGGAGAGACTAGAGGTCTTTGAGGGACGTAAACGGTTTGTGCTCAATGAGAAATCTAAAGTTGTCGGTTCGAACGCACCCAGCGGCTCCATGGAAGAAAGCCCTAGTGATTTGCCTCCGTAAAGATTACAGCCAAGAAAACTATGGAGCTCTGCTCTGCACACATGGGGTCACCATGAATCAGAACTGACTCGACGGCAATGGTTTGGTTTGGTGAAAGGAGACCGAGAGTTCTTAAAAACCAGAGATTCCATTTTATTCACATCTGCTTCCCCATTGCCTAGCCTCCAGTAGGCAGTTAGGAAATAAATGCTTGCTTGGGTGGGTGGATTCTTAACCCTCATCCTAGTTTCTGAATTTCTATTTCCCATTTGTCTCTGCATCTTTGAAACACCTCAAGTGACCCCAAAGTGTTTTCAATAAGTATCTTTTTTTTTAATTCAGTTTTTTTATTGTGGCAAAATTATACATAACATAAAATTTCCCACTTTAACCATTTTTAAGTGTGCAGTTCAATGGCATTAAGTGTCATTCATGATATTGTGTAACTATCACCGCTGTCTATTTTCAGAACATTTTCTTCACTCCAGACAGAAACTCTGTACCTATTAAGTAATAACTCCCCCTTTCTGCCTCCCCAGTTGCCACTATTCTACTTTCTGTCTCTATGAATGTGCCTATTCTGGATATCTCCTGTAAGGGGAATGTCATGGTTTGAATTATTTCCCCCAAAAAATGTGTGTATCAATTTGGCTAGGCCATGATTCCTGGTACTGTGTGATTTTCCTGTATGTTGTAAATCCTGCCTCTATGATGTTAATGAGGGAGGATGGGTGGCAGTTGTGTTAGTAAGGCAGGACCTGATCTACAAGACTGGACTGTGTCCTGAGGCAATCTCTTGAGATATAAAAGACAGAAGTGAGCAGAGAGACAGGGGGACCTCATACCATCAAGAAAGCAGTGCCGGGAGCAGAGCGCGTCCTTTGGACCAGGGTCCCTGCACAGAGAAGCTCCTAGTCCGGGCGAACACAGAAGAGAAGAAGACCGACAGAGAGAGAAAGCCTTCCCCTGGAGCTGACACCCTGAATTTGGACTTTTAGCCTACTTTGGCTGTGAGGAAATAAACTTCTCTTTGTTAAAGCCATCCACTTGTGGTATTTCTGTTATAGCAGCACTGGCTGACTAAGACAGGGAATCATGCAGTATTTTCCGTTTGCATCATCTGGCTTATTTCACTTAGCGTCATGTTTTTTGAGGTCCATCCAAGTTGTAACATGTATCAGAATTTCATGTCTTTGTTATTGTTGGATGCCGTTGAGTCGATTTTCCATATGACAGAGTAGAACTGCCCCACAGGGTTTCCCAGATTGTAATCTTTATGGGAGCAGATTGGCAAGTATTTCTCCCATGGAGTGGCTGGGTGGGTGTGACCCACCAACCCTTCAGTTAGCAGCCAACTGCTTAACCATTGCCCCACCAGGGCTCCTTTATTCCTTTACTGTGTCTGGATAATATTTCATTGTATGTATATACCATATTTTGTTTATCCATCTGCTGTTGATGGACACTTGGGTTGTTTCCACCTTTTGGCTGTTGTGAATAACGCTACTGTGAACACTGGCCTACAAGTATCTCTTGGAGTCCGTTGAGTTACCATTTTAACCTTTTTTAAGTGTACAATTCAATGGCATTAAGTGCCATTCGTGATGTTGTGTAACTGTCACCGCTGCCTATTCTCAGAACATTTTCTGAGAATGAGAGAGCAGTTGCTTTCGTTACACACAAGCAGCCCTATGCCATTTAGCTTTGTGCCCTTCCGTGAGTTATACACGAGCTAGAACTTATCAAGTACTAAGAACAGCAGCTCGCAGGGAGTAAACACCTAAGAAATAATGGAGGTGGAGGTAGTGCTATGGCTGTTAGCTCTCTGGTTTTGCTACTTGTCTTTGTCTTTTCTTCCCTACCTATAGGATTCATGGACTGTTTAAATAAATTTCCGAAGGATAAAAAAAAATTATAAGAAGTTGGAAACATAGAGTCAAAAGTTATCTATCCGTCGTCTCATGGGCCTTGGTAACGTAATTGCAATTATCATTTCAATGTGCTATAACCCATTTGTGTTGTTTTGTACGTTTTTAAAGTACGTTATCTTAAGATTCTCTCCAAATTTTTTTCTATTTGCATTTTTTCCACAGGCATTTCTATATTATTCTATAACCATTTCAACCATTTTGTATTTGCTTTTATCCCTGTGGCTGTTGGTGATGAACTATAGGTTTCCTAGTGTTTTCCCTTTTTTACAAATAAAGTTTTTCCTTCCAGTATTTCCTGTATCCCAAGAGCATCTCAGAAGTGGAATCATTGAATCAAAGGGCATAAACATTACGTTTTGTGTTTTTTATATTTAGTTATAATACCTCTATCATGGTTAATCCTCAAAATAAACCCCTGGGTTGGGAGTTATTAACCTCATCTTGTGGTTAATGTCATTACATGTTATTGCTAAAAGGAATCTTGCTGGTCCTTAAGGCACTGAGCCTCCTGGATGTAAGCTCTGTCTCACCCGGCGCTGAACCTCCCGGGCTCCCGTGGCTCAGTGCACATGTTGTTGTTAGTTGCCCTCGAATTGGCTCCGACTCCTGGAGATCTTCTGTATAACAGAACAAAATGTGGCCCAGTTCTGTGCTATCTTCACAATCAATAGCCTTTTTTTATTTTATTTTATTTTATTGTACTTCAGGTGAAGGCTTACAGAACAAATAGTTTCTCATGAAACAGTAGTAC
>NW_004443958.1:15488526-15522388 GCF_000243295.1 Trichechus manatus latirostris
TCGAAGATCAGGTGACCATAGGTGGATGGATTTACATCTGGGTTCTCAACTCTGTTCCATTGGTCAATGTATCTGTCATTGTACCAGTACCAGGCTGTTTTGACTACTGTGGCTGCATAGTACGTTCTGAAGTCAGGTAGTGTGAGTCCTTCAACTTTATACTTCTTCTTCAGTAGTGCTTTACTTATTCGGGGCTTCTTCCCTTTCTATATAGTTAATGATTAGTTTTTCCATCTCTTTAAAGAATGTTGTTGGTATTTGGATCGGGATTGCGTTGTATTTGTAAATTGCTTTAGGTAGAATTGCCATTTTCACAATGTTGAGTCTGCCTATCCATGAGCATGGTGTGTTTTTCCATTTATGTAGATCATTAGCCTTTTTGAGTTGTGATTATTATATCAATCCATCTCATTGGAGGGTTGCCCTCATTTTTGTTGGCCCTTTACCAAACATGATACCCGTTTCTAACAGTTGGTCTTTCCTGATGACGTGTCCAAAGTAAATGAGCTAAAGTATCACCATCCTTGATTCTAAGGAGCATTCTAGTTGTATTTCTTTGAAGACTGATTTGTTCATTCTTCTGGCAGTCCACAGTGTATTCAGTGTTCATTGGCAACTCCAAAATTCTCATGCATCAGTTCTTTTTCTGTTTCCTTTTTTACTATCCAGTATGGTATACATAAAAAACAAAAACCAGTTGCTGTCAAGTTGATTCCGACTCATAGCGACCCTATAAGACAGACTAGAACTGCCCCACAGGGTGTCCAAGCAGTGGCTGGTGGATTCAAACTGCCATCCTTTTGGTTAGCAGCTGAGTTCTTAACCACTGCACTGCCAGGACTTCTGGTGCACATAGTAAGTGCTTAATTAATTTCCATTACTCATTGAGTACTGGATGAAGAAAAAAACACCTCCCTGTATAGATGAGAAAACTGAGGCCCAAATAGAAGAAGCGACTTATTTCAGGTCAAACAGCAAACATGGCAGAACCAAGGCTATTGTGCCTTGTAGGTTGGCAGACCTGTATTTTGAGTGCTTAGTCCCTGGATCCCTAAATTCGAATAAGACAAGCTTCAGTATTCTTGAATATCTATAGGTAGTATTATAATGAATGCCTTCCTCTCACTTGCAAGCCCAGGCACCAGTCAGTACCACTGTCAGGTAGCCCAAAGCTGCCCAAGTGGTATTCTCATCTGAGTCCAAATCCATTGTGGCTACAAAGTAATAACAAAAGCAATGATAATAATGGCGAGAACAATAATACTAATAGCCAAGAAGTATTGGTTGCTTAGTATATGTTGGGTTCTTTACTTATTTTATTTCATCCTCACAGCCACTCACTCGTTAGGTATGATTACTCGCCTGGTTTTGTGCCATCCCCATGATAAGATGATTGTAATCCATAGGGTTTTTTTTTTTTTATCCATATGGTTTTCATTGGCTGATTTTCAAACTTGCATCATTGCTGGACACATAGTAAGTGGCTATGTAAGAGTTTTTCAAAATAAAATGAAAGTAAGTAGTCACTGTTGAGAGAGAGGCTTGGGTTGGCACGTTGATCCCTTCATTGGGCCCTTGTGTTATTTAACCAAAACCTTAACCCTTTCAATACCGAGATTCATGGAGCATGAAATCCCCCCTAAATCTGTCTCAAGGCAGCCACAGTGGTGGTTTCTTTTTGACAGAAAAGACTCCTTAGAGAATATTGACTTACAAAGGAGTAGGGGTGTGACTATCAGGTCGTGTCACAGAGTGAATGACCAAAATACCCCAAGTTACCCATGCAAATGGGTTTGGGTCTCTTCCGGGAGCCCCTGTAGAAGGCTCTAGACTTCCCTGAACTCCATTTTGAAAAGGGTATTTCCAGCCAGTGGGCTTATTCTTATGAGTAAGAGCCTTTCTTGGGGATTGAGGGGTGGGTTAATACCTGCGTTATAGGCTCGTTTTGTGCAGCGAGTTGCAAGATCCTTGGCTGGTGGGTTTGACCTTGGTGCAAATGGTTAAGCCCTGGGTTACTAACCGAAAAATTGGCAGTTTGGACTGACCCAGTGGTGCCTTGGAAGAAAGGCCTGGCAATCTGCTTCCAAAAGGTCACAGCCATAGAAACCCTACGGAGCAGTTCTACTCTGCAACACATGGGGTTGCCATGAGTTGTAATAGGCTTGACCGCAACTGATTTGGTGTTTTTTTGTGTGTGAGAGAAACAGATGCTTCCAATTAAACTATTGTCTAACACTGGTTATAGGGCACATACCTATGTTAAAATTGGGAAAGATCCTATATCTTAGGATCTTTGCATTGAAAAGTCATTAACACAAACACCCACTAAGCCCAGGCACAGAACACGATCCTCAAAATCTGAGTTTGTGCGGAAAGAGAGGAGTTTAAAGCAAATGTGCTTAATATTGAAGCCTCTAAGCTGCCATCTCTTTTCACGCAATGAGACACCAAGAGCAGTAGAGACGCCACTGTGTTCCGGGCAGAATGCCTTCCTCAGGCAACTGTCCCGTGGTTGGAATTCATATGACATTGTGTCCCAGTTATTTGGCAGATGTGTGCTTTGCTAGAGGGATGAAGTCAGATCCCTAAATCTGGCTGTGAGCTGACAAGTTGTTTTTAACGTAAACTCATCTCTAGTAGTAGTAATAGGACCAAGCCCTGTTTCTGTTTGGTTCTTGAGACTTTTCTTTTTTAGCACATTATCTACTATTTCCTTGAGAAATGTCAGCCAGTGGGCAGAAGAGGTATGGGCACATGAGGAAGACAGAGATGACTCGGGCCACGTGTTTGTTGTTGTTATTAGTTGCTCCAATTCCTGGCAACCCCATGTACGACAGAATAAAACACTCCCTGGTCCTGAGCCATTTTCACAATTGTTGGTATGCTCAAGTCTGTTGTTGCAGCCACTGTGTATTTTGAGTGCCTTCCAACCTAGGGGGCTCATCTTCCAGCACTATATCAGACAATATTCTGTTATGATCCATAGGGTTTTCACTGGCTGATTTTTCTTAAGTAGATCACCAGGCCCTTCTTCCTAGTCTGTTTTAGTCTGGAAACTCCCCTGAAACCTGTCCACCAGGGGTGACCCTGCTGGTATTTGAAATAGTTGTGGCATAGCTTCCAGTATCACAGCAACACGCAAACCACCGCAGTACGACAAACTGACAGGTTGTGGAGGCCATAATCTAGAGAAGTAGCAACAAAGAAACATTAGAATCCTGGCAGGCTTAATGCTAAGCCTTTACCTGGAGTACCCCTAGAGTGTTAGTATGTTTATCCTGGCCTCTTCAGTACCAGAGAAGTTAAGTCTGTGGCCCAAAGTCAAACAATTTTTTAATGTCACCTTAGTCCACCAATCGCCCGTGTGTGCTGTTACCCACAGCACTGTATTCCCCAGAATGTTTACAAAGACATGGGATGAGTTCTCCAGAGTCTCTGGCAAGCCCAGGGTTCTCACCACAGCTATCTTGTCACCCTTACCTACACATGAAATCTCCTTTTTAAAAAATATTTTATTTTTTTGTTGTTATTCTTGAAAATGTGCATGCAAAACCAATTCAACAGTTTCTATATGTACAAGTAAGTAACTTTCATTACATTCTTCAAGTTATGCAACCATTCCCACCCTCCTTTTCTGAATAATTCCTCCACCATTAATATGAACTCACTGCCCCCTAAGGTTCTTATCTAACCTTTCGAGTTGCTGATGTCATTTTGATTGTGGAATTCCTTTCAATAACCTCCTTGCCTTTGCAATGTGGGTTTTTCCACCAATAAAGCCCTTCCAACCTTCTTTTCCTCTTGGTGAAAACCAAAACATCCTTTAAGGCTCAGCTCAAATATGACACCTGAACCCCTTGTTCCTACAGAACGATTCCAGGGTCCCTGGGGCAGCATGACTGGCCCTTGCCTGCTGGTCTTGGCACTGGAGGTTTCTGTGGGTCACTCCTATTAGATGGGAAGGTCCTTGAGGCTCTGAAGTTAGACTGAGTTTGAATGCCACCTCTGTGACTTACAGCTTGAGTCCTTAGGCGAGTTTCTTAACCTTTTTGCACTTTGATTTGCTTATCTGCAAAATGGAGATGACCTTAGTATCACCCTCCCAAGATTATCATGAAAACTAAGTGTTTGCTTAGATCCCATGCTCAGTACTCACTAAATGTTGTGTTTATTGTTATGTGGGAGGCACTTTGCTCAGATCTTCCTGCATCATCTCCTTTAGTCTTCGCACAGGCCCTCTGAGGAAGGTTCTACTACTGCTGCCATTTTACAGATGAGGAAACTGAGGTGAAGCTGCTTGCCCACCGTCCCACAGCTCAAGTCATAAAGCTGAGGTCCACACTTACCGTTTTCAACTCCCTTCTCTTGATGGAATCCCAGTGCAGACTTTGCATGACGCTGCATTCTGGAGATGTTTTGTTGTGTGCAGTCCTTGTCAAGGCCTTCAGTTTTCCACTTCGTCTATTTAGGTGATCTTTATACTGTGTTGCAGAGTAATGATGCTGCAACAGGCTTTGCCTCAGCAAAATGAGGTGGCTGTTGTTTACACGGTACACGTGTTCACCAATCACATGGTCCTTCATCTCTGGCTTTTATGAGTGGCAGATCATCAACATCATAATTGCCCCCTTGAGCTTAGACAGCGGTGGGCCTTTGCTTTGATCTGCAGGGGTCGTAACCGTGATGGAGCAGGATGGCAGGCAAGGGTTGAATGTGGAAACTACCATTTATTGAAGGCCTACTGTGTGCCAGGCACTAAGCTAAGGTCTACATTTCCAAATATATAGGAATTTATCTCAGTATCTTACTATCATTAACGTCTAATTTAATTCCATGTACTCAGACAACATCCTTGTATGATATCAGTCCTTTGAAATTCATTGAGCCTTGTTTTATGGCCCAGCATATGCTCTCGTGGTGAATGCTGCAGGTGCACTTGAAAAGAAGGTGTACTCTGCAGTTTCAGGGTGGAATGTTCTATAAATATCAATTAGATCAAGTTGGTGGAGAAAAAAGCAAACCCGTTGACATCGAGTGGATTCCAACTCATAGCAACCCTATAGAACAGAGTAGAACTGCCCCATAGGGTTTCCAAGGCTGTAGTCTTTACAGAAGCATACTGCCACTTCTTTCTCCCATGGAGCGGCTGGTGGGTTTGAATTGCCAACCTTTTGATTAGCAGCTGAACGCTTACCCACTGCACCACTAGGACTCCTTTAGTTGGTGGATAGTGTTATTCAGATTTTCTATATCTTTACTGATTGTTTGTCTTGTTTTGTCATTTTCTGAGAGAGGGTAGGTGGGTTTTGCTTTGTTTTTTTATCTCTTCTACTACTTACAGCTCTCCCATGGTGGAGATATCAAGATCACCATTTTTTAGATGAAGAAACTGAAGTTCAAAACCAAACCCGTTGCTCCTGAGGTAATTCCAACTCATAGCGACCCTATAGGGCAGAGCAGAACTGCCCCATAGGGTTTCCGAGGCTTATCTTTGTGGAAGCACACTGCCACATCTTTCTCCCGTGGAGCCACTGGTGGGTTCGAACCGCCAACCTTTCTAACCCAGGAGTGTGGAACTCCACAATCCAAGCATTTTTTATTATGTCACAGTGCCCAAGTTGCTGGTGTGTTCATTTCGTGAGGGTATGTGTGTATGTACACACTTATTTTCCCAAGGAAAATAGTTGGCAAACTATGGCCCTCAGGCCGAATTCCTTCCGCTGCCTGTTTTTGTAAATAAAATTGGATTGGAACACAGCCACGCCCATTAGTTGACATATTTCTGTCTGCTTTCACATGACAGTTGTAGAGCTGAGTAGTCACAGTAGAGACCATCTGGCCTGCAAAGCCTGTAATATGTACTGTTGGGCCCTTTACAAAAAAGTTTGCTGACTCCTAATATCCAAAACCAGTCACCATCAAGTCGATTCTGACTGATGGTGACCCCATATGCTGCTGAGTAGAACTTTGGTCCACAGGGTTTTCATGGTTGTGACCTTTTGGAAACAGGTCACCTGGGCTTTCTTCTGAGGTGCCTCTGGGCGGGGGGTTGAACCACCAACCTTTCAGTAGTTGAGCACTTAATGGTTTGTGCCACCCATGGACTGACCCTTAGTATAGACTCCTGGAAGAGGATCAGCCAACATGACTTTGGTAGACAGGCTGGTCCAACTGTGGAGAAAAATTTAAATCAAAACTTTAAAAATGAAGTAAATTAGGAATATAAGACTTTTCTCTTCCCTACATTTTTCTTTTTTCTTTTGTTATTCTAGTCCACTGTCATATTCCCAGCGCTTAGAACAGTGTGCTAGGCCTTCAGTAAAGCCTTATTATGAATGAATTAAATCCAAAATCCATGCATAACACTTGGTATATCTGATCTCCAGGACCATTCTTTTCAGTAAAGTTTTGAGCCTGAAAATCCAGCAAAGGAACCAAGCTGGGTATGCAGCAGACAGAGAAGACAACTGAGGAGAGAAGGGAAGAAAGCAGGATTAGGTGAATGGAGAGACAGAGGGAATTCCAGAAGGAAAGAGAAGCAAGGAAATAGTGCAGGGCAAGATTGGAGCCTCAGAACATGGGTCTTTTCACTGGTTCTGTTGCAGGTAACATGGTGCTGTTATCTAGCGGAGACTGAGACATTGGGTGAATTTCTTCACATGACTTTGGGCTCACCAATAAACTCAAGTCTCTTCATCTGTAAACTGGGATAATAATCTTCTCCAGTGAATTTGAGCTTGTGAAGGGCCAGCACTCTGCTTGATATGGAGTAGCTGTTCAAGGAAAGTCTGTTCTTTCGTTCGTGATGGTGATACCCAAATCAGTCCACAAGCATGGGGCAGTCTTGCTGGTTGTGGAGACCAGCTGAAGAGAATGTAGCCTTCACTCTACAGCACGTGCAGAAGGAGGGGAAAATGAAAACGTCCAGGTGGGTGAGAAGGCACGGCCAGGCTCTGACCCTGTAGGCAGACCCTATGCCAGCGTGTCCTCTATGTGGTCCAAGTAAGAAGAAAAGGCCAAGAACTCTCAACAGACAAACGAGGCCAAGAGAAAATGTCTACGGGAGATTTACACATGAAAATGAGGAGTGAAGCTGTGTGCAGTAAAACTCTTGGTCTCCCCAACTGCCCCGTCTTGTTGTCCTCTTCTTGCATTCAGCAAATATTTACCAGGCACCTACCATCCCTAGTTCTAGGTTCTGGGGATACAAGGATAAACCGTTCGAAGTCGTCACTGCCCTCCCAGAATTTGTGGGCCACTGGGGAATACAGATAATTAAACCTGCAATTATGCAAAGCAGGGTAAGGGCATATGTATTAGAACAGAGGCATTCTTCCTTCTTTCCCCCTCTCTGCCTTTCTCTGTTTCACACATCTGCAGACAGACCACAAGGATTTCCACAAGGAAGTTGAAAGAGAGAAGATGACATAGCCCTCTCTGTAAGCCCATTGGAAACCTTTAGAAAGCAGGTTCACGAAGGCCGAGGAACATGTGAGGGCCCCTGGGTGGCACAATGGGACCAGTGGGAGCTTCATGGCCTTTTTTTTTTTTTTTTTTGGTGCCGTGGATATTTTTGGGGGAACTGGTGAAGCTGTGGCCACGTTTGCAGAATAACACTTTTAAAATGCATATAATAAAATACTCAGGATTACAAAGCAAACCAATTATGATGAAACAACGTTGGACCCCTCTGGTGACGAGATATTTTGAAGACGAAGAGAAGGTATCTTTCCTGCGGTTGGTGATTCTACATTTATGGAATTGGTTACTTCCAAAGAGGGCCCGGCTAGAGGTTTTACTTTCAGATAGGTTTAGCTAACTTCATAGAAGACAGCGTTTTCCCTTGGGCAAGCTCATGGTTTCTGCTTCCCTTCTCACCAGATCATGTGTCCAAACTTCCAGGAAAGAGCCAAATTGATTCGGTTTAATTCTCCACTTTTTTTATGTCCCTTGTTGTTCCCTGGGTGCAGTATAATGAATTGGCAGTTGGGGGGAAAAACAGAAGTTAAAGCCTGGCTTTGATGGAGAAGGTAGAGGAAAGCCTGGGGCTGGAGGGTCAGAGGAGGTGTTTCTTTGGAGGCTTTTGAGGTCAGTTGTTGGGCTTTGGAAACCTGGTTGGAGTTACCAAACAGGTAGTGTAGGCCTCGAAGGTAGGCTGACTCTATGGGAGTTGCAGAGAAAGCTGAGGTTCAGGGAGGACCTGGTGCTGTTGTTGTTAGCTGCCATTGGGTCGGCTCCCCACTCATGGAGACCCCATGTGCAACAGAGCAAACCATTGTGATCCATAGGGTTTCGCTGGCTGATGTTTGGACGTCGGTCACTAGGCCTTTCTCCCTAGTCCGTCTCAGTCTGGAAGCTTCCCTGAAAGCTGTTCAGCGTCTTAGCAACACACAAACATCCCCTGATAGATGGGTGGTGGCTGGGCATGTGGTGTATTGGCCAGGAATCAAACCTGGGTCTCCTGCGTGGAAGGCGAGAATTTCCTTCCAATTCAATTCTACAGCTGAACCACCCCTGCCTCACTGTCATGCCCCACTCTGTGAATAGCAGAGGCTGTGGGCCTCATGAGATCAGACACCAGTTTTGGAGAAGCCACTGGCAGGCACCATTCTCATCACCACCCTGGGACCCAGGGTTCTCCATTTTACCAATGACACTACAGACACTTAGCACACTTCATCCGACGTCACCCAGCAGAAATGGTGGAACTGCGGTCTGACTCCACGTACTCCCGACTCCAGGATTTTTATTCCATTGCCACGTGCCCAGCTATCACCCCAGCACAAGTACAGCTTGTGGAATCAGGTTGCCTGAGTTCAAATTCCAGCTCCACTACTAAATAGTACGATGACCCGAGGTCGATTCCTGATCCTCAGGCTCCTCATCTGTAAAATGACTTGGCCACCTTCCCCGTGGACTTGTCTGAAGGATTAAAGAGAGAGTGTGTAGGAAGCTCTGAGCACGCCTGCCTGGCATGCAAGTCCCCATAAACGTTAGCTGCTGGGATTATTATTAGCCTGGCTGGACAGGGTGGGGGTCCCTGGGGTGTGATCCCTGCTCTGTTTACTCCTTCTGACTATCCCCGGCTGGCACGCGCTCGTGAGCTTGTTTTTCTGGACGAAGGTTGCCCTGGTATTCTGGAGTGACCCGGAGGGCTGCAATGATTGTACAACACTGCCCACTGGGCCCAGGCCAGCACTCGCCTGGCTGGCTGCTAAGCTGTGCTGCTGGTGTCCAGAGACCCCTGCTCCTATACTTTAGCCTGCTTTGTCACTCTGGAAAAGCCTGACCTTTATTCAGAATTGTCCTCTGCTCCCCACGCCACCTGGCACAGTCATTCAGCCACTCCCTCACCCAACTTGCCCCTTATTTTCTCATCTGGGAGATAATGAGGTTCCAGTGTCCCCCAAGACAGTTCTTCCTTCCTCTTGTTCTCTTTCCTACTTACTCTCATTCTGTTCCATGATGAGGCTTCTTGGGCAATAGATGGGTATATTAAGTATATGAAGGTGTTTAATAAAAAACACCACCCATCTGTCAGTCAGCTGTACTGTGGTGTCTTGCGTGTTGCTGTGATGCTGGAAGCTAGGCCACCGGTATTTCAAATACCAGCAGGGTCACCCATGGTGGACAGGTTTCAGCCGAGCTTCCAGACTAAGACAAACTAGGAAGAAAGGCCTGGTGATCTACTTCCGAAAATTAACCAGTGAAAACCTTATGGAGCACAACAGAGCATTGTCTGATACAGTGCTGGAAGATGAGTCTCCTGGGTTGGAAAGCACTCAGAATACACAGTGGCCACAGCAGTGGACTTGAGCATATCAACAACTGTGAAGATGGCTCAGGACCAGGCAGTGTTTTGTTCTGTTGTACACGGGGTCACCATGAGTCAGAGCTGACTCTACGGCAGCTACCACCACCGATAAGAACAAGGGCTACAGCATCAAACAGCCTGGGTTTAGATCCTGGCTTGTGTATCTCAGTGTGGTTAAGCACAACTACTCATAGCTTAAGGGTCCTTGACTATAAATTGGGGGAAATACACCCCTCTGTTTCATAAAGACGGACGCCTGGTGGTGCAGTGGTTAAAGCTGCTCACCAAAAGGTCAATGGTTCGAGCCCACCAGCCACTCTGCAGGAGAAAGATGTGGCAATCTGCTTCCGTAAAGATTACAGACTTGGAAACTCTGTGGGACAGTTCTACTCTGTTCTGTAGGGTCATTATGAGTCAGAATTAACCTGACGGCAATGGGTTTGGGTTTTTGGTTTCATAAAGTTGTGAGGATTAATGGGCTAGCCCACGGGAAGAGCTTGGCACGTCGTAAGCACCCAACACCTGCCACCTACAATGATTAGCAGCCGTTGTAGAACTCCCGGTGCGGCCTCAATAGAGGTTTTGTGGTCTCTGGGTCTCAGTTTCCCCATCGACAAGTGGTATTGTTGATAGCTGCCCTTGTGAGCTTGTGAGGATCCGGATATAACAGGAGTTTGGAAAGGCTGGGGCCCTGCCGGGAAATGAGGCAGCCACAAAAGGACAAATACTGTATGATGCTACTTATATGAAGTATCTAGAATAGGCAGGTGCATAGAGACCAGAGTTTATTAGTGGTTACCAGTGGTGGAGGGAAAAGGGGACTCATTGCGTAGGAGACACTGAACTTCTGTTAAGGGTAATGGAGAAATTTGGAAAGGAACAATGGTTGAACAACAGGATGGATACAGTTAATGTGAAGGAATTGTGCGTGTGAAGACAATTGAAATGGCAAACGTTTTGTTATGTATATATTTACCACAAATTTTTGTTGTTGTTGTTAAAAAAAGAATTGGCCCGAGCTTTTCTGTCCTCGCCTCAGCCTGCGCTTGCACTGTGGCCCCCAGCCCTCCATCTCGCTTGCTAGGTTGAGAGCAAGGGCCGGCTAACCCCCACGGCATCAGGGAGGCTGTGAACTCTCAGGACAAGAATTTCCAGCTGCCACTCAGCACAGTTGAGTCCCAGCTGCTGTGTCTGATTTTCTTCCTCTACCCATTTTTCTGTATCACCTTCTAGCACCTTCTGAAACTTCCTAGTCTTGAGCTCTCAATGTGCTGCTCCTGCCTCTGCTTCATTGTCACATCAGAGCAGTTGGTCCCCAGGAGCCCCCAGCTCCCTGGACCTCATCCCCTACCCTGGGCAGGGGTCTGAGGCCTTCCTCTGGCCGGCCGAGCCCATCTGGACATCTAGAGTCACCTTTGCACTGCTGAGGGAATCTCTTGCCTCCTACACAACCCTCCACCCCTCTCGGGGACCTTGTTCTTGCTTTGTCTTCTCGAGCTTTGCCCAGTGGCCTCATCTGGAATACTACACTAGTTTTTCAACTCTAAACCTTCTCTCTCTCTTTTTTCTTTTTTGTATTTTTGTTAGCTATTATCATGTTCCTTAGGGAAAAGCTCTGACTCCTCTACAATTTCTCCGCAGCTTGGAAAATGGAAAGAGCATGGGCATCTCTCCGAATCTCCATTCTCCCGTCTGTAAAAATGGGGATACTCATTTTAAATAACCCACTCTCTTAAGAGTTGTTGTAAGACTTAAAAAGGATGCTTGGCATAAGTACCTCCCACCTCAGGGCCCTGCAATTTTTTTTTTCTGTGGGGGATGGGGAGCTTTAGGTGAAAGTTTATGGCTCAAGTTAGTTTCCCATACAAATGTTTATACACACGTTGTTATGTGACCCTAGTTGCTGTCCCTACAATGTGACCACACCGCACATTCCTCCTTTCCACCCCAGATTTCCCGTGTCCATTCAACCAGCTCCTAACCCTCTCTGCCTTCTCATCTTGCGTCTGGACAGGAGCCGCCCACTTAGTCTCGTGTATCTACTTGAACTAAGAAGCACACGTGTTACGAATATCGTTTTATGTCTTATAGTCCAGTCTATTCTTTTTCTGAAGAGTTGGCTTCAGGAATGATTTTAGTACTGGGTTAACAGAGAGTCTGGGGGCAGTGTCTTCTGGGGTTCCTCCAGTCTCAGTCAGACCATTAAGTCTGGTATTTTTACTAGAATTCTAGTTCTGCACCCCACCTTTCTCCTGTGCCATCAGGGACTCTCTGTTGTGTTCCCTGTCAGGGCAGTCATTAGTGGTAGCCAGGCACCATCTAGTTCTTCTGGTCTCAGGCTGATGGAGTCTCTGGTTTATGTGGGGCCCTGTGTATTTAAAAGCCCATGAATGAGTGATTGAATGCATGAATGAATGAATGAAGGCCTTTTCTGTTCTAGTTGAAGTTGTAAAGAATTGACAGAATTTTTATATTTTTCTCTCCCCCTCCCCTCCCCTGCTCCTGGTTACCACTGATCGACTTTGGTCTCTATGCATTTGCCCGTGGGGAATATCTCATGTAAGTGGGCTCATATGGTATTTGTCCTTTTGTGTCTGGCTTATTTCACTCAGCAGAATGTTTTCAAGATTCCTCCATGCTATAGCATGTATCAGGGCTTCATTTCTCTTTTTGGCTGAGTTATATTCCACTGTATGTATACACCGCATTTTGTTGATCC
The DNA here is from genome assembly GCF_000243295.1 of Trichechus manatus latirostris. NCBI lineage: Eukaryota > Metazoa > Chordata > Mammalia > Sirenia > Trichechidae > Trichechus > Trichechus manatus. The sequence continues at coordinate 15,501,060 of NW_004443958.1, forward strand.
ATTCACCTGTTGATGGACACTTGGGTTGTTTCCTCCTCTGGGCTATTGTGATAGTGCTGCAGTGACCATTGGTGTACAAGTCTCTGTTTGAGTCCCTGCTTAAGAATACATAGGCTTTTGCTACAATCCAGGGACCCCCGGTGGCAGAAACGGTTAAGCTCTTAGCTGCTAATCGAAAAGTTGGCAGTTTGAACTCAGCCAGTGGCTCCGTGGGAGAAAGACCTGGTGAGCTGATTCCATAAAGATTATAGCCCTTTTGATTAGCAGCCAAGCAAGTAACCACTGTGCCACTAGGTCTCCTTACTTCTGTCCACATAGGGCTGTTTTATTTCAGGGCCTAAGCCTCATATAACCATTAAAAAAGGGTAGCAGGCAGACTCCAGCACAGTGCCTTGCAAAGACTGGCCTCAGAAAGCCAGGACTCTGTGGTCGGCTCCATCTCCCCTTCCTGGGCCTCCCCCAGGCCTTGCGGTGTGTGGGGCTGCTGGCTGGCCAGGGTTGAAAACCCTTGAGTCCTCTGGGTTGTCTGGTCCCAGACATAGTCGGGGATAGCCTGGAGGGCAGGTTCTCTTGGACTTCACAGAGGGTGGGCGAACTTGAATTTGGGCCATTGCTGCGCAAAGGTGCCTGCAGAGGCAGTTTTACTGGGCTCAAGACAACTTCTTGGCAGGAGGCAACCTCTGGGCTGGACTCAAGGGTGTTGAATCTGGTTTGAGGGATGGTGTGGAGTCTTAGAAAGAACTGAAATTTGGGATCTGGTCTGGAATCCCAGCTGTGACCCTCCCAAGCTCTGGAATGTTCCTTCCTTGGGTCTCTTCATCTGAAAAATGACATGATGCTTTTTCCTGGGGAAGGATGGAGACAGGGTCCCCCGTCAGGTAAGTGTGGGGAGAGCAGGGTCTTGTCTTGTTCTGCACTGAAGCCTAGAACAGTGCCTGGCCCGTGATAAGCACTCAGCAAACACCTGCTCCTGAAAGGAGACAAAGTATGTAGAGTACCTGGCACACGACGGCTTTCATTAAATCGTCACTGTTGCTGTGTCTGTTCTAAATTAGGGGTCAGCAACTATGGCCTATGGGCCAAGTCTGGCCCACTGCTTATTTTTGTAAATAAAGCTTTGTTAGAACATAGCTCTGCCCATTTGTTTATATGTTGTCTGTGGAGCCCTGGCGGTGCAGTGGTTAAGAGCTCAGCTACTGACTAAAATGTCGGCAGTTCAAATCTGCCAGCCACTCCTTAGAAACCCTATGGGAGAGTTCTACCCTGTCCTGTAGGGTGGCTATGAGTCGGAATCGACCCGACGGCAACGAGCTTATGGCTGCTTTGCGCCTGCAGTTGCGAAGTTGAGTAGCTGTGAGAGAGACATATGGCCCACAAAACCTGAAGTATATACTATCTAGCGCTTTACAGTAGAACTTTGTGACCCTGTTCTGACTGTCAGCATGACCCAGTCTGTAAGTGATCACGGATCATTTCTTCCCATTTCCAGGTGTTGCAGGCAGTTACAAGCCAAAAGCACGCAGCCGGCTTGATGCATGTACTCTCGATGCCCCCTCTGCGCTTGCTGGTTTTTCCTTTGATGCTCTGATTCCGCCCCACTATTCCGGCCTGGTCAGAGCTGACTTCTGGGTGTCCTTTTGCTCTCGGTGTAGGGTGGTGTTACTTTCATTTCTTTGTAAAAAGAAACTCAACCTGCCTGGCAGTTGGGCCCCCCGATACGACTTACTTTATAGTACGTCTTTGTTAAAAGGGGAGGTTATGGACGGGGAGCAGGAGGGAGTCCGTGTGGTCACCCATTTGGATAGTCAGGGCCCAAAGCTAGGAGCCACCCAGGACTTGGGTTTTCTAGGGTGGTAAAGGAGATCTTTCTGGAATGAGCAGCGTTTAGCGAGTAGTCTGAGGTCTTCCTTGAAGGACTCCAAGCCTGTGGTCCAGCTGGGCAGTGCTGGGTGAGCCCTGCCCTGCTTTCATATCATTGCAGCGCATCTTTTTCTCCCTTTCCCTCCATGGAGACAGAACAATAGGCTTCTGGATTCTGCACCCCTCTGAGAGCAGTGCCCCCAGGCAACACGGAAAACTGAGGAAGTCCCCGTGGCAGAGCATCCCAACACCTCCGGGACAGGAGCCCAGCTGGGGGCTGGCACAGGTGCACGCTGCTGGCTGGGGGATTCCCAGGTGTTGGGCTGGTCCTGCCTGCCTTGCTCTGGGCTCAGACCAGTACCCGGGGCATAGTTATGCTGCATGAATGTTTGCTGGGAGAACAATTGGGCCACCCTTGTGAAGGTCAGACTGCCCACTGTGTGCCTGCTGAACTGTGATACCGGGGTCGGCTCAGAGCCAGAGCTCACATAGGCTCTCCCCGCCTCTCCCCAGGCTCTGAGTCTTCCCATGTCTCCTTTTCCATTGCCCTTCCTGGCCCCTCATCACTGAGTCCGTGCACCCTCTGTGCCCAGGGCTCTTCCCCCTGTAGTCCTTATGTCCCCTAGCATGGTGCAGAAAGTCTGCCAACATGTCTCACCCCCAATCACACCTAGATCTACAACCTTAGTCTAGATGAGGGGTCGGCAAACCAGGGCTCGTGGGCGAGATCTAGCTGGCGGCCTATTTTGTGAGGACCATGAGCTAAGAATAGTTTTTACGTTTTTAAAGGGCTGAGCAGGTGGAGCAGTGCCTCTGTAACCAACTGGCTGGGTACAGGGGCAACAGAATAGGGGTTGAGAATGGAAAGACAGCTGCCAGGGGAACGGAGAGCTTCTCAAGTTACCCTCATCCTCGCCCCACCTCCCGGCAGAGCCGAGACCAAACCCACCCTTCGGCCCTGGCTGCAAGTCACTGGGTGTAGAATGAAGCTAAACCCATTGCCGTCGTGTCGATTCCGACTCATAGCGACTCTATAGGGCAGAGTAGAACTGCCCCATAGAGTTTCCAAGGAGCGCCTGGTGGATTCGAACTACCGACTTTTTGGTTAGCAGCCATAGCACTTAACCATGACACCACCAGGGTTTCCATAGAATGAAGCTAGAGTGACCATTTTGTAGCTGTGTGACCTTGGGCAAGTTGCTTAACATCGCTGTGCCTCACTTTCCTCATTTTTTAAAATGGTGTTGATGATGGCCACGTGGCAGGATCTTGGCTGTTATATTAGGGGTAATGCAGTTTCTGGCACACTGTAGGTGCTGAGTATTAAAATCTCTTCTGCCCCGTTCCCCTCCCCTGGCCCACCCCTTCCCCCTTCTCTGGAGGGGTTTCCTTTGTGAAGAGCGAGCTGACAGCGCTGAACTGCCCACTCAGCATACCTTATGAATGTGGTCTCTCGTGGCCTCTGCCCAGGCCTCCCTCTCCGGAGATGTGGCCCCTGCGGGCAGGGACTGGGTTGTAGCCTCCTTCTCTGCCATCCCCAGGAATGGGCTAATTACTTGCTGACATTTGGAGTCATCACTGTCTAGAAAGCACCTTTTCCCCATTACTCTCACAGAAGTTATTCCACTTTGCCCCTCCACCAGCCCTGGGAGACAGCCATTGCCCCATTTTGCAGACAGCTTAAAGAAAGCTCCAAGACATGGCAACTTGTCCAGGGTCACCAGCTAGTCAGTGGGGGAGCTGGCCACCCCCAAGGCCCTTTCACCCTTTCACTCTGACTCCTTTCTGTTGCGTATGGTGACAGTCGCTTCCCCCGTCACACATCTGGGGATGCAGAACTGTGAGCTCCTTCTGGGTCTTCTGGGGAAGGATGCCTTCAGAGCACTTTGGGGTGAATGGAATCCCTTGGGTGATGCGAACAGTTAATGCACTCGGAGGTTGGAGACTGATGTTCCACCCAGAGGCACCGCGGGAGAAAGGCCTGGTGGTCTGCTTCCAAAAAATCAGCCATTGAAAACCCTATGGAGCACAGCTCTACTATGACACACATGGGGTCACCACGAGTTGGGGGCAGCCCGACAGTAACTGGTTTGGAATGAAGGGCATGTAGGCCAAGAGGTCAAGGCAAGACAAAGAGGGGCCTCTCAGAGGCTTCTCCACATGTGGCATTTTTCCCTCTGAAGCCTGAAGAAGCAGAATGCCAGTGGGGGCCTGGGGGCCACCATCCAGCCTCACTGTGGGCAAACTGCAACAGCAGATGGCCTCCTGTTCCTCCTACACCACCTCAGGTCACGCCTACCCGCCTTCTGGAAGCTTCCCTGACAACTGGCCCACCCCTTGCAAGGAAATCATAATTTACCTTACAGCTCACTATGGACTTCTGTGTGTGCTTGGATATAATTTCAGTTACTTTTTTTTTCTTGTTCCAGAAATAATTTATAATCGCTACAGAAAATTAAAAATTTAAATAAACAAAAATAACAAAACGAATGTCGTTAAATATAAACAGTTCCAGTTTTGATGTGTAATCTTCTAGTGTGTTTTCTATGCACACATGTATATATATATTTTAAGAAGGAGATTATATTTTACATGATGTTTTCTAACTTACTCTTTTACTTAAAACTATGTTTATAATTAAATATTTTTATACACAAATTTAGGTAATGGCTTCTCTTTGTTTTTATCACGTTCACTGTTTTCTGTGTGTTAGTTTTGCTTCCTCGGTTATATTATAAGCTCCTTAAGCATCCATATTGGGTTTAAGTACAATGAAAGTAAGTGCAGGGCTGTGAGAGAGAATTAAAGGGACACCCTTGAGGTGGGGGTCCAGGGAAGCCCCCTCTGAGGAGATGACTGTTAAGCCACAACCTGAAGGAGTTTCAGGAAGGAGGAGGAAGATGGTCAGACGAAGGCCCTGAGAGAGGAGAGACAGGGACGTATTGGAGAAGCTTAAAAGGCCAGTGGTTCTGCGGCCACTGAGGCTGGATGAACCCCTGAAACCATTGCCCTGAAATAATCTTTAAGCCTTAAACCAAAAATATCCCCTCAGGTCTTCTTTAAACCAAACAATAGTGTAGCTTAATTAGTAAAGAATGTCTGTCTTGAGCATTGTGCTCTTTCAGGGAACTATCTATATTGGATCAAACTGACGACAGCAACTCGAAAGGTTGGATAGGAAGCTTAGCGGGGAGTGAATTTACGTTAATGAAGGAGGAACAACTTGGAAAAGGAGGGTGAGAATGGTTGCACAACTCGAAGAATGTAATCAATGTCACTGAATTGTCCATGTAGAAACTGCTGAATTGGTGTATTATGTTCTGCTGTGTATCTTTTCAACAGCTACAAAGAAATAAAATAAATTATTAAAAAAATTTTAAAAGGCCAGTAGCTGTGGGTCACGAGGAGGGAAAAAGAGGCCCCGTGGGGGTCAGCACTGTACTTGTAGGCTGTCACGGGAGACTGGACTGACTCCAAGAGCAAGACACAGCCTCTGAGGGATTTTGCGTGGATGATTTGCATTTGAAGATCTCTCTGGCTGCCGTGTGGAAGTGTGTCTGTAGAGGGAACAGTTGGAATTTCTGAGTTACACATCATAGCACTATGCGAGCTAGGAAGATTCATTCTGGAGGTATGAAGGAGCTGTAAGACCAAGAGTGCCAGCAAAATGTGGCAGAGAAAAAAAGGAAATAACATGGAGGGCCAGGGATTCAAGGCAGAGCTCATAGGAACGTCCCTTCCCCCAAAAGATACCTTTCCCAGGCTGAAATGGTTGTACCTCACAATCACACAGAGCCGAAGTCAGAATTCCAGAGCTGGCTGGGAGCTTCCGGTTAGATTCAGTCTGGCCATTTTTAGTCTTAGGGGAGATTGGGACTCAGCAAGGGGAGGTGACTGCCCTGAGGTCACTCATCTCAAAAGTGGTGGGATGAGAGCTCAGAACAAGTCTACTTCCCGAGGACAGAGCTCTGGAGCCCCACCAACAGCCCCACACCTTCTTCACCTGTTCCCTCCATGGGCCCTCCTACCCAAGTGTTGTATTGAATCTCACCTTCCAGATGTTTGGAGTTCGTGGGTGGTACAAACGGTTCACGTGCTTGCTGCTAACCAAAAGGTTGGAGGTTCAAGTCTACCCAGAGGCACCTCGGAAGAAAGGCCTGGCAAAAAAATCAGCCATTGAAAACCCGACGAAGCACAGTTCTACCTGATGTACATATGAGGTCGCCATGAGTTGGAGTCAACTCCACAGCAGCTGGTTCTTGACTTTCGCTCTGTAGTCTGCGAAGCACCGTTGTCCCTTGCCCCAGGAGGCTCTTCACAGCAATTCCTCGGTCATGCTAACAACCTCATGTCCAGCTCTGGAACGTCTATGTATGTCTTCCAGACTGTCCACAGCTGCTGCCACCTGGAGCTGTCACCCTGGTCCTGACTGTTGGGCTTGGACACATACAGCAGTCACTGCCCCCAATCCTTCCACCCTTGTCAGCCCCAGACTTGCGTAAGGAGGCAGGCAGGTCTCTCACGGAAGGTTTTGGAGCTGCAGAGAGGTTTTCTCCCATGCCTCTCCGATCGTCTCTCCCACCTCTTTACATCCAGCTGCTGAAGTGGCCCATTGATCCCAGGAGAATTCCCAACACACCTGATCCCTGGTCCAAGAGAGGCTTGTTCTCAGTGTCCTCTGTCCTTCATACTCCTTTTTCTTGCAGCCCAGCATCTCCTTGGGAAACTGCAAAGACAGTTTTCAACCTGCTGCTTGATCAGAGTACAAGGAAAGAAACCCATTGTTTATCTGCCATTCCCTCCTTCCTGCCCTCCGCTCCTGTGGAGAGCCTCTGGGCGTGGCACTTGCCATTTGTAGACCAAAACATCACTTTGCTCGTCTAGACCTGGGGTTTCTAGCCAGCTCTCTGGGACACTCTGCTGAGTGATTCCTGGGGAAGATTGGTTGGGCTGCTCTGCCAGAGACTGCTAGCCATGCCTGGGGACATTTTTCCTTTCATCTTTAATAACAGAACTCCCAATTTTTAACTGGGCACATGGCTACCAAGAATAAAGATGAAATTTCCCAGCCTCCCTTGAAGCTATATGTGGCCATGTGACTAGTTTATCATCAATGGAATATAAGCACATGTGTACTGAGGGAGTTCTTTGAAGAATCATTAAGGAGCAAGAGGAAGGGGATACCCTTTTCTTGTCCCCGTGGGCTAGAATGTAGAAGTGATGGCTGGCACTTAAGCAGTCACTTGAACCATGAGGTGAATCTACATTCTTAGAATGTAGGAGAACGAGATTGAAGGGCCACTGAAACTATGGAGTTGCCTACCAATCCTGAACTTTCTCCCTCAAGACTTTCATGTATTTGAGAGCCAAATACTTGTCTATCTTGTTTGGCAGCCAAACCTAATTTTAATGAATATAGCTATCTACATCACTATACGTCTGAAGCCCAAAGCCCTATTGCTCCTTTATGGAATGATAATTTGCCTTTTGGGGCCATGATTTGTGCTAGGTGCCGGAGATGCAAAGAGACAGAAATGTGTCTGTCTTCCAGTGAATGGGCTTCTACTGAGAAGGACAAGCATGAATTAAGATTAGATTCGTACTTAAGATAATCAGTCACCAGGTAATTACTGTGTCTAGTGCAATAGGTAGGTACAAAAATTCATATATGTCGGGAGACTCTTTGTCCTCATTTGTAAAATGTAATTGCTTTTTCCAGTGGTTGTTCCCAGTCCTTTTTCGACTTGACCTAGTAGCTGCCCTTGATGGAGTTCATCACTTCTCCTCCTTGGAACAGGTTCCTCCTTTGGCTTTGAGGGACCCTCTCCTGGATTCCCTCCTATCTCACTGGCTTCTTTTCTCAGGTCTCTTTGTTTCTCCTCTTCTCCCTGGCCTTACATCTTAGAGAGTCACAAAATTTGCCTTGAGGGCTTGATCCTTAGATCTCTTTTCTATCTACCTCCAGCTCCTTGGAGAGCTCCTTGGGTTGTATGGATGTAAATATCACTTCACACTGACATCTCCCAAGTGTTCCTTCTCCCCAAGGCTCCAAGACTGGTGTGTCCACCTGTCTCTGTCACATCATCGCTTGGATGTCTGATTGTCATCACAAACTTCTGACCTTCGCCCCAAACCGCTCCGTCTGTGGTCTTCTCCGTTTTTGTTAATGGTGACTCCAGCTGCTCAGGATACAACCTTGGAGTGGGCCCTGACTCCTCTCTCTCACCCCTCATATCCAATCCATTGGTAAAATGTATCCAGAATATGACCTCTTCTCCTTACTCCACTGCTATGACCTTGGTCCAAGCCACCATCATTTCTTGACTGGATTATTACAACAGCCTCTTGACTGGTCTCCTTGCTTCTGCCCCAGCACTTCTACAATCTGTTCTCAAAACATCAGCCAGAGTGGTTTTTCGAAAGGGAAGACAGATTGCATAACGCCTCTGCTTCAAATTCACCAAAGGCTTCCCATTATGGATTGCATTGAGTTTCCCAAGAAGATATGTTGAAGTCTTAACCCCTGTACCATTGAATATGACCTTGTTTGGAAATAGGGCTTTTCTTTTGTTATCAGTTAAGTTTAATAACGTCATATCGGAGTAGGGTGAGTCCTAATCCTAATCCCGTTGGAGTGATGTCTTATAAAAAGGAAGAACAGACATGGAGACAGAGTCACACACAGGAAGGAGACATCACATGTGAGGATCCATCTACAAACCAAGGAATGCCAAGAAACCCCCAGGGCTACCAGGAAGACTCAACAGAGAGAAAGCATAGCCTTGCCAATGCCCTGAATTTGGATCTATATCCTCCAGAACTATGAGACAATAAATTTCTGTTCTTTAAAGCCACCCGCTTTGTGGTATTTTGCTATGGCAGCCCTGAGAGACTAAGATACCATCTTACTCAGAGGAAAAGCCATGGACCTTGCAATGGTCTACGAAGCCCATGTGATCTGGCCCTGCTGCCTCTCTGATTCACAGCCTAGTCCTTCCATCTCACTCATTCCACCCCTGCTACTCTGGCCTTCTTGTCATTTCTCAAACCCTCTCAGCATGCTTCCACCTCGGGTTCTGTACTGGGTTGAATCAAGTCCCCACCAAATTCATGTCTACGTGGAACTTCAGAATATGACCTTATTTGCACCTTTGCACATGAGGCCATACTGGATTGAGGTGGGCCCTAAATCCAATGGCTGGTATCCTTATAAGAAGTTCATATGAAAACAGAGACACACACAGAGGGTAGAAGGCCATGTGATGATGGAGGCAGGTTGGAGGGATCCAGCTACAAGTCAAGGAACGCCAAGGATTGCAGGCAACCTTCGGGATCTGGAAGAGGCAAGGAAGGATTCTTCCTTCAGAGGGAGCATGGCCCTGCTGACATTTGATTTCAGACCTCCGGCCTCCATAACTGTGAGATGATACGTTTCTGTTGTTTTAAGTCACCTCGTTTGTGGTATTTTGTTACAGCAGCCTGGGAAATGGATACAGGTTTCTGTACCTGCTATTCCTTCTCTATCCTCATGACTCCCTCCCTCACCTCTTCTAGTCTTTGCTCACGTATTAGTGTATTATCCTCTCAGTGAGGACTCCCCAGCCACCGTGCTTAACATTCAAGCTCCCCTGCATCCCATGGCACCCCTTGTTCTCCTTCCTCGCTTTATTTACTCCACTACTCTTGGCACCTTCTAATAGGCCCTACAACTGTTTGAACTGGTATGTTAGTTTTCCCCTGCCCCACTAGAATGTAAACTCCATGGAGACAAGGAGTTTTGTCTTAGCCCCTGCTCAGAACAGTGCCTGTGACCCAGTAGGCACTTCACAAATACCTGTGAAATAACAAATCGCTTCATGCCAAAGACTGCCGGCGTGGAAAATAAACCTTTATTTCAAGCATAAACATTTTGTTTTTTGAGTATAGATAGATATAGATCTTAGTGACGTGTGTGTGTATATATGTATATATAAATATATATATATACAAACAAAAATCAAACCCATTGCCATCGAGTCGATTCCAACTCATAGCGCCTCTATAGGGCAGAGTAGAACTGCCCCATGGGGTTTCCAAGGAGTGGCTGGTGGATTTGAACTGCAGACCTTTTGGTTACCAGCCAAGCTCTTAACCACTGCACCACCAGGCCTACATATATATATATATGCAGTGGTGGTTCAGTGGTAGAACCCTGGCCTCCCATGGGGGAAACCCGGGTTCAATTCTCAACCAGTGCACCTCAACGTGCAGCTACCACTCGTCTGTCAGTGGAGGCTTGTGTGTTGCTATGATGCTGAACCAACCCTTGCGATCTATTTCCAAAAATCAGCCAGTGAAAACCCTATGGATCACAGTGGTCCAATCCACAGCCCATCATGGGGATGGCACAGGACTGGGCAATGTTTTGTCCCATTGTGCATGGGGTCACCATGAGCCGAGGGCTGACTTGATGGCAGCTAACAACAACATATATGTGTGTGTGTGTTTGTGTGTGTATGTATTAGTATATCTATAAATACACAGGTATATATATTAGGATATATAATGTGTGTGTGTGTTAGTATATCTATAAATACACAGGTATATATATTAGGATATATAATGTATGTATGTATTAGTATATCTATAAATACACAGGTATATATATTAGGATATATAATGTGTGTATGTGTTAGTATATCTATAAATACACAGGTATATATATTAGGATATATAATGTGTGTATGTGTTAGTATATCTATAAATACACAGGTATATATATTAGGATATATAATGTGTGTATGTGTTAGTATATCTATAAATACACAGGTATATATATTAGGATATATAATGTGTGTATGTATTAGTATATATATTAGGCTACATAATGTGTGTGTGTCTATCTGTCTGTCTCCAAGGGTCCGCATGTATCTGCTGCAGAGAAGGAAACTTCTGGCTTCCCTGGCTGCCCGTCAGGATGTACTTGGCAGCAATGGTGTGGTCAGCAGGGTACCTTGAGCCTCAGGTTTGCCAGAGCAGAGAGCAGTCATTGCCAGACAGTTTCTTCCTCACCTCTGGTCCTCCATGACAGCAGGCTGGCCACAGGTGGAGGGCCTCAGATGAGCAAGCTAGGTGGGCTTGACTTCTTGCCAATAGGTCATCTTCTCTGAGGCCCACTGCATCCTGAGCTAGAAAGGCGTGTCTTTCTCAGAGAAGTAAGCATTGGTGAGTTCCCCAGCAGCTCCTCCCTGTGTCCTGGGCCAAGCGTGATCTGGCTCCTGGCCACTTTCCCCTTGCCTTGGTCTCTTTTCCCTTCCCTCACAGTGCTGTAGACATGCTGGCTCCCTCATGGCCCTGGAGGCCCCACCTCCTGCCCAGCCCAGGGCTCCTCTGACTCTTCCCCCTGCCTGTATTGCCCCCTGTAGTGGGTAGAATTGTGCCCCCCCAAAAAACATGTTTAAGTCCTGGAACATGTGAATGTGACCTTTTTTGGAAATAGGGTCTTTGCAGATATAATCAAGTTAAGATGAGGTCACTCTGGATTAAACTGGGTCCTAACCCTGGTGGCACAGTGGTTAAGAGCCTGGCTGGTAACCAGAAGGTCGGCAGTTTGAATCTACCAGCTGCTTCTTGGAAACCTTATGGGGCAGTTCTGCTCTGTCCTATAGGGTCGCTATGAGTCGGAATTGACTTGACGGCAACGGGTTTAGTTTTTGTTTTAATGCAATGACTGGCATCCTTATAAGAAGGGAAGGGGAAATTTGGACGCCCACACAGAGGAGAAGGCCATGTAAAGACACAGAGAACATACACAGGCGAGCAGGCCAGGTGAGGAGGCAGGACTCAGAGAGATGCAGCAACAAGCCAGGGAACGCCAAGGATTCCAGGCAACAACCAGAAGCTGGAAAGAGGCAAGGAAGGATCTTCTCCTAGCGCCTCCAGAGGGAGCCTGTCCTGTCAACCCCTTGATTTTGGACTTCTAGCCTCCAGAAGTGTGAGAGAATAAATTTCTGTTTTAAGCCACCCAGTCTGTGGTAATTTGTTTTGACAGCCCTAGGAAACTCATACAAGCCCTTCATCCTTCAGTTCTCGCCTTCAATTTTACCTCCTTATAGAGGCTTTCCTTGACCCCTGTCTTGGTTATCTAGTGCTGCTGTAACAGAAATACCACAAGTGAATGGCTTTAACAAAGAGAAATTTATTCTCTCACAGTCTAGGAGGCTGGAAGTCCGAATTCAAAATGCCAGCTCCAGGGGAAGGCTCTCTTTCTCCCGGCTCTGGAGGAAGGTCCTTGCCATCAATCATCCCCTGGTCTAGGAGATTCTCGGCACAGGGACCCAGCATCCAAAGGACACACTATTCTCCTGGCACTACTTTCTTGGTGGTATGGTCCCCATGTCTCTCTGCTCACTTCTCTCACTTCTCTCTTTTGTATCTCAAAAGAAATTGGCTTAAGACACAACCTAACCTTGTAGATTGAGTCCTGCCTCATTAACATAACTACCTCTAATCCTGTCTCATTAACATCATAGAGGCAGGATTTACAACACATAGGATAATCATGTCAGATGACAAAATGGTGGACAGTCACACAACACTGGGAATCATGGCCCAGCCAAGTGGACACATATTTTGGGGGGACACAATTCAACCCATGACAGCCCCAATCCATACAAGCCTCCTAGTTATAACTTGTAACACCTTTCGCTGCTTCTCTACACATGCTTATTACTGAGTGAGATTCTCATTTCAAAGTGTCCCTGATAGAGTGTCAGGCCCTGCCATGGCCATGTTGCTCACCGTGTGTCTTCAGTCTCTAGCACAGTACCTGGCACAGGCTAGGTGAGCAGTAAATACATACTGAATGAATGTGTTGCTGTTGAGGGGATTCATCTTTCTTTATTTGAAGCTGTCCATGTCATAAGTTCCCCAGTCAGAAGGCAGCCTGGGTGTTTCCCCTGGAAATCCTTCAAGGTACAGTTATTCAAATTGAGCCGCTCAACCCAAGTCACCCCTCAGTTGCAGTTGACACAAGAGAGACGTGAGAATCTTTGAGGACTTTCCAAGCTGAGGTCCATTCTTACTAAATTGAACCTGAGTGTGTTTTCCTGCTAAGACCATGAACCAGAAATGAGTTTTACCAAATGGTCACCAAGAACTTTAAAATAGATGAGAAACTCCAAAAATATACTTTCTCTCACACATCCCTTCCTCCTCAACTTCCCCTACCTCCCCCTACTGCCACAGCCTCCCCTTCTTGTTTCCTGGGCCATGATGAGTGGTGGCCCGATTTCAGACCTCTCCGAAGTCTGCTGTTTTCCCTCCTTTGGTTTTAAGCAGAAATGTCCAATAGGCATTTTTAAGTGCTTCTGGAATTGACATCTTGCCTCAAAGTCATCTGTCACATGATATGTAGGTTTGGCCTCTGACAAATTCAGAATGGCCTTGCCCTTCAGTTTCTTTGTTAAGTAATCAGAGAACCTTTATTGAACACCTACTATGTGTCAGCTTTTCTGCTAGGCAGTTTTATACTCTGCAGCCTAATTTTCATCTAATCTGTTGTACAAATCTATGATCACTATGATCTACTGATTATTTCAAAGCTATTGTACTGATAAGGAAACAGAAGCTCAGAGAGGTTAAGTAATTTGCCTAAGGTCACACAGCCACTAAAGGATAAAGCCATTTTCAAACCTAGGTCTGTCTGACTCTAAGCCAGTGTCCTTTTCTCTAAATTTTGCAACCAAAAAAAAAAGCCACTCTAATTAGGAATTGCCTTGTTGTAGGGATTCAGGCTGTGCTTGGGATGCCCATGTTCATGGTTGTCCAGTAGCTATTGGGAGGAGTTTTAGCTGCTGGATCTATGGACCCAGAACACTTTTCGTCTGCTTCTGGGACTATATTTTCTGGCTGTGGGACATTTAGGGTAGCCATTTCCTTCTCCAGACTCAGTTTCCCCCCACCACAAAATTAGGGCTCAGGCTTGATCCCCAGCTACTGTCCTGCCCTGACAATCTTGGATTCTAGCATCCTGGGCTACAATTACCAATTCTCCTCTACCCCTCCAACTCAAGCCTCCCAACTAAGTCTAGAGCCATCGCATACGTTGGAGGACCCTTCTGTAGAAGGCTCACCTTCCCCATCCCTGTTTATCTCCTCAGCCCACATCCTTTCCTCTCCTGGAGTCTGTCCTGCTGGGTGATCTCAGGCAAGTTCCTTAACCTCTCTGAGCTTCCATTTTCTCTCTAAAACAATCCAAAATGTGCACGAAAACCTTACCTCACCGGCTTGTTGTGAGGACTAGATGAAATGGTAACAGTAACCATTGCTCATTTCCCAGGTGCCTTGTACTGGTGGTGCAGTGGTTAAGAGCTTGGCTGCTAACCAAAAGGTCAGCAGTTCAAATCCACCAGCCACTCCTTGAAAACCCTATGGGGTAGTTCTACTCTGTCCTGTAGGGTCGCTATAAGTTGGAATCGATTCGACGGCAACTGGTTTGGTTTTGGTTTTTAATCTCTACAGAAGCAGGTCACCAGGCCTTTCTTGTGTGGCACCATTGGGTGGGTTTGAATCATCAACCTTAGGTTAGTAGTCGAGTGCAAACCATTTGCGTCACCCAGGAACCTTCCATTTTGCATAAAATAAACCAAATTCACTGCCGTCAAATACATAGATACAGATCTTAGTGTGTGTGTGTGTGTGTGTGTGTGTATGTATGTATGTGTATATATATATATATATATATACATATATATAAACAAAAATCAAACTCATTGCCATCGAGTCGATTCCGACTCATAGCGCCCCTATAGGACAGAGTAGAACTGCCCCATAGGGTTTCCAAGGAGTGGCTGGTAAATTTGAACTGCCAACCTTTTGGTTAGCAGCCAAGCTCTTAACCACGGCGCCGCCATTTTGCACAAGGCCCTTTCATTACATAGCCTATCATGGGTGGGAATAAAATGATAGTTCCTTTTCCCTTTAGAAATCAAAAATACTTATTCCAGTTTCAGTAATTCAAAGCGATATCCCCCAACCTCTGGTACACAGGTAGAGACAGACTTCTGATGAAGTCCCAAAAGGTGGCACTTCTGCCATCTCCTGAAGATGGCATCCCTCCTTCTAAGGCCTGTGTAAGAGCTGCATGTGCAGTGTGGGCTGCTTTCCAACAGAAGGGTGTTTGGGACTAGAAGGCAGGGAAATATTCTTTTTCTCTTCTTCTGTTGCTATAATCCTCAGACGCAGAGCATTCTCTTTAAAAGATGCAGCGCGTTCTCTTTAAGAGATGCCATGCCAATTATTTTTTACAAACGTGGGCATCTCTGTGGCTGGCAAGTCCATGGGGCTCGGGAAGGCGACCTGCACAGTCTGGCAGGTGGTGCAGAGGGAGGCCCTGCTGTCAGCCTCAGGAACTCCAGGCTGCTGCCCTCAGCTCTCCTGGGAGAAGACTTGGGGCCACGAGTGAGGACTGGGACGATCAGGCTGTGCAGGGCAGAACTCAGAGTGATGGGGTTGGGGAGCCCCTCGCCTGGTCCATCTCACGTCCAGAAAGGGCCAGAACGGGACAGGCAATGCATTCTCTGGGAGCAATATCTCCCTGCTTCAGTGTAGGCCACAGCACACCAGGAGGATGGAATATTCCAGAAAGAGTGAGGGATCTAGGAGGAGTCAGCCAGGGGAGGCCTGTAGAGGAGAGGTGGGAAGTGGGTCGACAGTGGGCCTCAGCCTCTTTCCTTACCCTTGGAGGCTGTCCTGTTTTTTAGCACCTGGTAGAGGCAAGGCCCAGTCTCATTTCCCCAGCTGCCGTCAGCATCTTTGAAACCCTCCCGTGTAGCAGCTTGGACTGTGGGCTTACTGCTCCTCTGCTCCCCTGAAGTTATGCCCTCCATCCTGCCCCACCCCTCCTCTCAGAATTGAACACTTTTTCTCTGTTTACAGGGAAGGAGCCCTAGTGGCATGATGGTTAAGTATGTGGCTGATAACCAAAAGGTTGGCAGTTTGAACCCCCACAGAGGTTCCACAGGAGAAAGACCTGGAAATCTGCTCCTGTAAAGATTATAGCCTAGGAAACCCTATGGGGCAGTTCTACTCTGTCACAGGGGGTCACTGTCGTATGGGGTCGCTATGAGTCGAAAATCAACTTGACAGTACCTAACAACAGCTGTTGACAAGAGGCTGGGGGCAGGCACAGCAGATGCTGCCTAGGGCTCCTTGTGGTGAGTTTTGCCACTTCGCAGACGGGGGACATGACTTGTTCAAAGTCATGTTAGTCAGGGTCAGGGTCCAGATTGTCACTTAGAATCCCCCGTGTACAGTTGAATAATTTTATGTGTTTTCACTCTTTTTACCATTTTCTAATAGCAGCTGTCATTTACTTCACTCTCTGAGCTGGGTCCCCCTGCTGAACCCTCTACATGCATGTCCTTTTTTAATCTCTTTGACTGAGATACAATTTACATGCAATTCAATGCATAGATCTAAGTGTAGTGTTCGATGAGTCTTGACAAATGTATACACCTGTGTAACCATCACCCCAAAACAGGAATATCGAACACTTCCATCTCCCCAGAATGTTTCCTTGTGTGCACCTTTTTCCGGTCACCTTCCCCACCACACCCTCCTACAAAGGCAACCACTATTCTTATTTGTTTTCCCTGTGCTAGAACTTATGATAAATGGAACCGCTGTTACTCTTCTCTAGCTTCTTTCACTTAGTATAGTGTCTATGAGATTCATTCAGAGTCTTATATATATATATCAGTAGCTGTTCTTTTTTTGTGCTGACTAGTACTCCACAGGAGTCACTGGGTGGTGGAAAAAGTTAACAAGCTCTGCTGCTAACTGAAAAGATAGGGGCTCCAGTCTACCCTGAAGTACCTCGGAAGAAAGGCCTGGTGATCTACTTCTGAAAAATCAGCCACTGAAAACTCTATGGAGCACAGTTCTACTCTGATACACATGGGGTCGCTGTGAGTTGGAATCGACTCTGTGTCAAGTGGTTTAGTACTCCATTGTATGGATATACCACAGTCTGTGTGTCCTTTCACCTATGTATGGGTGTTTGGGTTGTTTCCAATTTTTGGAGACTATGATGAATAAAGCTGCTATGAGCTTTCATGTACAAGTTTTTTATGAACATAAGTCTTGGGGAAATACCTAGGAGTGGAATTGTTGGGTCATACGGTAAGTGTATCTTGAACTTTGAAACTATTTTTCAAAATGGTTGTATCATTTATTTTTCTCCCCCTCACAGTGTAGGAGAGGACCAATTGCTCCCCATCCTCACCGACACTTGATACTGACAGTCTTCTTGATTTTAGCCATTCAGGTGTGTGGGAAATGGTGTCTCACCATGGTTGTAATGTCAAACTCTGTGATGACTAATGATATTGAGCACCTTTTCCTGTGCTTCTGTATCTTCTTTTATTAAGTGTCTAAGTCTTTGCACATTTTTTGGACTTGTTTGCCTTTCTTATTATTGAGTTGCAAGATTCTTCGTACATTCTAGATACAAGTACTTTTTTAGATATATGAGCTGCAGATATTTTCTCCTAGTCTGTGCCTGTTGTTAGCTGCTGTTGAGTCGGCCCCCAACTCATGGTGACCCCATGCACAACAGAACAAAATGCTGCCTGGTCCTGCACCATCCCCATGACCACATGCATATCTGACAGTTGTGATCCATAGGGTTTTCTTCGACTATTTTTTGGAAGTAGATTGCCAGGCCTTTCCTCCTAGTCCATCTTAGTCTGGAAGCTCCACTGAAACCTGTTCAGCATCATGACAGCATGCAAGCTACCACTGACACATGGGTGGTGGCTGCGCATGAAGCATTGGTTAGGAACTGAACTTGGATCTCCGGCATGGAAGGCGAGAATTCTACCACTGAACCACCAATGCCTCATTCATCTTTGCCTGCACCACCCCTTGTAATCCTCCCAGTAACGCTATGAAGTAGACATTGAAGCACAGAGAGGTTAAGTGAATTGTGTAAAGTCACACAGCTGCTCAATAGCAGAGCCAGGATGCGGGTCCACTTGTGTCTGACTCATACTGTTCTTTAACACCAAGAACATCCCAGAGGGCGTCTCTCCACACCCCAAGCGCTGCATCTCCCTGGCAGCCTGGGAGCTCACGGCCCTCGAACCAGTGCCGGGCAGGGTTATTTCGGTTCACACTCCAGGTCTCTGTATTGCGCATACCAGCCCATCCTGGGAAGCAGCCGGCTCCCGGAGCCCTGTCGGGAGCCCCATCTTCTCAGGAGGATGCCACAGGTCTCTGATGAAAGACAAACTGTGGGTATTTTTACAGGCCTCCGAGGATGCTGGCAGCATTGCCTCGTGCCAGGAATAACAATGAGGGGCCCAGGCCAGCTCGTGCCAGCCCTGCTTGGGAGGCACTGCTGGGGGAGGAAGCCAGGCAGTGGGAAGGGAAGGGGGCCGGTGGGCGGGAAGGCAGAGCTGGGAAACTTTTGCCACAGCTGCCTCAAAGAAGGGGTGCTGAGTGCCCTTTTCTCCTGCTCTGGCAGTCAGAGCAGAGGGCTGAGAGGTTTCGTGAGAGCGGAAAAGCAGCAACTCCAGTCAGCAAGATACTCATCTGTTGCCGTTGGTGACCGCCATTGCGTCAGCCCTTACTGACGGTGACTCCATGCACAAGGGAACAAGACACTACCAGGTTCTGTGGCTGCGGATTGGACCCTTGTGATCCATAGGGTTTTCATTGGCTGGACTTTGGAAATAGATCACCAGGCCTTTCCTCCTAGTCTGTTTTATTCTGGAAGCTCGGCTGAAACCTGTGCAGCATCACAGCAACACACAAGTCTCCACTGACAGACGGGTGATGGCTGTACATGAGGTGCATTGGCCGGGAATCAAACTTGGTCTCCTTCATGGAAGGTGAGAATTCTACCACAGAACCAGTGTCCTTGCTCATTGAATAGCCAGCCTGTGTTGAGTGCTCCCTATGGGCCCAGCACAGTGTCAGCACTGCATCTTTATTATGTACCAGACACTGTCTAAATGCTCCATACTTACTAGTCAAGGCCTCATAACAACTCCATGAGGTAAGTATTATTAAAATGTGGACGTGAGGAAGCTACACCTCAGAGAGGTTAAGTCATTTGCTTAATGTCATGCTGCTTGTAAGTGGCTGAGGTTTGAATAGGGGCTCAGGGAGTTCCAAAGCCCAGTCTCTTAACGATTTAGCACCTCTGCCTCTCTGCCCAACAAACGTGTGCCGGATTCCCACTTTACCAAGCACTGTATTTAGGTGCCTCGGTTGGGGGGATATAATGGTGAATAAGACCTGTCCCTGTAATGGATTGAACGGTCCCCCCCACCACCACCACCAGAATATGTCCTGGAACCTGTAATTGTGACCTTACTTGGAAAAAGAAGGTAAACGGTCTTGTGGGATGTTTAAACGAGCCAGGCCTGGAAGTGGCTTTCTTGCCTTTTGCCTACACTTCAGTGGCCAAAACGGTCACCTGGCCCCACACTAACCGCAAGGGAGGCTGGGAAATATAGTCTCCACAGGCAGAGGAAATAGTGTCCTCAGCCTGGTGACCCCTCGTCACAGCTGGCCCGGGTCAGATAGGATTAGAGCTCAGGTGATTTGCACCCTCCATTTCTTACGGTTTTCCTGGTCCAGGTGTTTTCGGTAAGGTGTCTCACGTTAGCCAGTGTTCAGGGACTTCTTGTTTTTTCTGTGAAAACTGAAAAAAGAGAAGAGGAAAGACATTTCCTGGGTCCTTCAGGCCATTTTCTTGCCTGCAGCCTTCAGCCCTCAGAGGCACAGGTGCTCGGCTCAACAGCTGTTAAGCCCTTTGAACGCTCCCAAGGTGTGCTCCCTGGTTTCTCTCTCACCATCTTAAGCAATGCAGGGCATCCCCCTCCAGCATTTGGGGAACCCTCAGACGACTGGCTGTCCAATGTCTGTGCCCTGGACTCAGGGCCACAGGCCGGCTGTGAGTAGGAAGCAGCGCCCTGTGGCCTCTTCTTCCCGCAGTACAGACCTAGTCAGCTCCAGCTGCGTTAGCCATCCACAGTTCCTAGCTCCATGTGCTGTGCCATCTGCCTGAATTCCTGCTCTCACCTCTAGAGTCAACGCAAATGACACCAGCTCCATGGAGCCTTCATCAGTCCATCAAATTAATATTCAATGCTTTCTCATTGTGAACGAGAGGCATAAATTGGACCCGTTGTCTCTACCTCTGGGCCAGCACCTGTCACTGACTTTGTAAGCGCTAAAGGCTTCTGCCCATGCTTATCTTTCCTTACAGAATGTGAGATTCCCAAGAGCAACAACTGCGTGGTATCTTTTCCTGGCTTCTTTCTTACCGGCAAGATTGAGACCAGAAGCCTTCCTATGACAAGTAAAGCCCTCCCCAACATCCACTGGTGATGAGCCCAGACTCTAGCATTGGTTTGTGAGCTGCGGTGACTTTGGGCGAATTCTTAGCCTCATGATACCTGTTTTCTCACCTGTAAAATGGGGCTAACAGTGTTGTGCGTATTAAGTGAAAGGATGCGCCTAAGGCCCTTTGAACAATGCCAGGTACATGGTAAGCACTCAACAATGCCAGTCATCATCTGTTTATTGTCATTATTCTTGTTACAAACTCATGACATCAGCATGCACCAGCCATCCCAGTCACTTCCTTGCTAACAGTTTTGATGGTCTTCCTTCCTTTCTTTGCCTGTCTGTTTTTGCCCCCAGTGTTCCTTCTGCTGGAGTGTCGTGTCTCTTGCCTATTCATTCATTCCCTTAACAGTTTTTGTTGAGCTTATTCCTACTCATCCCTTAGACTCAGCTCAGTCAGCCCTTCCTGTCCATTCCTGTTGGATTTACACTCCTGTTTGAAGGCCGATTTACTCTTCTGTATCTCTGTGAGTAACTTGAGAGCAGGAAAAAAATGCCTTTTTCCCCACTGGGTTTATCGCTCTCAACTTAATTCCTAATAGCAAGGCTGCCACATAGTAGGAGCTTAAATACTTGTTGTATGAATAAATGAATGCCTAGTGCATTGTAGGTGCTCCCCCAGAACTCTTCGTCTGTTGGATGGAAACAAGTCTCTCTGGATTCATATCACCTAAAGGTCTTGGTGGTAGGAAGGAGATTTTCATGAGAATATCTAGCTTTTGCCACTTGTGGGACCAGAAGACTTTCCCTGGTGCAGCTTGACCAAGTTTAAAATAACTGGAGGGGCTCTCCTCTGAAAAGTGCAAGAGGGTGCCATTTGCACTTGTGTTCCTCGGGCCAAGCCTAGGGTCATCCAAGACTTCTCAACAGCTGACCCAGATCAGAGTGTGTCTCTCATCCTCCCCTGGAACCCCAGTGGTGAGATCAATGCCTGATACTACAATGGTTGTTGGATGGATGAAAAAAAGAAACAGATGGGAGGGAGAGAGGGAAGGAAGGAGGAAGGAGGAAGGAGGAAGGGAGGGAGGGAGGGAGAGAGGAAGGGAGGGAGAAAGGAAGGAAGGAACGAA
>NW_004443958.1:15522488-15579994 GCF_000243295.1 Trichechus manatus latirostris
AGGCAGGCAGGCAGGCAGGCAGGCAGGCAGGCAGGCAGGCAGGCAGGTAGGTAGGTAGGTAGGTGTCTTGGAGATGAGGATTTGGAGTCAAAATGTTTGCCTGGTGAGTCTACTGGTGAGGATGGTAACACCTGGCCAACAAGGTTCCCCCAGGATCTTCCATAAATTCATCTGGTTTCTTTGGCAGCTGAGGTTTGGTCTTGATTTGACAGGTGACTCTAGAAGTTAATCTGACCTCTTTTTATCTCACTTCCTTTAATTGCTTGGTTTCTTTTTCTCTTGGGGGTGGCTGGGTGGGATGTTGGCCCTTCCAGGGCTCTCCAGAATAGAACATTGTGTGCTGGTTCTGGCCTTAACTGCAGAAGGGCAGTTCTTGGGAACCAGAAGGGCCGAGTCTGGGTTTCATCCTGTGTGACCTCCTCAGAGGTCCCCTCTGGGCTGTTACTTGTGAGGATCATGCAGGAACTAGATGAACTGAACCTTTTTTATAGATCTTTCTTTTGTTTCTAATACTATTCATAGCAAGTTGTTCAGGTTCTGTTGCAGTTCTTACTGCTTATCAATTATCGTGCCTAAAGCTGTGTATATTTTCTGGGTATCCATGTTTCTTCCCCCTGGGAAGCAAAAATAATATTAATTGAAACTTTAATACGTGGCAGAGACTTTGCTATGTGTTTTCACACCTGTTGCATCATTTATTCTTCAGAACAATGCTGCAAGGTAGATTATTATTAACGCCATGTAACAGGTGAAGAAATTGTGGCTCAGAGATTTTAATTTCACATAGCTGGTAAGGGTCTTTTCATTACGTCTTTAATCTGTCTGCCCACTTAATGGTCCTGCTTTGCCTCTAACTTCTAGGTTCTTTTTCTGGCTATTTCGACATTTGGTTTCTTCTGCTTTGCACATTGCATGCCTGCTACTGCTGTGCTTGTATTTCATGGTTTTCTGTAATAAGCACTTGTGAACATGGCCTTGAATGCTAATTTGTGTATAGTTATTATTGCCCTAAAGGGAAAAAAAATTATTGCCCTAAAGAAAAAAAATATATTATTGCCCTAAAGGACAAACCGATGTCCATTTATGTTTCTCTCCTTTTATCTTTCCAGACCCTTAGGGGCCTATTCTCGGTGGCTATTTTGGAGCAGATGTAACCGAAAATCAATACAGCCCTTAGATTAACCCATGGCAACCCTAATGTCATTGCCGCTTCTGCCACGTAATGTTGACAGAAATGTCAGAGCCAGGAGGAGCGGAGACACTTAAAAGAAGGGATGGGAGCCCCTAAAGCGAAGTGGAGAATTAAAACCCCACGAGCCTCACTTAGCTGACGAGAAATTGTAGGTTGTTGCCTACGGCATAATCAGGTCTTCTTTCAGAGAATGTAATGGCTTGGTGTCGGGCATGGCAGGGAGTCTGCAGTGCTGGGGCATGGCGAGACCCTCAGAAAAAGAAAATCAGCAGCTGCGGAGAGCAGCAGGCTACGCTGGAAGCCCCCTCCTTTTGGTACCAGGTGCTCAGCCCTCCGGAGATGGAGATGGGGTTGGGCGGGTCTCACGCCATTTCCTTCTTCCAGGGGATTCCAGGCTGCTGCTATTATTATTATTGCTATTCATATTTCCTGCCACAAGCAGAGATGTGATGCTTTATAAGCACAGTGCTTGGTTCATGGAAAGCACTCGAGGAATGTTTGAACAACGAATGTCGGTTCAATCTACTGCATAGCACATTCAGTTGGCTAACAAATATTTAGGGAGGGCCTTCTAGGTGTCGGGCGCTGCTCTAGGTGCAGGGAGCAGGAAGGAAGGTGTTTCTGTGGTAAACAAAATGGACAAAACCCCCACCTTGGGGGACCCCTCATTGTAGCAGGGACTAAGCTATAGTCATTCTTAGGAGTCCCCGGCTGGTGCAAATGGTTAACGCCCTTGGCTGCTAAAAGAAACATTGGAGGTTCGAATCCATCCTGAAGTGCCTCAAAAGAAAGGCCTGACAATCTGCTTCTGAAAAAGCAGCCACTGAAAATCCTATGCACGCAGTTCAACACACATGGAGTTGCCACGAGTCAAAATCAACTCAATGACAGCTGTTTTGTTTTCTTTTCAAATTACCGTCATCAAATTTTCCCTCTCAGGCAGAGATGGCCAGCTGTCCTTCAGAATCTCTTTGTCTCTTTTGTGTAGAGCAGTGGTTCTCAACCAGGGGCGGTTTCCCTCCCCAGGGGGTATTTCAAAATGTCTGGAGACTTTTTTTTTGGTTGTCACAACTGAGGGGGGCATTCTAGCATCTAGTAGGTAGAGGCCAGGGAAGCTGCTAGACATGCTACAATGCACAGCACAGCCCCCAACCACAAAGAAGGATCCAGCCCAGATAGCAACAGTGCTGAGGCTGGGACACCCTGGTGTAGAGAGAAGTGGCACTCAGCCAATGGCTGCGTTTCCCAGCTTCCTTTGCCTCTAGGTGTGGCCATGTGACTAGTTCTCACCAGTGGAATGTGAGAGGAGTGCTTTGCTCACGTCCCGGGCCAGGGCTTTTAAGAAGCAGATGTGCCTCCTTCCTCTTTGCCCTTCCTCAGAATGGATGAAGAGAGCAACAAGGCCCCAGGTGACAAGTCAGCCACTTATTGTAAGCCCTTGGAGCCCTGAATCACCATGTGGAGGAGAGCTGTCTGCTGATCAGAGACACTCACCTTGGACTATCATGTGAATAAGAAATAAAATTCTGTTGTGCTTTAACCATTGGGTATTGCTGCAGCTCCCAGTTCTAGCAATTTCATCTACCCAGCTATTGCAGTGACTAAGTCCTGTCAATTGTTCGTTAACGATAAGATTTTTTTTCCAGTTGCCATCGAGGCACCCCTGACTCATGATGACTCCATGTGTGTCAGAATAGAACTGTGCTCCACAGAGTTTTCAATGGCTGATTTTTCAGAAGTAGATTGCCAGGCATTTCTTCTGAGCTGCCTCTGGGTGGACTCAACTTCCAACCTTTCGTTAGCAGCCAAGCACATTAACCGTTTGCACCACATTTCTTGAGCACTCACTATAAGCCAGACACTGTCTAAGCTCTTAAAGTATAAGATCTCATTTTCTCTTCCTACCAACCCTATGAAATTGTTATCCTTGTTTGACAGATGAAGAAGCAAATGCTCAAGGAGCTTCACAGGGCAAGTAATTACTCTGTGCCAGATTCCATCCCCACTAGCTCTTCATTTAGGCATCTTCACCTCCCTTTGGGGTCACTGTAACTGCTCCTTCTTTGGCCCCTTATTTTCATTTTGGAAACTGTAGATGGAGTGATTTTTTTAAAACCAAATCTGTGCCTGCTTTTCTCCTGCCGTACTTCCTTCAGTGGCTCCCCATTGCCCTCAGGATGAAGTACACGCTTCTATATAGGATCTAATGGCTCCTCCCATATCTACCCTGGCCTACTCTGCTACCTTCACCTCTTGCTCCTTCTTGCATTCACCACACTGCTTCAGCCACGCTGCAAAAGGAGAGGAGTTTTTTCTTTTCCCAAAATCACTCTTGCTCTGCAGAAAGAATCAGAATTAAAGTAACAAGTGTTCCCAGTGTAGTTTTATGAGTTTCAGAAATGGTCATTCCACCATCTCCTGGGGACACTATTCAAAGGATTCATATATGAGGTGGGAGGTTCATTCCAACCAAATATTCCTACAGCTCTTCAGAACACAGCTGATTGCATAATGTAAAGTGAAGCTAGTTTTTCAACTTCGTACAGCTCTCAAATTCTATTTGTTCTATTAAAGATCATATTGACTCTGGAGTGTCATTTGGCAGTATTTAACACACTCTACACTACAGCAGGAAACACTGGAGGTGTAGTGGTTAAGAGCTATGGCTGCTAACCAAAAGGTTGGCAGTTCAAATCCACCAGGTGCCCCTTGGAAACTCTATGGGGCAGTTCTACTCTGTCCTATAGGGTCACTATGAGTTGGAATTGACTTGACACTACAGCAGCTTTACTCCTAACTATATTCCCTAGAGAACTCTTACGTGCATGATGAGAAATGTTACTACTTGTAATAACAAACTGGTAAACTAAATATCCATCTATAGGAGAACAGAAAAATAAATTCACATGAGGAATATTATAAAAGAGTGAACATAAATGAACTAGAGCTATATGTAGTAAATATAGATAAGTCTCTGTCTTAGGCTGGATTTTCTAGAGAAGCAAAACTAGTAAAGTGTATAAATATATATATATAGAGAGAGAGATTTATATCAAGGAAACGGCTCCTGCATTTGTAGAGGCTGGAACGTCCCAAGTCTGTGGATCAGGATAGAGGCTTCTCCTGGTTCACCTAGCCGCAGGGGCTGGTGAACCCAATATCGGCAGGTCGGAGAGCAGGGCCCTTGCTCACAGGCTGTGAAGATCTACAAATCCCAAGATCAGCAGGTAAGCTTCTAGCTCAAGTCCCAAGGAACAGAGGTCAGATGAACAGGAGCCAGCTGCAGGATCCAGAGCAAGCAAAAAGCCAGAATGTCTCTTATATTTGGATGCAGGCCACACACCCAAGAAAACTCCCTTTCAACTGATTGGCTGCTCCCAGCAGATCCCATTAGGGGAGTGATCCCATATAAACACCGAGAATCATGGCCCAGCCAAATTGACACACAATCTTAACCATCATAGTCTCAGAAACAATGTTGCATGTAAAAGGCATTTAAAGAAGGATGGGTATAGTAGGATATCATAAATAATGTTATATACTGTACAAGGCAGGGTCCCAGCAGGGAACAGGAAGCACAGTCAGATGGAATTCTGACGAGAATGTGATGAAATGACTATTTTACAGGAACGGTAGATTGTTTAGTGGCCACAAATTCCTCCCGTCCCATTACATTTGTCCCTTTTGCTGCTTCTCCCATCTATAGGTAAAACGTATTTCCCACTACCCCCTTAAAAAATGTTTATTTTAATTATGGTAAAATATACATACCAAAACATTTGCCATTACAACCATTTTTACGTGTATAATTCAGTGACATTAATGACATTCACCGTGTTGTGCAACAATCACCACTGTTTCCAAGTTTTTTATCACCCTTCACAAAAATTCTGTTCCCTTAAGCAATACTTCCCCCCTTCTGCCCCTTTTAATCTGGGCTGACCTCGTGACTTGTTTTGACAAATAGATTGTGGAAGACGTGACTTGGAGTGAGTTCTAGAGGCCTTTTCAATTTCTGCCCACCCCATCATAAAAAGAAGCCTGCAGGGAGCCTCATGCAGAGGGAAACCCAACCAACAGCCAGCATCAACTGCCAGATATGTGAGTGAGGTCATCCAGGTGAGCCAGTCCCCAGCTAACCACTGGCTCACAACAGATGCGTGAGTGAATCCAGCAAACATCACTTTGAGCAGAAGAACTGCCTAGCTGAGCCCAATCTAAACTACCAACCCATAGAATTGCAAAGAGCCAGTTATTATTTTTAGCCACTAAGTTCTGAGGTGGTTTGTTATGTATAGATAATCAACCAACAAGAAGTGCCGAGACCTTCAGGGACTAGTAGCAAGAGTTACCTGAAGTGGCCAGGGGAAAAAGAGGAAGGATGTCAGACAGGAGCTGAGCCAGAGAGTTGCCAGAACAACTGCACCACAGCACCGTAGCAGGGAGAGATTAGGGGAAGAATATATCAATCACTCTCTCCTCCTGCCATCCTATTGGCTCAGCCCACTCAGAAACCGGAAACCAAGGGACTCTGGGTGATGCCTTCTATTTCAGTCAGCCTCCTTCCTGGACACAGAGCAGGACAGAGAAAATGTGGAAAGCTGGTCTGGATAGGGTGAGGGTGGGGCAGACAGAGCATATGTTGCTCTTGAACACATAAAGATGCAGCAAACTATAAGACCTTTTAGGGAAGCGGGAAAACTCAAATCAGAATAGTAGCTACTTTCGGGGAAGGAGGGATTTATACTTTAAATAGGGTAGCAGGTACAGGAGTATCCATTATGTTCACATGCATATTTTTGTATGTTTGAAATAAGTCACATTTAAGGAAAAATTAAGACACCATTGAGTCATAAGTGGGTGGCCTGGAAAATGGCACTTCGCCTCTGCATGCCTCGGTTTCTCTGTAAAAAAAAAAAGGTGATGGCACTCCCTTCATGGGGTTGGCATGGGGACCCAATGGGGGAAAGCTTGTAAAGGTGTGAACCAGGTGGCTGGCACCTGGCAGGTAATTTTTAACCAGGTGGCTCTGTCACACTTGAGGGAGAAACCACATAAAAGATGAGAGAGAGATCCTCTGTTGGGTGAAAACCATCATCTCCATGTGGAGCAAGGGAAACCTTAATGCCTTGTCAGCTGCTCTCTCTTTGTCCACACACACACAAACAAGTGCTCAGGCAAAGTGCACCATCGCTAAGAGAAAGAAAAAAAATAACCCCCTGGATCAGTGCCAAGCCTAATTTAATGAGATGTGTTGGTGCCAGAATGCTCCTCAGAAGTAAGGATAATGAGACTTCATCTCATGTACTTTGGACATGTTATCAGGAAGGACCAGTCCTTGGAGAAGGCCACCATGATTGGTAAAGTAGAAGGTCAGCGAAAAAGAGGAAGCCCCTCAATGAGATGGATTGACACAGTGGCTGCAACGATGGATTTGAGCATAGCAACGATTGTGAGGATGGCAACAATTGTGAGGATGGTGCAGGACTCGGCAGCATTTCGTTCTGTCGTACATAGGGTTGCTCTGGATCAGAACTGACCTGACAGTACCTAACAACAACAACATTGGATTCATTAACCCCTGGACCCAGTGGCTGCTGAGAACCACATGGTGACTGTGACTGGGGGGTCCTTGCCGGGGGACTCCACACTACCTGTGAGGGTGACCTGGGTGTGTCAGATTGAAGGGCTGGGTTTGAACGAAGCTCTCAGGAACTGGAGGAGCCCCCTTCCCTTAGGACCATACTGGATTTCAGGTTTGCACGTCTCTGTTTCCCTGTGTCCCTCCACTCTTTCTATTGCGACAAAAGACTCATGCTCAGTAGGCAGAAATGAGTGGTATGTGTGCACACATTCTGTGTGCATGCACACACACACGTATATATGCATGCAGACGCACACAGACACCCACACACATATGCATGCATACACATAGATACACACAGTTATATACATACATATGCATGCATACATACATATATGGAGCCCTGGTGGCACAGTGGTTTAGAGCTTGGCTGCTAACCAAAAGCTCGGCAGTTAGAATCCACAAGCCGCTCCTCGGAAATCCGATGAGGCATTTCTACTCTGTCCTGTAGGCTCACTATGAGTCGAAATCAACTCGATGGCAAGGGTTTTTTTATGCACATATATGCATGTACACATGCAAACACGTATATATGCAGATGCACATATATGCATACATACACATATATGCATTTATACACATATATGCATTCATACACACACACACAAACACATACGCACATGTCTCTCTCATGAGGGTCATCAAGTGCCTGTTATCCAGGAAGGTGTTGGCCTCCTTACTGCTATTTGCCGTTTTTTCTGCTAGCCTCGCTCCCGTAATCCAACCTTGTGGTGTTTGCCTGCATGGAACCAGGACATAGAAATAGTCAGGTGATATTTTATAGGAGTTGAATGCAAGCACCTTTTTCTCGGTTGGCTGGATTGGAGTCCTGCCCCTGCCCCTGTTCCTTGCTAGTGCTGTGACTTGGACAACCTAATGACGTAGGAACAACCCAGGAGGCTGATGCTGAGAATAAAGTGATTGTGGGAGAGGCTCATGTGGGGAGGAACCGAGGCCTCCTGCTTAAGGCCAGCGAGGAGATGAGGCTTTCTGCCAACAGCCATGTGAGGGAGCCATCTTGGAAGTGGATCCTGCAGCCCCGGCCGCCATCTTGCCTGCAATCTCATGAGAGACCCTAAGCCAGGGCAACCCAGATAAGCCGCTCTTAAATTCCTGACCCACAGAGATTGTGCAATAATAAATCCTTGTTGTTTAAGTGGCTAAGTTTTGGGACACTTTATTACACATCAATAGATAACTAATACAACACCAGTAATGGGGAGGAAAGGAGAAGAGTTTTATTGAGAGTTTACTAGTCACCTGGCCCTATGCTAAGTTCTTTCGCAGAAAGCTTATGTAATTGAAATCCTTACAACCACTCCATGAGCACAGGTAATTACCTCTCATTCCCAACTGAGAGGGTCAGATGCTGAGTGACTTTTCCAGGCCCCACTGTCACTGGGGCTCTTGAGTTTCAAAGTCAAGTCTGTCCACCTTCCCCACCTTTGCCTGGCCTGTGAGGGGGCACCAAAGATCCTTTCTGGCTTCATGGCAGGTAAGTAAGTTTTGCCCAAATCTATTCTATGTTTCCTTCCTTCCTTCCTTCCTCCCTCCTTCCCTCCCTCCCTCTCTCCCTCCTTCTATCCTTCCTTCCTTCCTTCCTCCCTCCCTCCTTCTCTGCTTCCTTCCTTCCCTCCTTCCTTCTCCCCTCTCTCCCTCCCTCCCTTCCTCCTTTTGAAGGTGGAGGTGGAGACAAAAAGATTCCTCCACATTATTTGTCTAGAAGGGGCGTTTAGACCTGCCTTTTTTTTTTTTAATAACCTTCTCAGCACCCGGCATAGGTGGATGTCACAAGCTCTATGGTGATCAAAAGGGTGTTTTGGAATTCAGCTGTCAAAGCCCAGACAATCATCCTCCCTCCAGGGGGTGGAAAGTTGATTTTCCTCTTTAGTGGCATCCTAAGGCAAACAGGCACTTTTGTTTCCATGGAGAACCAACTCTTCCCTCTAAGATAGATCACCCACTTGCCCTTCCTCCCTTTCTCTCCTCCTTTCTACCTTCTTCCCTCCTTCCCACGCTGCCTTTCTTCTTTCTCTCCCTCTTTCATATTTTCCTCTGTTTCTTCTTTTACCAAAAGGTTGGCAGTTCAAAACCACCCGGTGCTCCTTGGAAACTCTATGGGGCAATTCTGTTCTACCCTACAGGGTCACTGTGAGTTGGAATCACCTCTTTGGCAATTGTTTGTTTTGTTTTGTTGTCTTCTTTTAGCTTCCTCTCCTCTCTCTTTCTTCCTTCCTTATTTCTCTCTCCTCTCTCTTCCTTCCTTTCTTACTTCCTTTCATCTGCTGCCTCTTCTTCGCTCCCTTCTACCTTTACTCCTCATTTTCTTCTGCCCTTCGCCTCCTCCCTCCACTGGCCTTCTGCCTGCAGTAGGACAAGATGGTACCCTCTGCCCTCAGGCCCCTGTGGAGACGTGCTCAGAATCCTGGGGGCTGAGAAATTTCACCCTAGACCTTTGGACTGTTTTCTTCCTAAGAGCTTGTTTTTTAAAGCCCTCAGAGCAGTGGAGTGTGCCTGGGCCGGGACCCTGGAGGCCGCACTGTGTTCTCGGTCTCGGTTCCAGGTCGGTGGCCACGAATCTTTGTGGCCTTGGGCGGCTCACTTGTCTCTCAGTTTCTTCACCTGCAAAGTGAGAATAGCTCTCTCTGGAGCTATCATAGAAATGCTGAGGAGTGTGTTAAACAGATTCCTTCCTGTGGGCCCTGTGGGGTCACTCGACTGGCACCTCTCTGCCTTTTGACCCCAAGTTTATTTATTAACCCCTCAAGGAGGACAGGAGACTCCTCAGATCCGGTGTGGGATTCACTTTGGCCAGGGGGAGTGGTGAGGGCAGTCTGGGGCTACCTTTATGCTTTGCATCTGTGGAGTTTCAGGAGAGCATGTCTTGGTGTTTGGAACAAACTTGGAAGATAAAGCTAATCTCAGAGTGTGTGTCTGCTGCCTGTGAGTAGCTCTAAACGTGTGTGTGCGTGTGTGTGCATACATGTGTAGTACGGAGGCGGGCCTGCGCACACATGTGAGCATATCTGTGTGTGCACGTGGTCGCTTGTGTGTGTGCGTCCTTCCGCATGGGTGAGTAGCAACAGCCACTCATTTATTTTGCATCAAGCAGGACGGTTCCAGTTACAGAATGTGAAGCCTCGGCATATGGTCAGAATGTTCAGACATTCAACGCTGAGTGGATAAGGCCAGTCCAGGGAAGTTGGTGCCCTAAACAGAAGCCCGTTGGTCCCCATACTACCAGCTGGGGCACGAGGGCTCTGCCTTGGAGCAGATTTGTGTCCTTTTGGCCTCATTCTGCTCTGAAGTGGAACTTGGTTACAGAGAGTCAAGCATCTAGGGCTCACATTTTCATGGATTTCCAGCATTTAAGTGTGATTTTAGTCAGCATTTTGTATGGGTAACTGTATGTATGTGTTTACTTGGTCCCAGTTAAATATGTGGTGGGAATTCCTGGGTGGTACAAACAGTTAAGTGCTTGGCTGCTAACTGAAAGATTGGGGGTTCGAGTCTACCCAGAGACACCTCAGAAGAAAGGCCTGGTGACTTACTTCTGAAAAATAAGCTCTTGAAAACTCTGCGGAGCACATTTGTACTCTGACACATCTGGGATTGCCATGAGTCAGAGTCGACTCTACGGCAACCGGTGGTGGTGGTGGTGGTGGAAATATGTGGTGACATTTCCTTCCTTTTTTCCCCTCTGCCTCCCTTCTGTCTCCCTTCCTGTCTCCCTGCCTCCCTCTCTCCTTCCTTCCTTCCTTCTTTCATTCCCTCCCTCCCTCCTTTCATAGATACTGAGCACATTTTCTGTGTCAGGCCCTATTCCATGTGCTGAGGACAAAAAGATGATTCATAAATGGTCCCTGCCCTTGAGAAACTTAAGTTCTGTTTTGGGAGGAAGTTAGCCAAGCTGCAGTAACAGACCCTGCCATGGAGGGAGCACAGGGCATTCTGGGAGCACAGAGGGGAACTCCTAACCTCCCAGAGACCCCTGAAGGGCTTCCAGGATGAGGGGATGCTTGAACGAAATCTTTGAAGTCGAGGAGTTCCACAGTTTGGGGAAAGGTGGATGGTAGAAGAGGTTTTGTAAGAGCTGTTATTTTCTGAGGGTGGTACTTTGGGAGCAGAACAGAGTCATCTTCTCATTTTTGGAGGACTGCAAAGAGGCCCTATGTTATTGTCACTAGTTGCCATTGAGTTGATTCCAGCTCATGGCGACCCCATGTGTGCAGAGTAGAACTGTGCTCCATAGGGTTTTCAAGGCTGTGACCTTTCGGAAGCATATTGCCAGGCTTGTCCTCTGAGGAGCCTCTGGGTGGGTTTGAACTGCCAATCTTTAGGCTAGTCGTTGAGTGCTTAACTGTTTGTGCCACTCAGGGCACTTAAGAGGCCCTATAGTTCCTTGTTAAAAATTCCTGTACTGTGTGTTGCTTTCACATATAACGGGATGACAAGCAATGCCAGGCAAGCAAGATTAGGAGAGGAGCTCCTTTTACCCTCCCCCCAGTTTTTTTCCAATTTAGTCCCTCAAAGAGGAAGGAGTGAGCCTGGAGAAAGGAGGAACACTACTGAACACCCTTATATGTCAGGTATCTTTAAACATTATCTCATTTAGTTGTCACTCACGGCTCAATAGTAGGTTGATTAACCCCAATTTAGAGTTGAGACTAAGTCTCAGGTTAAGGAGCTTACCCAAGTCAAACAGCAGGGCTTGGAACCATAATCTATACAGTTCAACTCCCAAGCCTGTGCTCTCTTTCCAACAAACCCCATAGCCTGCAAGAATCTTCAAAAAAGAACATGGTATTGTGGCCAATAGCCTTCTTGTCAAGGCTCATAAACTTGGAATTAAATATAAACTCACTATTATTCCAGAAAAAAAAAAAAAAGAAAAACCCATATGCCTGCCCCTTCTGGAAAAAAAAAAAAAAGAGCCTTAGTGAGATGGACTATTAATATACATTGTCATTGGCATCAGTACGGCAGGCTCCTCTTTTGGAGAGCCAGGACGTTGCTAATTTGCACACTGTTTTGCATTCATTTGCATTCTCTCTCCATATGCAAACTAAAACGCAGCTAATTAGCGCAACCTTGTTACAATGAGATGCAGGCCCATCATTCTGCACTGGGGCATATGGAGCCCAGAACAGGGACTGAAACAAATCAAAGCTGGTCACGTTCTGGCTCAGACCCTCCTGGAGACTCGAGAGGGAGACACACACCCTGAATGAAAAGCAGTGGAACTGAGTATCATTATTTTTCAAATAGTGTCCCTTTGAAGTAGCTATTGCAGAGAGACAGTGAGAAAGAGAGAAAGATCAAAGAAGGTGACCCAAACTCTGCTTTACACACGATTTCACTGGGGAAAGAGCACAGGATTTGGAGTCCAAAGGCCTTGGTTGAAGTCTGAGTGGGTGGTTGATTTTGCCATCTACAAATTGTGTGACCTTGCATTTTAGGGACTTGTAGGGATTAAACTACATTTATGGAAATATGTTGTTGATGTTGGGTGCCATCGAGTCAATTCCAACTCATAGCGACCCTGTGTGATAGAATAGAACTGCCCCACAGGGTTTCCTAGGCTGTAATCTTAATGGAGCATATTGCCAGTTCTTTTTCCGCTGCGGAGCTGCTGGTTGGGTTTGAACCACCAACCATTCAGTTAGAGCTGAGTGCTTAACCATTGCACCACCGGGGCTCCTTGGGGCTTGTAAGGATTAAATGGGGAAAGTGGAAGGCCTGCGCCTTACAAATGTTAAGGCACAATACAGACACGAGGGCTCTAGGCCATTCACATGGAGGGCTCCCCAGGTCCAGCAGGTCAGAACTCTCAGCCTTGGAGACTCAGACTGTGTGTGATCTGTGAGCTTAGAGTGGTTTCAGCTGTGGCTCCTGCCCCTGCCCCCCTCCCCCTAGATGAGCCTAAAGGCCCACATTTTTTAAACCAGTGGTCAGAACACAGGTTTGAGCACGGCTGTTTGAGCTGGGCAGCTTCACTAACAATCATTGTTGGAGCACTTGGTAGCTGAGTGTCTGTGGGCACAGTAATCTCCGAGGCCCCAGTTCATCTCCAACATGATCATAATAGCAAAACTCAGACACTCTAAATGAGGGATAACCTATCATTAGAGAGCTAGATAAATATATTGATCATGCATCCATACACAGGAATAATACATAGCCATTTCATATACAGTATATAGGAATGTATACAGTATATAGGAGTGAGGAAACTATATACTGATATGGCACAATCTCTAAACACTGGTGACTGACTCATAGCAACCCTATAGGACAAAGTAGAACTGTCCCATAAGATTTCCAAGGCTGTAATCTTTACGGAAGCAGACTACCACATCTTTTTCCCACAAAGTGGCTTGTTGGTTTGAACTGCTGACCTTTCGGTTAGCAGTCAAGCACTTTAACCACTCAGCCACCAGAGCTCCCAAGGTGGAAAAGAGTATATGTAATATGCTACCAACTGAGTAAAAAGAGGAAATAAAGCACCTATCTATCATCTATCCCTCCATCCCTCCATCCCTCCATCGCTCCATCCCTCCATCCATCCCTCCATCCACCTATCCACCTATCTGTCTGTCTGTCTGTCTATATATCATCTATCATTATTGTAAGAATAAAATAGCTCTAGAAAAATACACAAAACACTGATAACATTTGTTACTTCTCAGGAGCAGAATCAAATGGCTGAAAACAATGGTGGGAAGCAAGTTGTCCCATATACTCTTTTATGTCTTTGGAATTCTGAATTATGTAAATGTGCATGAATTCAAAATAAAATAAAGTCCAAATAAAATAATACAATTATGATAATTAAGACTTACCTCTCAGAAATGCTGTGAGAATTGAGAAAGCTTCCAGCATAGAGCTTGACACAGGGCCTCAGGCAATTGGTAAATGGAAACTACTGTGGTAATTGTTGTTTATTTTGTGTCGAGTTCATTCCAACTCATAGTGACCCCACGTGACAGAGTAGAACTGCCCCATAGGGTTTCCTAGGCTGTAATCTTTACGGGAGCAGATCGCCAGGTCTTTTCTCCTGTGGAGCCGCTGGTGGGTTCGAGCCCTCAACCTTTTGGTTAGCATTCCAGTGCTTTAACCGTTGCACCCCTAGGGCTCCTAGTGTAATTATACCTCCCCAAATCTAGAACGTATGGTACGTATGTGTATACTATACATGCACGTGGAAATATTTTGATTGCCTCTAAAGATCAAAATAATTATGAAGTAATGAAAGCAACAGTGAA
Source organism: Trichechus manatus latirostris (assembly GCF_000243295.1). Taxonomy (NCBI): domain Eukaryota; kingdom Metazoa; phylum Chordata; class Mammalia; order Sirenia; family Trichechidae; genus Trichechus; species Trichechus manatus. The sequence continues at coordinate 15,536,590 of NW_004443958.1, forward strand.
CTCAATGTCAGAAGAAGTGGGGACAGTTCACAGCTGTTTCTTAAAGCCATGTGACCTTGGGCTGGATGTGTTTTCCTCTCTGGACCCTGACATTTTAATCTGTAAAATGGAGCACTCTGCCCGAAACCACATGGTTCATGGATCTGGGAAATGGTGCCCTTCACCCTCCTGAACATGTATGCAAAATGTTGAGTGTACATGCATTTTTATGGACAAAGAATCATAATATTCATCAAGTTCTGGAAAGGGTCTCTGACCCCCTCAAATATGAGAAATTACAGTTCTCTGATTATTTTCTCTGATTTCCCCAGAATAAGTGGATGTGGAGGCAAGAATTTCTTCTGACTAAATAAGAATTGAGTTTTTGTATGGTGAGTGTGTCACACTTACCAAAGATTTAACTGAAAGGCAAGCTGTATTATTTCATTTTAAAAAAATCATTAAAAAAAAATTCCTGCCTCACATTCCTGTGGCTCCTTTTGCTTACTCTGCGCAGAAGCTGGCCTTTGGTCTCCCCGGTCAGGGACTGTGTCATAGTTGTGGTTATTGGTCATTTCCTGTCCCACTCAGCCAAATAATCATGCTGTTTTGACTGGGATGAGAATGGGTCCAGAGCGGTATCCTTAGTCTCAGAGTGACTGGCTGGTGCATCTCCTTAAAAGTGCGAGGAAAGGAAGGCAGGGCAGGAAAATGACATTCATTGCTACACTCTCCCAGGCTCTCTACTGGCAATTCATTCATTCATTTAGTCAGGCACATCTTTTTCCAGCCAATATTTATTAGGTAACTACAACCATGCATTGCTGTCACCCATCTGTCAGTTTGCCATACTGTGGTGGCTTGTGTGTTGCTATAATGTTGGAAGTCATGCCACCATTATTTGAAATACCAGCACTGTCACCCATGTTGGACAGGTTTCAGTGGAGCTTCTAGACAAAGACAATCAAGGAGAAAGGCCTAATGTTCTACTTACGAAAATTAGCCAATGAAAACCTTATGGATCACAATAAAATACTGACTGATACAGTGCTGGAAGGTGAACCTCCTAGGTTGGAAGGCACTCAAAATACACAGTGGCCACAGCAATAGGCTTGAGCATATCGATGACAGTGAAGATGATGCCGGACCAGGCAACGTTTTGTGCTGTTGTACGTGGGGTCGCCATGTGTCGGAGTCGACCCAACAACAACTGACAGCAACAACAACATCGACTATGAATTGGCCACCATGGTCAACAGCTATGGCTGCTAACCAAAAGGTTGGCAGTTCGAATCCACCAGCAGCTCCTTGGAAACCCTATGGGGCAGTTCTGTTCTGTTTTGTAGGGTTGCTATGAGTCAGAACCGACTCAACGGGACCTAACAGCAACTAGGCGCTGAGGATACAGAAGTGAACAAATCAGACAAAAACAAGTCCCCATATCCTTGGAGTTTATGTTCTGGTGGAGGAGAGAATAAATATTAGTAAAAAATCAGGAAAGTGTATAACACAGGTACTCATATACGCTACTTCAGGACAGGGTGACAAGGTGTCCAACATATTATGACTCCCACATCCTAGGTGAGGAAACTGAGGTTTAGAGATATGAAATAACTCAACCAGTGTCACATAGCAGGTAAAAGGCCAAACTAAGCTTTCGCAGTGAGCTTTAATTCTGTCTTGGTTATCTAGTGCTGCTACAACAGAAATACCACAAGTGGCTGGTTTTAATGAAGAGAAGTTTATTTCCTCACAGTCCGAAGTAGGCTAAAAGTCCAAATTCAGGGCATCAGCTCCAGGGGAAGGCTTTTTCTCTCTGTCAGCCTTCTTCTCTTCGGTGTTCCCCAAACTAGGAGCTTCTCTGCGCAGGGACCCCAGTCCAAAGGACGCGCTCTGCTCCCGACACTGCTTTCTTGATGGTATGAGGTCCCCCTGTCTTACTGCTCACCTCTCTCTTTTATATCTCAAGAGATTGCCTCAGGACACAATCCAGTCTTGTATATCCAGTCCTGCCTTACTAACACAACTGCCACCCATCCTCCCTCATTAACATCTTAGAGGCAGGTTTACAACATACAGGAAAATCACACAGTACCAGGAATCATGGCCTAGCCAAATTGATACACACGTTTTTTGGGGACGTAGTTCAAACCATGACAGACTCCTAAAGCCACGTTGCTTACCCTACATAAAACAGTGCCTACTACTTAAATCCCTATCCTTTAGATGTGAGCCATTGGGACAAATGTTCCTTCGGTGAAGTCCATCCCAATGGAGATCTGCATTGTATGTGGAGAAGGTCAATTCCCTTACCCTCCTATGCCCCTTAGCATTAGTGATCTATGTATAATAGTTCCTGAACTGCAACTGTTACTCAAAACTACCAAGAAATAGGTTTCCATCACCACATCAGCGGTGTTTCAGAAGATCCTGTAACAAGGGGTCTGAAAGGTGAAAAGAAAATAATGATAAGAAAAAAGTTATGGATCACTCCAGACTGGTGAATCTACTAATTCAACTCAACATGAGAAAGTAAGAGGATGTAAAATGTGCCACGTCACCGTTCAACAAAAACCAGGCTCAACTGCAGGTGCTGGGCCTCCAACACATAAAACAAGAAATGTTTGGTAATGGAAAGAATCAGTGGCAGTAAGGGGACACCAAGAAGCACATTTCACCCAAGAACCCTCTTCCAATAAGACCTTTTTAAAAATCAACTTTCCTGATGTATTATTTATGAACAATAAACTGTGCCCATTCAAAATGTACAAATCAACGGCTATGACAGATATGCACACCTGAGAAGCCTCTGTTGTTTGGTGCCTTTGAGTTGGTTCAAACTCATAGCGACCCCATGTGACAGAGTAGAACTGCCCCATAGGGTTTCCTAGGCTATAATCTTTACTGAAGCAGGTTGCTAGATCTTTCTCCTGTGGAGCCGCTGGGTGAGTTTGAACCACCAACCTTTTAGTTAGCAGTCAAACACTTAACTGGTGGCCATCAGGACTTCTGGAGCCCGGAGGTGAAGTGGTTAAGAGCTTGGCTGCTAACCAAAAGGTCAGCAGTTCCAATCCATCAGCTGCTCCTTGGAAACCCTATGGGACAGTTCTACTCTGTCCTGTAGGGTTGCTATGAGTCAGAATCAAGTAGACGGCAATGGGTTTTTTTGTTTTTTTTTTTTTTTAATTTTTTTAATCAGGACTTCTTATGATTTAAAAAACAAGCAAACAAAAAAAAACCCATTGCCATCGAGTCAATTTCAACTCAAAGCGACCCTATAGGGTAGCGTAGAACTGCCCCACAAGGTTTCCAAGGCTGTAATCTTTATAGAAGTACACTGCCACCTCTTCCTCCCCCAGAACAGCTGGTGGGTTTGAACTGCTGACCTTTTGGTTAGCAGCCAAGCTGCTTAACCACTGTATCACCAGAACTCCTTCCCAAACCACTACTACATAGATGTAAAGAACATTTCCATTACACCCAGAAGTGTCCTCGACCCTTTGCAGCCATCTCTCTCTCCACCCTGGCCCCAGACAACCACTAGTCTGTTTTCTGTCTCTATAGATGACTTTGCATTTTCTAGGATTTTATATAAATGGAATCATACAATATGCATTCCTTTGTGACTCTCTTCTTGCATTTGGAATAATGCTTTTGAGATTTTTCTATGTTGTTGTATCGGTGGTTTGTCCTTTTATTACTGAGTAGTATTCCATTGTACAAATATACCTATTTTATTTATCTGTTCACCTGCTGATAGAAGTTTGGATGGTTTCCAGTTTGGGGCTATTATAAATAAAGCTGTTATGAACATTTGTTTACAAGTTTCTGTGTAGACTTCTGTTTTCGTTTCCTTTGAGTAAATGCCACTGGGGATGGCTGGATCATACAGGAGGTGTACATTTAACTTTTTAAGAAACTGCCCAATAGTTTTCCAAAGTACATGAACCATTTCAAGTCCCCACCAGGAGTTTCTGAAAGTCTCAGTTCTTCCACATTGTTGGTATGGTCCGTCTTTAATGTTAGACATACTAATGGGTGAGTACAGGTATCTCATTGTGGTTTTAATTTGCATTTCTCTACTTATGTTGAGCATTGTTTCTTTGCATCCTGTATTTATTGCCATTCATCTACTGTCTTATGTGAAGTGTCTGTTCAAATTTTTTGCCTATTTTTTATTGGGTTGATTGTCTTATTATTGAATTGCAGGAGTTCTTTATATGTTCTGTATATAATTCCTTTGAAAAATGTATGTGTTGTGAGTATTTTCTCCCATTTTGTGGCTTGGTTTTCATTTTCTTAAAATTTTTTTTTAAGCAAAAGTTTTGAATTCTGATAGAGTTCAATTTATTAATTTCTTTTGTAAATTTTTTTTCTTTAATCCTAAAAAATTCTTTTCTACTCCAAGGTCATGAGGATTTTCTTCTTTTTGTCTAGAAATTTGTGACTCAAGTTTTATATTTAGGCCTATGATCCATTTTGACTTAATTTTTGTACATGCCACGAGTTAAAGGTTGATTTTTTTTTTGTTTTCCATGAGGATATCCAATTGTTCCAGCATCGTTTGTTGAAATGACTTTCCTTTTCTCATTGAATTGCCTTGGCACCTTCATCAAAAATCAGTTAACTATATATGTGTGAGTCTATTTCTGGACTCTCAGTTCTGTTCCATTGATATATTTGTTTATGTAACTGATGCCAGTACCACAGTGTCTTGGTTACTGTAGCTGTGTAGTAAGTCTGGAAACTAGGCAATGTAAGTCCTCCAAGTTTATTCTTCTTCTGAAAAATTTCTTTGGCCATTCTAGGTGGTTTCCATCTCCATGTAATTTTTTAACTCTTTTGAATTTGATTTATGTTTGTTTTATGGGGGAGCTCCTGGTCTAATTTGGTGTGTGTTCCAACACATGAAAAGAATGTGGCTTCTGAAGTTGTTGGGTGTAGTGTTCCATAAACTAAGATGGATGGTAGTGTTCTGAGAAAGATGTGTTACTGTCTACAACTCTTAATGTGGATTTGCTTGTTTCTCTTTTTAGTTGTGTTATTTTTTGCTTTATATACTTTGAAGCTCTCATATGAGGGGCTATGTACATTTGTAATTGTTATCTCTGACTATTGACCTCTGTCATTATGGAGTGTTCCTCAATGCTTCTAGTAATAGTCCTTATGTTGAAGTCTATCTATTTTGTCTGATATTAATACAGACACTTTAGCATTCTTAGGTTATTGTTTGCATGGTATCTCTTTTATTCTTTTACCTTCCATTGGTTTGGGTTCTGTTTTTAACCTAGGCAGCATATGTCTGCTTCTTGAATTTTTATCTTATTGACACCCGCTCCCTTTTGTTTGAAGTTTTTTTTTTTTTTCCACTTTATGGATCGAATTGTGTTGCCCCAAAAAGATATGTTGAAATCCTAACTCCTGTATCTATGAGTGTGACCTTGTTTGGGCAAGTAGGGTTTTTCTTTGCAGATATTATCAGTTAGGTTAAGGAGGTCGTACTAGAGTAAGGTGGTTCCTAATCCTGTATGACTAGTGTCTTATAAGAGGACAGACGTGGAGGCAGAGTCGCACACAGTGGGGAAGACACCACGTGGGGGTCCGTATAAAAGGAAAGGAATGCTAAGAATTGCTGGCAGCCACCAGAAACTAGGCGAGAGACATGGAAAAGTTCTTCTCTCAAAAACCCATAGACACATCATAGTAAAACTGCTGAAAGCCAAAGATAAAGCTAAAATCTTGAAAGTAGCCAGAGGAAACAACACATATATTGGCACATATGAGGCAGTCAATAAATGTTAACTATTATTATTATTATTACTGAGCCCTGGGGGCTGAATGGTTAAGAGCTGGGCTTCTAACAGAAAGGTCAGCAGTTTAAACCCACCAGCTGCTCCATGGGAGAAAAGACCTGGCGATCAGCTCCCGTAAAGATTACAGCATAGGAAACCTTATAGGACAATTCTTCTTTGTCATATAGGGTTGCTATGAGTTGGAATCGACCTGACATCACACAACAACATTATTATTATTTTATTATCATCATCTCCTTCCGTGTTCCTACAAGTGCTGCCTACTCCCGCCGTAGTAAATTATTTCTAGTTCCTCAAATGAAATTTACGCAGAGAGAGCTTAAGGAACTTCTTGCTCATGGTCAACCACTGCCCATGTGACAGTGTTAGCATTCAAATCTTGGTTTGTATCCAAAGCACTGTCAACTACCCCAGAGCAAAAGCAGGTGAATAGCACAGAAGGACCCTCTCCCATCTCCCTCTTTTTCTTTATCCTGAGCCTTCTCTTCTAGTCTGTCAAAGCTTTCGATACTGCTCAGTTATCAGACTGTGGTATTGATGGGTGATGTGCACTCTGAAATGAAATTGCGACTTTTCCCAAGGCCCTCCTGAACTTTCTTTCTTAGGATAACCGCCCCCTCTTTCTGTCTCTAAAGTCACAGAATAGGCTTTTTTTGGGGGGCACACTTAAAAACTCATTACTTCCATTTGTGATATTTGCAATCCATAAGACATCCCCTAAAAGCACTTTTATAAGTTCAGAAAGAGACAGGCTGGGAAGGAGACCTCATAAACCCAGAGCAGATATTTCTGATAAAAGCCTGCGGGAAACATGTTCTTATTTACCTCAACATTCTGCAAACTTTGCCATCGAAACCTTGTATTGATCTTGTCTTGCTCTCAGTCAACACAGTTACCCCTTGGGTCAATACATCCTGATTACCCATCTCAGGACAGGGTGGAATGAAGAAATGACTTTCTGACATTTCAACCCAAGAAGTTTTCTTTGTGTTGAGGATATCTCTTTAACATTCTATCAAACGCTCAGAAAGGAGCTACGAGTGTCTGCTTGTGTTATATATTATATATGTAAAACCAAAACCAAACCCATTGCCATCAAGTTGATTCCAACTTATAGAGACCCCACAGGCCAGGGCAGAACTGCTCCGTAGGGTTTCCAAGGAGTGGCTGGTGGATTCAAACTGCCAACCGTTTGGTTAGCAGCCGTAGCTCTTAACGACTGTGCCACCAGGGCTCCATATTATGCATATAATATATATCATATGTTGTTGTGTGTCGTTGAGTCAATTCCAACTCATAGTGACTCCGTGTGTTATTGAACAGAACTGCCCCATAGGATTTTCTTGGCTGTAATCTTTATGGAAGACGATTGCCAGGTCTTTCTCCCGCAGAACCCCTGGGTGAGTCTGAACCACCAACCTTTTGGTTAGCAGTCGAGCACTTAAGCTTTTTTTTCTTTGCGCTACCAGGGCTCCATATATATATATATATATGTATATATAATATTAAAAAATCTCCCATTCCTCTCATGAGATCATGTTTCCCGATTCCCTCCTTGTGCCTGTCTGTCTCCTCTCTATTTCTTTCCATCTGTCTCTTTACCTGTCTGCCCTAGTGTGTGTCTTTCTACTTCATTTTATGCATTTCTTTCTTCTGCATTTTTCCATTTCTGTCTCAGCTCCCTTTATATTATAATAAATCTGCCATTGACTCTCCATCAGGAGAAAATAATTTTTCTTTCCCTAAGTCTAGGGAAAATCGCCAATCCCATTCACTTGCCCTCTCTCCTAAGTTGCGATTGGCGGGTCAAGAAGTTGTTCTTATTTTTTATTTTCTGTCCTTCTGCAGAGAGGCTCTCCTGTTACATAAAGTTTTATTCGGCGTCAGAAAACTTCTTCTGTAAAAAACAGATAATAAATACTTTAGACTTTCCTGGCCGTACAATCTCTGTTGTAGTTACTCACCTCTGCCATTATAGTGCAAACTGTAGATATGATGTGTAAACAAATGGGTGTGCCTGTGTTCCAATAAAACCTTTACTTACAAATGTAATTTGCCAACCCCTGCTCTAGAAAACCCCTTGTAGGAAATGAGGCGCCTCTTGATGTATTTCTGATTTTCTTTCTTGGTCTTAGTCCTTTTGGGGTGGTTGCCCAAGATGACACAGTAAGACTGGAGTCTGGCTTTGAACCAGGTCTGCCTGAATCCCAAACCCATGCTTATTCCCACTTCATCACACTTCCTCTCCAAGGATACAGTAACAATCTGCTGAGACAGACAGTGAAGTCACCCTCCCTTTCCGAAAACCTTTATTCGCTTCCCATTGCCCACCCAATAAAGAGTCATTTCCCAGGCTAGGCATTCAAGTCCCTCCAATATAGGGTTCCAAGTTCCTTTTCCAGGTTTCTGGTCTACCAGGCCTTTGCCTGAAACTTTGCCTGTAGCCATATTTGCCTACTTATCTGTCCTGCAAACAACTTAGGGGCATTGCCATTGCTGCTCCACGGTCTGTCGGGCTCTTCTACCTGGAACTCCTTTTTATTTTCCTACTTACTAATCTGTTTTTCTCTACCTTCAAGTGTGAAGTCAAATTCTAGTTATAGGATCTGAAATCAGGTGACCTCCTAGGTATTCTTTGTATAGCACACCCTACCTAAAACTCTCTAATGCCTTCCATTGCACTCATCATTGGCTGCAAAGCCCTATGTGCTATGCCCACTAGTCAGTGGACCATGACTATGACCTACCTCTCTCCTCTCCTGCTAGTCTCCCTCACACTCGCCCAGCACTAGACACATATGGCTTCTGGGCCATACTATGGACATGTCAAGCACTCTCCCACCTCAATCTTCTGCTTGGAACATCCTTCCTCTTTTTTTCCAGTTGGTTGTGGAACTCGCTTCTTCCCATCATTCAGGTCTTTGCTTAAATATTTTCTCCTCCAAGAGCCCTTCTCTGGACACTTGACCTAACGCAGCACACCCCGATGCTATCATATGACTGTTGTTTCATTTTTTCACAATAGCATGTATTCAAAACTTGACCTTATATTTTCACTTGTTAATTGCCTCCCTCCCAACTAAATTGAAATCTCCTCAGAAAGTGGGACCTTACTGCCTTATTCACCAAATTCATCAAATGCTTAATAAATACTTATTGACGGAATGAAGCCACCAGCAGAATGAAACTTGTTATGGAAAAACATAAGTAGATAGCACAAGTCAAGACACGGAGGGGTGGTTAGACCCGATTCTTTTCCAATCCCTTCTAATGCTGAGATTTGGTGATTTGGGGTGATGACATATTTCTCTCTGAAAATCAGTCCATCCACCCGACTTCTGCTTTTCTGGTAATGGGTCCACTGTTCTTTCCATCATCCAGGATGGAAAACTCTCTGACATCTGTTAAAGCATGCTGCCAGGCCTCTCTCCATCCTTCAGCTTGGCTTCGCCTTCCTTCCTTTGATCTCGCTGGGGCAAAGAAGATGCTCACATACATTTTCAACTTTTTTCCTCCTAGTCTAGCAACTTCAGCTGAAAAGGGATCTCTCTATCCCAATGTCTGTGTATCAGTCTGGGAAAAGATTCTGATTGGCCCTGTTTGAATGACATGCCCACCAGTGAACCAGTTATTATTGCAGGAGATTGGGTTTTAGGATGGGCCTCCTTATATCTGCCCCTGAGACTAAGGGTTGCAGTGAGTCCCTGGGTAGTACAAATGGTTAATGCACTTGGCTGTTAACCAAAAGTTTGGAGGTTCAAGTCCACCCAGAGGCATCTTGGAAGAAAGGCCTGTTGATGTACTTCTGAAAACTCAGCCACTGAAAATCCTATGGATCACAGTTCTACTCTGACACACTTGGAGTTGCCAAGAGTACAGCAACTAGTTTGCCCTGGCTGAAGTCTTATTAGGACCGTTTGGGACAGAGAAGGGGGAAGTTCCTTGAAGGATATAGAGGTACTGGACAGACAACAGCAGTATGTGTTCACTGCCCAGATGCCTGGTGGATTTTCTTAAGGCACCGCTTTGGTCATACTCCTTACCTACTGAAGGAAACAAAAGGGGTCAATGCCTCAGCATGGCGATCCAGGCCCAGATCCATAAGGCTTCAGCCCCATGGACAGAGGAGGTTTCCAGAAGAGCTGGTTGGCTCACTGAATACTCAAGTCTGTTTCTCCTCCTGTGCACTGCATCTAGATAACTGTCTTCATTATCTAGTGCTGCTATAACAGAAATACCACAGGTGGATACCTTTAACAAACAGAAATTTATTCTCTAACAGTCTAGGAGGCTAGATGTCCGAATTCAGGGCACCAGCTCCAAGGGAAGGCTCCTCTTTCTGTTGGTTCTGGGGGAAGGTTCTTGTCATCAGTCTTCCCATGGTCTGGGAGCTTCTGAGCACAGGGACCCCAGGTCAGAAGGACATGCTCTGCTTCTGTCTCCTTTTGCTTGGTGGTACTGAGGTCTCACTCCTTTCTGCTTGCTTCTCTTTTTTATATCTCAAAACAGATTGACTCAAGATACAACCTAATCCCGTAGATTGAGTCCTGCCTCATTAACATAACTGCCTCTAATCCTGCCTCATTAACATCATAGAGGTTAGGGTTTACAACACACAGGACAATAATATCAGAGCACAACATGTTGGAGAACCACACAGTACGGGGAATCATGGCCTAGCCAAGATGACACACATTTTGGGAGGACACCATTCAACCCATGACACTGCCAAACTCTAATTTCCCAAAAAGCATCACCTACTTTTCATCTTCCTTCCTTTGTGTTTCTGCTGTTCTCTCTTCTTGGAATACTCTCTTCCTCTATTCCATCTCAACCTATGTGAAAGACGTGCTTCGTTCAAGACACGTTGTAAACATCTTCCTCTAAAATCTTTTCCTGGTTCACCTCCCCCTGAATCTTCATAGCCTCTAAATTATATAGATCAAAGCATGTTCCAAACACCTTTGAGCATAAGACTTCCTTTTTCTGATTTATTTTTGTACCTTCTCTTGTTCTAGAATGTTCCCTTCACATAGAAGGCACTATCAGTATTTGTTGTATTGAGTTTAAATTGAACCGAGTCAAACCTGCCACTCTACCTAACTTCTGCAATCACTGCCATCCACATTTGCCAACTTCTGTTGTTAATTATTTCTATATGCATGTTTATCTAAATATCCTCGTTATCTAGCATGGGGCCGTCACAATATTAGGTCCTCCAAGGATGTTTTATTCAATGTGGTAAATACTGGTTATGTGCCTGTGATGTGCCAGGCACCGTTAGGTTCTAAGGCCACAACAGAGAACATGGCAGGTGTCTTAATTTGTTAGGGAGCTCTGGTGGTGCAGTGGCTTGGCTGCTAACCAAAAGGCTGGCAGTTCAAATCCACCAGCTGCTCCTTAGAAACCCCATGGGGCAGTTCTACTCTGTCTTATATAGGGTCACTATGAGTCGGAATCGACTGGACAGCAGCGGGTGTGTGTGTGTGCGTGTGTGTGTGTTTTGGTTTGCTGTAACAAAAATATCAATTGGGTGGCTTTACAGAATAGGAATTTATTATCTCATAGTCTGGAGGCTAAACATCCAAATCAAGTTCTTGGCTTTGTGGATTCCTTCTGTGGGCTTTTCTCCTATTTTCTGGTGTCTGCCAGCAATCCTTGGAGTTCCTTTGCTGTAGACAGGTCCTCAGATGGCATTTTCCCTCTGCTCGTGTCTGTACCTCTCTTTATAAGACACCATGCAGTAGGAATTAGGTTAGGACCCACTCTACTCTGCCATGATCCATTAACATAACAAAAGAGAAGCCCTCTTTCCATACAGGGTCACATTCATGGGTATAGGGCTTAGGACTTCCACATTTCTTTTTGGGGAACACAATTCAATCAAAAACAGCAGGCGTGATAGCTGTCTGCATAGTCTGGTCTGGGAGTCAGATAATGAATTGTACGCTTACGGAACTGTGCGCTGAAAGCTAAGATGGCAGATGGATAGCGCACTGCCAGAGAATACGGGTGGGCTGAGAGGGGTTGGCTAATCCATATGTGTGAGATGAATGACTTAGGGAAGTGATGGTGGGAAATAGCCATTTCTTCTCTTGATTAGATCAAGCTCCCCCTCTTCTGCTCTTGCTGCACCCCCCACATTTTGCTAAGCCCCCTCTTCTATTCGTCTGGGTTACCAGGGTACTTTCTTTTTTCTCCTTTCTCACTGCATTTAACACATTATATTGAAATGTTCTACTTATATAGTCTATGTTACACACAGAAAAAAGATTACAGCCCATCTCATTCAACAGACCTGCCTCCTTGAGTCTAGCACTGTGCTTGGTGTATAGTGAGTGCTCAGGAAATGTCTGTTTTTTTTTTTTTAATTGTACTTTAGATGAAAGTTTACAGAACAAATAGTTTCTCATCAAACAGTTAGTACACATACTGTTTTATGACATTGGTTAACAAACCCACAACATGTCAACACTCTCCCTTCTCGACCTTGGGTTCGCTATTACCAGATTTCCTGTCCCCTCCTGCCTTCTAGTCCTTGTCCCTGGGCTGTTGGGCGCCATTAGTCTTGTTTTGTTTTATGGGCCAGTCTAATCTTTGGCTGAAGGGTGAACCTCGGGAGTGACTTCATTACTGAACTAAAAGGGTGTCCAGGGGCCATACTCTCGAGGTTTCTTCAGTCTCTGTCAGGCCAGTAAATCTGGTCTTTTATTGTGAGTTAGAATTTTGTTCTACATTTTCTCCAACTCTGTCCAGGACCTTCTGTTGTGATCCCTGTCAGAGCAGTCAGTGGTGGTAGCTGGGCACCATCTAGTTGTACTGGACTCAGTCTGGTGGAGGCCATGATAGTTGTGGTCTATTAGTCCTTTGTACTAATCAGGAAATGTCTGTTGAATGAAAAAATGAGCTAAATAAGGAGACTCCCGGTTGGATTGGGGGGAACAAGAGGTTTACCTGAGAGGTGCACCTGAGAGTTGCACAGGTGATGGCTGCCTTGTGGCCTGGATAATGTCCTCAAAGGGTTAATAGTGAATGGCTCCTTGTTACAGAAGGAGGGGTGAAGGAGCCAGGGAGACAGTGACAAAGGCTGATGTTTGATGCTGTTTGAAGCAAGATAATCTCGTCCCAGCTTGAAACAAGGGAGGCACATGACCCGCTGTGCTAGACCAGAGGATGGCAGACCTTGACTCGCAACTGCAGGGTGAGAGTCGGGTTATTATCTACCACCAAGAGGCCACTGGCAATGGCATCTCCCTCCCAATCCCTAAAAGCTTGGGCCATGGCCTTGTCGGGGCCCTGTCTTGTTTTGAAGAAGTCTGCTGTTTGGCACTTGGGCTTGTTTTCCTTCAAAAACAAAAATAGCCTCAGTCTTCGGGTAAACTGTATTCTCTGGGGGCTGAATGCCATCAGCAAAAGTTGAAAATGGATGCTGGACTAGCAGATGCCCTTGGGTACAATCGTGGGGGCGCTATGTGGACGGGTGGGGGTTGCGTGGGAGGAGAGATTTGGGGTGGTTATCAGTAATGTAATGACTACCATTGTTGTCGTGTGCCGTCAAGTCGATTCTGACTCACAGCAACCCCATGTGGTACAGAGCAGAACTTCTCCATAGGATTTTCTTGGCTGTAATCTTTATAGAAGCAGATCGCCAGGTCTTTCTCTCATGGAGCCACTGGTAGGTTCGAACTGCTGACCTTTTGGTTAGCAGCCGAGTGCTTAACTTTTGCACCACCAGGACGCCTTAATGACTACTACTGCTACTACTAATTATTATTATTAATATTTTATATTATGCCAGGCACCAAGCCAAGCACATTCCATGGATATTCTCATTTATTCCACAAAACAACCTCATGCTGTAAAAAAAACCCATTGCCATCGAGTTGATTCTGACTCATAGCAGCCCTCTAGGACAGGGTGGAACTGCCCCTTAGGGTTTCCAAGGAGTGGCTGGTAGATTTGAACTGCCAGCCTTTTGGTTAGCAGCTGAGCTCTTAGCTACTACACCACCAGGGCTCATGCAGTAAAGACTACCTGTATCCCCATTTTGCAGATAGGTAATGCACTCGGCTGCTAATCAAAAGGTTGGAAATTTGAGTCCACCCAGAGGCACCTCAGAGGAAAAGCCTGGCAATCTACTTCCAAAAAACTAGCCATTGGAAACCCTATGGAGCACAATTCTACTCTGACACACATGAGGTCACCATGAGTCATAACTCAAAAGCAACTGGTTTAAGTGAGGCATGGACTAATTTACTGAGTATTATTCTATGTGAAGGTCAATTAAAAAGAGGAAGATCCCCAATGAGATGGATTGACACAGTGGCTGCAACAATGGGCTCAAATATACCTACTATTGTCAGGCTGGTGCAGGACCCGCCAACATTTTGTTCTGTTATACATAGGGTCACTATGAGTTGAAGCCAACTTGATGGTATCTGTCTTAGTCATCTAGTGCTGCTATAAGAGAGATAACACAAGTGGATGGCTTTAACAAAGAGAAGTTTATTCTCATAGTCCTGTAGGCTACAAGTCCAAATTCAGGGAATCACCTCCAGGAGAAGGCTCTGTCTCTCTCTGTTGGCTCTGGAGGAAGGTCCTTGTGATGCATCAGTCTTCCCTTGGTCTGGGAGCATCTCAGCGCAGGAACCTCTAGTCTAGAGGATGCGCTCTGCTCCCAGCACTGCTTTCTTGGTGGTGTGAGGTTCCCATGTGTTTCTGCTTGCTTATCTCTTTTATATCTCAAAACAGATTGGATTAAGACACTATCTAATTTTGTAAACCTCATCAGTATAACCTCATCACAGTAAGGAGATCACATAATAACCTCATCATAGTGATAGAGTTTACAAGACATAAGGAAATCACATCAGACTACACAATCATACAGTACTGGGAATCATGACCCAGCCAAGTTGACAGATATTTTGGGGGACACAATTCAGTCCATGACAGCATCTAACAACAACACTTCTGTGTGATGCAGTATGCTAAGCAGTGCATAGATCCCATGGAATCCTCCCAGCAGCCCTATGAAGTAGATCCTGGCATTGTTCTTGTTGGGCCCATGAGATAACTGGGACCCTAAGAGGTAAAATTTTTCGTGCAGGGTCACACTGTAAATGGAGTTGGAATTGGAACCCATGTCTGCTTGACTTGGAAGGCCACTGAACTACTCACTACTCCATAGCACAGATCTCCCTTCTCTATCAGATGTGTGTCTACAGACAACAAGGGGGAGGGTTTGGGGCACTAAGAGTGATCAGAATTCTGAAGCTCAGAGACCTGAACTTTATTATTAAAAACCACAGTGATCATCAATGTTGTGCCTCTTATGTGCCAGGGCTTTATTTTAATTCAGGGCTTCGAACTGGTTCTGCCATGTACATTCATGGCCAAGGAGGCAACACTGGAACAGATCCAAATTTCTAAAATTTGAGTGAACTGGAACCATAACTGGAGCAGAAAAAATTACTGGTTGAAACCCTGCTAGAAACCTAATCTCCCTCTTAGAAAACAAGGTCAGTGTACATGTTGCATAGCAACCAAATCTCTTGCCCGTCAGATTTTGAGCAGGGTCAGAAACAGCGGTGCCCCACTCAAAGATGGTGGCCAACCATGCTGCTTTGAGTGTATGTCACTCTTCACAACCCTGCCGATAATTCAGTCTCACGCATCAGGCTCCTGAAAAGGCTTATGCCTCTTCTGAGTCTCCCACTCCAGGGCTTTGACTTGTAATTTTTCTCATTTTGGTTATCATTCCAGATCACCCAGATTAAAAATTCAGGTCTCTTCTGATTGCACTTCGTTGGCCATGACAAAATCAGTTCAAACTGGTTCAAAGTCTTGCTTTGATTATGTTGAATTCTAGCAACCCCTCAAAGAGTTGCAGCTCTGTGTCTTCTAGCTGTGAGACTTTGGGCACCTGCTAAAATATCTCTTAACTGGAATATTTTCCCTCTGGTTCTTCATCTTCTAATCTGCCCAGACTCAGCTCAAATGGAACCTCCTCCCTGAAGTTCTTACCTGAGATAACTGAGGTCTAGATAATGCAGATAAATTCCCAAGGTCCCATAGCCAAACATGGGATTCACATCTATACCTTCCATTATATTCTTTCAGGTCCTCAAACATCCCATTGTCTTTCCTGCCTCAGGACCTTTGCACATGCTGCTCTATAGAAGAACTTCTCACCCCACCCCCAAACTGGCCTCATTCCCCTGGCTCCTGCTAATCCTTCAATGCCTGTCTCCTTACTCCCACCTTGACAAGACCTTTCCTGACCTCCCATTGCAGGTAGCCTTCCTGATCTTCTCTCCCATACCACCCTGCTCTCTTTCCTTCATAGCACCCATCACAACTTGCAATGATAGATTAATTCTTTCATTTACTGTTCAATATCTCTCTCCGTCTATAAACTTCACAAGAACAGGGACACTGATGTCTTCACTAGCCCTCCGTTATCTGGCCTGTGTCAGGTACATTGTGGGTGCAGAACAAACATGTTTGAGGGTGCAGGATTGAACAAATCAAAAGAAATTGAAGTGCAAGGAGAGGAGACGGGGGCACTGGGGAAAGTGGGAATGCTCATTCCTTCTGTGGCAGATGGGTGATGGAGGCATGTATGGCTGCCGTTTGGAAGCTATGGGAGCAAGGTGCCTGGACGCATCTTGAACAGCTGTCGGCTGTCGAGTGCTCCATGCCCTGGCCATCCCTGCGGTCACAGGTTCCTAGAGGAGCTGCTGGGGCTGGGAAGGGGGTCTCTGGTGACGGGGCCCAGCATGCAGCTGCTACGGAGGCCCAGCCCAGCTGGAGCTTGTCGGAGGCTGGCTGGTGGAGCAGCCTGCAGCGTTTTCCTTGCCTGGACGCCGGCAGCTTTCTGACTTCAAAGCTGGAACACGCTGACCAGGAACACAGCGACCTCTGGCACGGTTTCTTCCCCGTCCCCTCCCCTGCTCCCTAGCAGGAGGAGGCAGCCCAGCTCCTCACACTGGCTCTCGCCTGTCTGGAGGCAGATTTTCCTTAGATTCAGAGATGGAGGAAAGGAGAAACCAGGCAGCCAAAGGCAGCTGCCCTTTGAGTGTGGGGAGCCAGACTGAATTCTACCAGACTTGGAATTTGGCATTTTGGAAAAAAGTGTAGCAGCTTATGATGTTTTCTTTCCCTAGCCCTCAGCTCTGAGTGGGACCTGGGGAGTAACTGCCTGGAGCCTGGAAAACTGAAAGGGTGGGGTCGACTCTTACCTAGACGCCCTGCCGTCCAGCTTCCCAAGTGCCATCTGATTATGGATGAGTCAAATAAGATTCTGCTTTAGCCAACAGTTATGAAAGGCTCCCTGGGCCTCAGTTTTCTCATCTTTAAAATGGAGATAATAATACGAACTTTCTAGGGCCATTTGAACATTGGAGCTAATGCATGTTATGCGTGTAACCCAGTGCCTGGCACAAGGCATCAGATAATAAAAAATAGCTGGCATCACCATTATCATAGTTATCATATTTTTATGAAGCTACCTTATCATGCATCATCTCTTTTGCCCTTATTATTGATTACCATATGAAACAGGTAATGATATTGACACAACCACTTTTCAGCTATGGAAACTGAGGCTGGGAGGATATCAAGTGACTCATCCAGTCACATTGCTGATACATGTTAAAATGTTGGGTACAAACCCAGGTCTGTCCCACTCCTTCCTGGAACTTTTTCTACATTTTTAGTTTTTGGTCTTGGCTTACCTCCTTGAGCAATGGAAGTAGAGTGTGGTTTATGTTCTTGACATCTGCAGAAGGCCTATTATTCTCGCTATCACCATTACTATCTAACAAAAATAGAGAGAGCTGCCAACATTTGTAGAGGACTTTATGGTTTACAAGATTCTTTCACCTACATTGTCTTTTTTGGAATCCACAGTTCTGCTTTTGTAGATGGAAAAATCTAGAAAATATTGAGACAATGACTTCATGGGGATACTTCTCTCTGGTTTAAGGCCTTATCTGCATGTACCAGGGAGTGATTAATGAATTCCTGGGCTATGTACTTATTTGACCTGCTTTAATTGCCCCTCAACCATTTATGGGCTCTGTGACTCTAATAATCCTGCGTCTGTTTCTTCATCTATAAAATGGGGATAATTATAATAATATGGAGCAATATATGAAAACCATTTATTGCAATACCTGGCACACATAAGAGCTTGATAAATAGTCGATACTATTACTAGACTGAGAAATACTCATATTCAGTTGTTAATATTCTTTTTTTTTTCTGAAGCATCTGGGTAAAATTGGACTTAGAGAATGCCAAGGAAACCTATGAAAACTGAGGGAATCTGGCAGGAATCCCTAGTGTTCTAGGACAATCAGAAATAGCAGTGCCTAAGGGTGTGGTTTTGGTTCAGGACCAAGGACAGTACCCAACCTGCTCCAAACCCATTGCCCTTGAGTCAATTCTGATTCATAGAGACCCTATAGGACAGAGTAGAACTGCCCCATAGGGCTTCCAAGGAGCTCCTAGTGGATTCAAACTGCTGACCTTTTGGTTAGCAACTGTAGCGCTTAGCCACTACACCACTAGGGTTTCCAACCTGCTCCTAGTCCCCTCAGTTGGGACCTCTATGCCTGTAGGGAGGAGCCCTGGTGGCGCAGTGGTTAAGTGCTCAGCTGCTAACCGAAAGCTGGGTGGTTAGAATCGACTTGAAGGCAACAAGGTACCCTTGTGGTTGGGTACCATTGAGTGGATTCTGACTCATAGCAACCCCAAGTGACAGAGTACAGCTGCCCCATAGGGTTTCCTAGGCTGAAATCTTTACTGAAGCAGATCACCAGGTCTTTTCTTCTGTGGAGTGGCGAGTGGGTTCGCACTGCTGACCTTTCGGTTAGTTGCTGAGCACTTAACCACTGAGCCACCAGCACTCCTTTTCTCTCCCTCAGGGCTTCTCTATATTGTACTTGCACGAGTCCTTTGAGCTCTCTGCACCTGCCTGTGCCATTCCTCCCACCTGAAATGCATCCCCTTCTTCTCTCATCATGAAGTATTCCTAACACAGTAAGGACCATGGAAAATATAACAATCTCTTTTGCACCTACCACCCAGAGTTAAGAGATGTGGGCTTTTTGCCATAATTACTTGGCAGAGGCAGTTGAAGCTCCCTAGGTCCCCTCCCCATTACATACTTCTTCTTCCTCCCCAGAGGTGACCACTGTTCTAAAGCTGGTGTGCAGCCTTTCATGTCTTTCTTCTTGGCTTAGTTTTCTAGTGCTGCTATAATAGAAATATCACAAGTGGGTGGCTTTAACAAACAGGAATTTATTTTCTCACAGTTTAGGAGGATAGAAGTCTGAATTCAGGGTGCCAGCTCCAGGGGAAGGTCCTCATCTCTTCAGCTTCTGTTTCCTGGTTCCTTGGAGATCTCCATGTGGCTTAGCATCCGTCTTTCCCCATCTCTGTTTGCTTGTCCTAATCTGCTCATTTTGTATCTTGTAAGAGATTGACTTAAGGTACATCCTGCACTAATCCTATCTCATTAACATAACAAAGATAACCCATTCCCAAATGGAATTATAACCACAGGTACAGAGGTTAGGATTTACAACACATTTTGGGGGGACACAATTCAATCCATAACACTTCTTTTACCGTCTCCAGCTCCCTTCCACCCATCCAAATCCTGCACATTGTTTTAAGAGCCAGGTCAAGTCTTGATTCCTCCAGCCCATGGTGACTTTCCTTGTAGACTATTGTTGTACTCCATTCTGGAAGGTTTTCTGTAATTTCTCGGTTATCATCTTCATCATTTATCAAACACGTGCTGAACAGCCCCTACTTTGAGGCAGTACTCTTCTACTTGCTGGAGTTGCAGAAATGACCACATGGTCCCTCCCTCGAAGATCTCAAAGAACATGGCATATGAGTTCATATTATCTTGCAGAGAGAAGGAAAGATTGTTGGGAAAAGGATCCATCTTCAGAAGTCTACCACGGCTTTTGCATAGGAATTAGATCACATGTAAGTCCTTGGAGCCTCGAGACGAGTAGACTGGAAGCAGTAAGAGAATGAGAAGCAAGGCAGGCATGCTTGCAACTTGTCAGTCTTTGCTGGAATCTTTAAATGCATCATCTCATTTAATGTTCCGCAAACTAGCGAGATGTGTGTTGCTACCTTTCTTTAACAGTTATAAAATCAAGGTTTGGAGAGCCATCAAACTGATTGGAAATGCAGTTCTTATTAGAATCTAGGGCTTCTTAATGCCAGTGTCTATACTTATGTGGCTTCCTCTTTGGACAATGAGAAACTTGAGACAGAGCCAGAGCCTGATTTATCTGTTGCCCAGGCTCAGCACTGTCCCTTAGCACACATTTGAGTTACGAAAATTTAGGCTATGATAGATTTCTGGGGTACAAAGCAAACAGGACATATGGGCCCTGCTCTCCAGGAGCCTACCATCTAGGTAGGAAGGAAGGCTTTGGTAACGGATGAAGGGAAACCAGATGCCGTGGAGTTGATTCCAATTTATGATGAACCTGTGTGTCAGAGTAAAACTGTGCCCCATAGAGTTTTCAGTAGTTGATTTTCCGGAAGTATATCACCAGGCTTTTCTTTCAAGGCACCTCTGAGTGTACTTGAACCTCCAACCTTTCAGTTAGGAACTGAATGCATTAACCAATTGCACCATCTAGGCACTTGGGATGAAGGAAAGCAGCACATAAATGGCTATCACAAGGTGTGGGATTCCTCCTCTGAATGGAAGATGCTTTTACATTGTCTTTTCTGGTCTTACTCTTCTAAAGCATCAGGCCAAACATCCTAGGGGACACAAAATTTCCCCAGGACCCCTGGATTGCTACAGCCCTGGCTGGTTCTCTTCTCCCAAGGTCTGACACTCCTGGTTCCATCCCTGGCTTCTCTATCTGCCCCACTGCTCTGTCACCCCTGCAGATTTTGAGCTCCAACTTGCTGCATAGGTCTCTGCTCTCTCCTCTTCCTTTGCTATCTTTTGCTGTCTTGATGAGAATTGACTGCTCCAGCCTGAGGGACCTTACCAGCTGAACCAAGCTCCACTCCTTGGTTATTCTTATTCCTTCTATTCTCTACCTCCAGGGTTAGGAGGATGTGACTTCAGATGTATGCTATTTCCTAATGGCCCTTCCAGGAACATACATCGTCCCAAAACAGAGACTGGGACAGGAGCTCTTAACTTCTTGATGTCATGGACCACTTTGGCAGCCTGGTGAAGCCAACAACCCACCCCCGCCCCAGACAGTAAGGTTTCTAAATGAAGAAAATAAAAATACATGAGCTTTCAAAGGAAACTGGTTATATTGAAATAGAGTTCTCAAACACTAAAAAAATTTAGTGGTTTGCTGATGCATAATGCATATTTTAGTATTGTATGAGTTATCTACTGTGTGAGCAACAAACTTAGCATATTAAAGCAACAGACATTTATTATCTCACATTTCGATGTGTCAGGAATCTTAGCATATTGAAAACAACAAGCATTTATAGCTCACATTTCTGTGGATGTGGCTTAGCTGGGTCCTCTGGCTCAGGTCTCCCATGAGGCTGCAATCCAGATGGCTGCCAGGGCTGCAATCATCTGAAGACTCAACTGGGGATGGATTTGCTGCCAAGCTCACTCATGTGGTTGTTGGCAGGATTTGGTTTCTCGTAGGCTGTTGGACTGAGGAGCTTAGTTTCTCAGTGGCTGTTGGCTGGAGGCCTTGCTTGGTTCTGTGCACAGTGGACCTCTCCATAGGGCAGCTCACAACATGGCAGCTTGTTTCATCAGAGCAACTAAGTGAGAGGGAAAGAGAGGGAGTGCGAACAAGATGGACATCACAGTCTTTTATAACCAAATCTTGGAAGTGACGTCCCATCAATTTTGTCCTACTCTACTCATTAGAAGCAAGTCACTAGGTCTAGCCCACACTCAAGGGGAGGGATTACACAGGGCATGGATAGCAGGAGGTGGGGATCATCCAGAGCCATCTTAGAAGCCTGACTACTACAAGTACTAAACCAGAAAAACCAGTTGCCATGGAGTCAATTCCAACTCATGGCGACCTCATGTGTGTCAGAGTAGAACTGTGTTCCATAGGGGTTTCAATGGCTGGTTTTTTAGAAGCAGATCACCAGGACTTTCTTCCAAGGTACCTCTGGGTGGACTGGAACTGCCAACCTTTCAGTTAGCAGTGAGCACGTTAACCGTTTGCACCATCCAGGGACTTCAGTACTACACATGCTTGTTTATGAATGCATTAAATAAGATCTACTGAGGACCAATAACTAATGTAGCTTTGAAGTAAAGATGAGTAGAAGCAATATTTTGCAGCCTCTGCAACAGCTGACATGTAATATGAAATTATTTGTGATTTCTGTGGGTGATAAAATCAGATACTGCTAATAAAATGTGGTTTGTTACCTACATTCATAAATGATGGGAAAGCTAAATTTCAGTTAGAGGTGAGAGAAAATACAACTGTATTTTTTTCTCATCCAAATTCACACACCGTTAGAAGTCTGTCCTCTGGCTTTGCAGAGACCATGGACCCCAAATTAAGAACCACTGCTCAGCAGCTGGAAGGCAGGTAGAGATGGCATATTTGCTGATCACTGATGATGTGGATCACCATTCTAAGTAATCCAGCCTGCTGGGGGCTAAAAGGTATCCTAGGAGGGTTCTCATGGTGGCCAGAAGTTAGGGGGGATCACTGTTGTCCAGATTCTGGTTCTCAGATTTGCATGTCTGCAAAATCAGCTTTCTTCTCTACATCCTATGGTGATCAGAATTTAAGATTAGACTCATACTAATCAGATTCATAAGAAGCTGATGTATAATGCATATTTTACTCACTCAGTCATGGATCTATTCAATCATTTGAAAAGGCTTCCATTCTTTCAACATGCATTGTTAGGCACACACTTACCAACCACTGCTGTGGGCCAAACAAAAACCAAACTTGTTGCTGTCGAGTTGATTCTGACTCTTGGTGACCCTATGTGTTACAGAGTAGAACTCCATAGGGTTTTCCTGGCTGTAATCTGTATGGAAGCAGATTGCCAGGCCTTTCTTCCATTGGGCTGCTGGTTGGGTTTGAACCGCCAACCTTTCGGTTAGTAGAGCACAAACCATTTGTACCACTCAGGGACCTTGCTGTTTGCAAGGCACAGTGAGATATGCTGGAACTGGTGGTACCTAAGTGGTGATTGAGGACAGGATCCCTGACCTCCAGGAGCTCATGGTGGTTCACAGTGGTCCTTGATTTCCCTTTTCATCCATGACACTTGTATGACCATGACATTTACTCTAGGCCCCAGCTCCTACCTTTGCCATAAGGTCAGCCCACCAGAGCAGGCCTTGTCCTGAATCAAGGTGATGGAGGGATAGGAGGAGAGAGGGACAGAAGAAAGGAGGGAGAAAAGGAAGGGTGGAAAGAGGAGAGGCCTGCAGCTTGCCAGCTGCTACCAGGTGAGTACTCTCCATCAGAAGCAGAAGGAGCAGGAAGCCTATTTTGGACTCATTTCTAAGCCATGTTCTCCAATCCGTATTTACCAACTATGATGATTAACATAATGTGTTAACTTGGCTAGGCTGTGATTTTCAGTGGTTTGGCAGGCACTGGACTAGGTGCTTTTCCATAATGTAATATAATGTAATCACCTCCCATTTTGTGATCAGATGTGAGCAGCCAGTCACTGAAAGGGGAGTTTTCTTGGGGGTGTGGCCTGCCTCTAGCATAAATGGATGTTCTGGCAAAGCTCACTCTCTCTCTCTCTCTCTCTCTCTCTCTCTCTCTCTCGACCCTGCAATCTTCTCATAGCCTGGCTTCCAGTTCTTGGGTTGTAAGCCTGCAGAAGTCTCTAGTCTGCCACTTGATTTTGGATTCACCTGCCACTGGACCCATGGATTTGGGACTTGCCAGCCCCCACAATTATACGACACATTTCCTTGAAGTAAATCTCTCTTTATGTATTTATATGTGCATCTCAGTGATTTTGCTCCTCCAGATAGCCCAGACTAAGACACCAACATAAGGCCAATAGTTTATCCTCACTTGATCCCTTGGTCAGTGACTCAGCTCAAGAAGAGAGGGGTATAATCATCACCGAACATCTTAAATTGTACGTCTTCCCTTGGCCATATCCAGGGCAACAGCTGCTTCACTGGCCCTAGCCACAACTCCTCACTTTTTCTCCCATTCAATGTAAAACATACATGTGACATTGCAGGTTTCATCTACAAGTGGTATGAATGAATACATAGCTACTAAAATAACTTTGTGTGTGTGTGTGTGTATACACCTTGGAGCCCTGAGGCACAGTCGTTAAGAGCTATGGCTGCTAACCAAAAGGTCAGCAGTTCGAATCCACCAGCTGCTCCTCGGAAACCCTATGGGACAGTTCTACTCTGTCCTATAGGGTTGCTATGAGTCAGAATTGACTCAATGGCAAGGGGTTTGGCTTTTGATTTGGTGTATACCTTAATCATCTAACCTATCACCCTTTGAAAAACCTAATAACCTCTTCTAGATCCATACCAGAGAACTCAAGAATAATTCTAGAAACTCAGATGCCCACCACTTCAACGTCTGTCTTTCGACAACAAGGCTAGATAACTCCTGTCTTGGTCTTCCTCTTATCCTAGACTCTATAGATACCTTCTTGATGTTGACCCGCTCTATCTTCAGACTGCTATACCTTAGACTTTTAAACAATCTGTTCATGTGGCTATTCCTTCATGCAACCTCAACCAAAGAGATTTCTGCAAGGCCCTGGCCTTTCTTTCTGTCCTTGGTGAACTCTCTTCACTTGAAGACCTTTGCAATATTATGAATATCCTCCAGTACATAGGGATTTTATTAAACCTTTTTCCTCTGACTGTTGACAAGTTTTGGAACAGCTGGCACTACCTCATGTGAATAGACTCCAACCACCAAAACACGTTCCCCAGAAGATGGACTGATTATTACTATGGAGGATTAGACACCAAAGAGAGCACATTGGGAGATAGTTTATTCATGTCCTAGCTTTACCATTTACCAGCCAGGTCACTCTGGACTCACTTTTCTGGGCTTCAATTTTCCCATCTTTGAAATGGGGCTAGTAGCCCCCAAAGCACATGGTTGTTGCTCTGATGAAACAAGATTATGTACAGGTTTTTGTTAACAATTAAAGGTAAGAAATATTAGTCTGCAAATTATTTTTCAGGAACACACAGGCATAGTTCTATTTTAAAGTTTATCTAACAGGAAGCCAGCATAGGAATCATCTAGAAAACACCCATCCTCCTTAAAGACTTAAATACTCCATCTTCTAAGGAGAGTTCTCTGTCCTTGTAAATCCTGTAGCATTTAATGACTTGTAAATCATTTGGAGGAGAAAGTGATGGTTCAATGGTAGAATTCTCACCTCGCACGAATGAGACCAAGGTTTGATTCCTGGCCAGTGCACCTCAATTGCTGCTACCACCCGTCTGTCAGGGGAGGCTTGTGTGTTGCTATGATGCTGAGCAGGTTTCAGCAGAGCTTTTAGGCTAAGATGGGCTGGAAAGAAAGCCCTGGTGATCTACTTCTGAAAATTAGTCAGTGAAAACGTTATGGATCACAACGGTCTGATCCTGTTGTGCATGGGGCCACCATGAGTTGGGGGCCCACTCGATGGCAGCTAACAGCAACAAAGCATTTGAATTTTTGTCAGGAATTAGCTTGCTTTGTTTCCTGGTTTGTGCATTATTGAAAGCCTCTTGAAGACAGTGGCTGGCTGATTCTTCTCTTGTCTCTCCCAAAACAGAGCACATATAAAACCTTAAGCAGGGGTTTAAACAAATACATTTATAGAAAGTTTTAATATTAAATGACTTTTATTACTTACTCACCATAAGAAGTAGAATGCATTCTCATTGTAGAAAAATTAGAAATCTTGAGAAGCAAAAAGAGACCATAAAACATTCACAACAAGGACATCCAGAAGTAAACACAATGAACACTTGTTCACACTAATGTTGGCTCATGTTATATAAATATTGCAAATTATCACTCATTTTTCATATCAGATATTAAGATGTTTTGCCAATAGGCCCATGAAAAGATACTCAACAGCATCAGTCACTAGGGAAATACAAATCAAAACCAAAATGAGATATCATTTTCACCTCTCTCACATGGCTATGATTTTAAAAAAAGAAAACAGGTGTTGGCAAAGATGTGGAGAAATAGGAACCTTCATCTATTACTGGAAGATTGCAAAATGGTACAGCTGTTATGGAAAACACTTTGGCAGTGTATCCAGAAGAAGTGAAAGCAGGTACACAAACAGAGACTTGGACACCGATGAGCATTGCAGCACTGTCCACAATAGCCAAAGGTGGAAACAACCTAAATGCCCATCAGCAGAGGAATGGATAAATAAAATGTGGTCCATACACACAATAGAATATTACTCAGCCATAAAGAGAAAGGAAGTCCTGATGCCTGCCACAACATGGTTGAATCTTGAAAACATTATGCTGAGTGAAATGGGTCAGTCATAGAAAAAACATATATTGTATGATCCCGCTTATTTGAAATATCTAAGGTAGGCAAATGTATAGAGATCAAAGCTGATTAGTGGTTACCAGGCTGGAGAGGGAGTGAAAGAGGAGTTATTGCTTAATTAAGGAGCACTGAATTTCTGTTGCGGGAGGAAGATGTGGCCATCTGCTTCCATAAAGGTTCATATGCTTGGAAACCCTAAGGGGGAGTTCTACCCAGTCCTATAGGGTGGCTATGAGTTGGAATCAACCTGACAGTAGTGGGTGGGAGTTTCTGTTAAGGGTGATGGAAGAATTTGCCGATGGATGGTGGTGATGGTTGTACAACATGATGAATGTAATGAGTTGTTGCAACGGCAAATGTTTTATTACAGGTATACTTACCACAGTAAAAACAAACAAATAGAATTAATTTAAAAAAGAATGTTTTTTATCTGAATACGTAATTTTCACACCTTTATTAATGGATCCCTTGCATCTTCTTTAACTGTTTCGCTACAAGTAGCATATTTAGGTTGCCTTAATGTTTTGCTATTATAAACAACACTGTGATGAACATCCTCACAACTGAATTTTTCCCTATCCTCAAGTAATTCCTTAGTATAGATTCTTAGATGTGAAATTGCCATTTGAAAGCTTTCTACATTGTTAACGGTTTTGATACCTAGGAAGGTCATAGCAACTAACCCTCCCACCAGGAGTATTAAAAAGTTTTAATTTTCTCCAACCCTTGCAAACACTGGTGATTGTCACTTAAAAATATTTGTCAATATGTTAGGCAAAAATTGGTATCTCATTGTTTTCATTTCCATTTCTTCTACGCCAGATGAAAAGTAGCGTTTTTTAAAAAAATTATTCGTTATTTTGTTGTTGTTGAAAATGTGCACAGCAAAACATAAACACCAATTCAACAGTTTCTGTATGTACAGTTCAGTGACATTGATTGCATTCTTCAAATGTGCAGCCATCCTCACCCTCCTTTTCCCAGGTATTCCTCCACCATTAAAAGGAACTCACTGTCCCCTAAGTCAGAATATGTTTTACTGTGCGTCTTGGCCACAGGTGCTTTGCCATAGAATTTACCTATTCATGGCATGTTCTGGCACACCTTACCTGTTGTTTGCAGTCGGGGTTTGTTCTGATTATCTGGTGCCTGGACTGATGTAAATATTTTGAATGTCAATCCCCCTAAGGGGACCTTAAAGATCACCTAGTCTAACCTTTTCATTTGACTGGTTGGAGCTGAGGTCAGGAGAGGCTCAGGCCAGGTTTATCAGACACCTAGCTAGATGGTTGGACCAGCTCAGGAACGATGGATCTCCAAGTGCCTGCAAGGTCCAGCGCGCTGGGCTCATTTCCTTCCAGCAGCTTTTCTGCCTCCCCCAGCTTGCTCTCGATTGCTCTGTGAATTATCCAGTCCTCCCTGGTGCTGCCACCAGGGAGCCAGCTGTGCCCAGTCCCTCCTCCTCTCTCTCCCTGCCTCTTTTTCAGGCCACACTCCGTCCAGCTGGCAGGTATCTCTCCCTTCCCTTCCCTCCCCTCCAGGCCCCCTCTCACCTCAAATGCTAATTAGAGAGCTCAGAAAGAGGACCTGAGTGGGGGCTTTCTGATGGGTATCTGTGAGTCACGGGAAGCTTGTTCAGACCTGATGGGACAGGTCCTTCTGGCCGTCTGATGAGTCACTACAATGGGGCGGGTGGATGGTCAGCCGGTAGGGGAATGTGCCAGTCTCTCTCCACTGACTGGCTCTGGCCATCAAAACAGCCCGCAGCTCCCTCCGTCTGGGCCCCGTGGGAGGCTTCTGACCCAACTCTGTAAGAAATTTAAATCAACAAGGAGGGTATCAAAAGCCTTGTTTTAAAAGATACTGAGCTGAAGTTTCAATATTATCACAGAGATTCTCAAGAAAGGCTGGTCCTCTTGGCCAGCAACACCCTAAGCCATTTCCTGCTGACTTAGGTCCAACTCTCCACAAACATCAGGGCCGTATTTTTTGTCTGAATGTTCTCATCATCAAGGTCTCGTCTCATTTGGCAGCAGACCATGCTGAGCAAATGAAGACGTCTCCCTGAAAGGCAAAGCATAACAGCAGATCCTGTGAGTTAAGCATCTACTATGTGGAGCCCTGGTGGTGCAGTGGTTAAGTGATATGGCTGCTAACCAAAAGGGTGGCAGTTCAAATCCACCAGCTGCTCCTTGGAAACCCTGCGGGGCAGTTTTATTCTATCCTATAGGGTTGCTATGGATTGGAATCAACTTGACAGCAACGGATTTGTTTTGTGTGTATGTGCTAGTCACTTGGCAGGGATGGTCTCTTTAATTCTCGTGCCACCTTCTGCTGCAGATATTGCTTACTCTGTAATATAGGCTACGAAATGGAGGCCCAGGAAGTTTTCAACAATGTCCCCAGGTACTCACAGGTAGGAAAGGGTAAAGCTGAGTTCAGAGTAAGGTGACCATGTAATTTACCATCCCAACCAAGGCACTTTTGAGAATACAAGGGGAAAAAAAACCATTTCCATTGAGTTGATTCCAACTCATAGCGACCCTACAGGACAGAGCAGAACTGCCTCATAAGGTTTCCAAGGAGTGCCTGGCAGATTTGAACTGCCAACCTTTTGGTTAGCAGCCGTAGCTCTTAATCACTATACCACCAGCGTTTCCAAGGGGGGACTATTAATAATTTTGCCAGGCAACTGGTATAAATATGGAGTGTCCTAGCAAGTCAGAATGTATGGATGCCTGAGTTTGGACCACAGTCTTTTTGGCTTCAAAGTCCATCCTTATCCACTCCCCACACAGTCTCAGGATACTAACAGAAGTCTGAGTTCAGCTCCCCCCTTCTCCCGTGTCTCTTGCTGTCTTCACTTGCTGCCTCCTTTCCTTTTCATCCCATCCTGAGATACTGAGATGAAGCCTGTCATGGATTGAACTGTGTCCCCCCAAAATATCTGTCAACTTGGCTGGGTCATGATTCCCAGTATTATATAATTGTGTACCATTTTGTAATCTGATGTGATTTCCTTATGTGTTGTAAACTCTATCACTATCATCTAATAAGATGGATTAGTGGCAGTTATACTGATGAGGTATACAAGATTGGATAGTGTCTTAAGTCAATCTCTTTTGAGATATAAAAGAGAATAAACTTCTCTTTGTTAAAGCCATCCACTTGTGGTATTTCTGTTTCAACAGCACTAGGTGACTAAGACAAAGTCCAAACATCTGTGCTTTTAAGAAGCCCCATGGGTGATTCTAGAAGTTCCCAGGTGGCACAAACAGTTAAACACTCAACAACTATCCTAAAGGTTGGTGGTTTGAACCCATCCAGAGGCACCTTGGAAGAAAGGCCTGGCACTTTGCTTCTGAAAAATCAGCCATTGAAAACCCTATGGAGCACAGTTCTACTCTGACACACATGAGGTCACCATGAGTCAGAATCGACTTGACGGCATCTAATAACTGGAAGTAAATGGGTGATTCTGATGCGTTTTCAGGTATGGGAACTTTACATTCAAGGATATAATCTCTGAGAATAGGTTGTTGCTCTTGTTCACCATTATATCTTAGTGTCTGACACGGAAGTATGCAGTAGGTGCTTAATAAGTGTTTGCACAGTGAATGAATGAATGATTAAATGAATGAAATTATGTGCACAGGCAAGCAGGGATGAAGCGGCACCGTGTGATTGGGGAGTGTGAATGAGTTTGGGATGCCCAGTCTATAAAGAGAAAGAAGACAGAAGTAAGTGGTGGGCATGTCTGCTGTGGTAAGCTTAGGTGGCATCATTCAGGCAGAGCCACCAAAGTCTCTGAGCAGGAAAGTGACATGGCCTGATTTACATTTCGGAAAGAAATGGTTGTGTTCCAGGTTCAGCCCACAAGAAACTGGACACTGAAGATATTTAAAACATATTTTCAAAAGAGCTACTGAGTGCCCAGCATAATATAACCTTTTACGTATTTGAGAACTCTCCAAGTCAGGGCTAGCTCTACCCTCGTCAGTGTCAGCCTCGGCACACACCCTCTGCACAGTCACCCGTGGCCTCATCGGCCACCTAAGAACCACTCTGTCAGGGGAGTGTTTGTTTACTGCTTTCTTCCCCAGTGTCAGTAGCTGCACCGTGTGGGTGGGTGGGCGGGACCCTCCCTCATTCAGGAAGATGGGCAGCAGTTCCTTTGGCCATAGCAGATCCGTTCCCGGGATTTTTGCACACACCGTTGCTTTCCATGACCCCCATGCCATAGAAGGGTCTGACACGGTGCTGAAGACACGGTACAGGAGGGGGTTTCAGACATGGTGTTCCCTTCTTCCCCAAGGGGGGCGGTGGCTACTATTGCTCCCACAGGGCAGCCCAGGGGGCCTCACTGTTTACAACCCTTTGTCCTGGGCCTTCCTTCAAAGCTTCCCCCGGTCTGGCCGGGAGGCCGTAGGCAGTGTGAGATGAAAGACACTCTTTACACTGGTGGCAACTGGAATGCTCGTGGTGCACACCGGGTGATGTGGGATCAGTTCAGAAACACTTCATGGTCAGATGGTGAATGGTGGGTGGGCCCCTTGAATCAACCCTTTAATTGGCTTCCTTCAAGGGACAGGGTTCTTCTGAGATCGTCTTAAAGCAGCATGAGACGGGGTGTCCAGGCCCAGCTGTCCGGAGGGGCCCGAACGCATCCTCCCTCTCTCTGGCCAAGGCCCATGTCCTGTCTCCACCCCCATCCCTCCATGTACCCAATCCTATCCTCCCTTCTAGTGCCATCAACCTCCCTGAAATCTTCTCATACCACCC
This sequence comes from Trichechus manatus latirostris, assembly GCF_000243295.1. NCBI lineage: Eukaryota > Metazoa > Chordata > Mammalia > Sirenia > Trichechidae > Trichechus > Trichechus manatus. The sequence goes on from NW_004443958.1 coordinate 15,567,698, forward strand.
AGTCCTCACCTCCTCCCTTTTTCTGAATTCCTACTTCTCCACAGTCTCTGCCTTCTACATTCATTCCAGAAGCATTAATCCAGGTCCACTGCTTGCCAGGCCTTTCCCTCAGCAGTTCACGTGGTTAGTATAATCTAATCCTCAAGCTTTGTCGGCACGCCCCAGCAGACTTCTGCTTGTATCTCTTGGCGTAGAATGTGTCGCATCACACCCCCAGCTGCAAGGGGGACTGGGAACTCTGATACTGGGCTTCCCAGCCTCCATATGAGAGGTGGCAATGGGGAAGAGGGTTGGGAGAGGCTTTTCAGTAGTCAATCAACAGTGTTCACGCCATAGCTACCATTATCATCCCCATTTTGCAGATGAGAAAACTGAGTCACACGGGAGATAAGCAACTTGGCCAAGATCACCCAGCTAGAAGCGATGGCACCATGGCCAAAATTCCAGGCTGACAACTCCTGAGTCTGTGCTTGTTACAACCAGACTTTCACAGCGAGAGGGAGAAGTAGATGGAGTTGTGATATGTTTAAAGGTAGAATGGTAGAAAATTGATTTGGGGAGAAAGTGGAGTTGAGGATATTTGCAGGCCTTTGCCTAAGATGGGACATACTGGAGTATAGCTTGGAAATGTAAATAATATCAAATTATGGAATGTTTTCCATGTACTAGTCTCTTTGTATATATTGGTTCTAATTCTGATACATACGTATCATTGGAGTTCCTGCGTGGTACAGTTAAAACACTTGGCTGCTAACTGAAAGGTTGGAAGTTTGAGTCCACCCAGCGGCACCCCAGAAGAAAGGCCTGGCGATCTACTTCTGAAAAATCAGCCATTGAAAACTGTAGGGAGTTTTACTCTGGCACACATGGGGCCGTCATGAGTCGGAATCAACTCGATGGCATCTGGATTTTTATATATCATTATTCTTTAAAAAGGAGAAAACCGTGGCTCACAGAGGCTGTGTGGTTTGTCCCAAGTCCTGATGTTAGTGACAGCCGACCTAAACTGGGTGCGCATGGCTTCAAAGCTGAAGGAATGAATGGGCACTTCTCTCAGCTGCTTCTTACAGGGAAACGCGAGAACAGAGGCCACTGGGCAGCTTCTGTGAATCGCGTGTTGTTGGGATCCTGTCCTCTCTCGACCCACACTTGTAAACAGTGGCCGTGCCAGCCAAAGTACACAAGGCAGATGCAAGCCAGCACCCGCCGCCGAGGAGAAAGTCGCGTGTGTTCCTTGGGGTGCTTGTGCCCCTAAGGACTCCTGCTGTCTGGAGCTGCCAGGGGCCTGGTGGTCCGCAGACAGCCGCGGGGTCTCTCTGGCTGCCCAGCGGCAGCCTGGGCGGTCTGGGTGGGAGGGGCGGATGAGTTGAGGGCCAGCGGAGAGAGCTTACTTGGGCTTCCAGCAGGCTTGTTGCCGGGTTCTTTTAAAGGGAACCAAACCCAAACCCAAACCAGTCAGTATCGGGTTGATTCTGACTCATGGTGTCTCCATGTGTGTCAGATTAGAACTGTGCTCTGTAGGGTTTTCTTTCGTTCTTTTTTTAAAAAATTTTTATTTATTTTGTTGTTGTTGTTGTTGAGAATACACACAGCCAACATACACCAATTCAAGTTTCTACGTGTACAATTCGGTGATACTGATTGCATTCTTCGAGTTGTGCAACCATTCTCACCCTCCTTTTCCGAGTTGTTCCTCCCTCATTAACATAGACTCACTGCCCCCTAAGGCCACTATCTAATCTTTTGGGTTCCTGTTGTCAATTTGATACCATATAGATAGTTTCCATGGCTGATGTTTTTGGAAGTAGATTGCCAGGCCTTTCTTTCAAAGCACCTCTGGGCAGACTCGAACCTTCAAACTTTCGGTTAGTAGCCGAGCGAGCACTTAACTGTTTCCTCCACCCAGGGACTCCTTTTAAAGGGATGGGTCGGGTGTGGAGTAAGAAAAGATATTTATCATCACTTAGAACTAGAACATCCCACTATACTAACAGCTACCATTTACTCATCCGTTCAAGAAATATTGGTGAGCCCCTGCTACATGACAGGCTCCGTCCTCAGTGCTGGGGACATAGCGGGGATTAAAACAAAGTCCCTGCCCTCAGGGAGCTTACAGTTTATTGGAGGGAGACAATTTGCAAAGATGCGTGTACTGTGTAAGATGGTCATAAGTGCTCTAAAAAGGAAATGAAGCAAGGTAAAGGGGAAATGAATGAAAAGGCTGGGAGTGCTGTTTTTAGCTAGGGTGGTTAGGGAAGACTTCTCTGACCAAGTGACCTTGGAGCAGAGACCTGTAGGAAGGAAAGAAGTGGACCAGGCAGATATCTGGGGCCAGAAGAGTCCATGGCAAAGCCATGAGGAAGAAATAGGGCCGATGGGCCCAGTGGGGTGTGTGGAGAACACAATGCCTGGGGAGGCTCTGGAAGCCACAGCATAGGAACAGGAGATGGAGCGGAGAGGTTTAGTGGAGAAAAGAGAAGACTTCTGAGCGACAGAGCAGCTTCCCTCACATAAAGGGCTCCAATGTGGAAGAAAGATAAGATGTATTCTGGGTGATGCTAGAAACTGGACCAAGGACCAGATGGTGGAATTTGTTGGAGGCTGATTTCAGTCTGTTGTTGTTGTTGGTTGCCGTTGAATCGGCACCAGCTCATGGCAACTGCACGTATAACAGAATGAAACACTGCCTGGTCCTGCGTCCTCGCACGATCATTGGTGTATACGAGTCCATTGTTGCCGCCATTGTGTCAATCCATCTCATTGAGGGTTTCTCTCCTTTTCACTGACCCTCTGCTTTACCAACCATGATGTCCTTTTCTAGTGATTGGTCTAAAATGTATGTCTAGTCATCCCCAAAAGAGCCCTGATAGCGCAGTGGTTAAGCGCTCGGCTGCTAACCGAAAGGTCAGCAGCTTGAACCCATCAGGAGCTCCTTGGGAGAAAGATGTGGCAATCTGCTTCCGTAAAGATTACAGCCTTGGAAATCCTGTGGGGTAGTTCTACTCTGTCTTAGAGGGTCGCTATGAGTCGGAATCAACTCGGCGGCAATGGATTTTGGGGGTGGGAGTCATGCCCAAAGCATGGGCTCTGGGATAGAGGGACAAATAAATACTAATTCATTCATTTAAACAGTTATTGAACACTAGATCATTATGAAACCGTTATTTCAATACAGTCCATGCATTGCAATTGGTTGATACATCTCATAAGTTTCTTTGCATCATTGGCGCCCCTTCCCCCCTTTTTCTCACAATTTATCTGTGGAAGAACCTGAGTTGTTTGTTCTACACAAAACCCACCATCTGAAATTTGCAGATTGCACCCCTGTGGTTTACTCTACTTCTTGTAATGGTATTTAGATGTTTGATCAGATTCACTTTTGATTTTCAGGCAAGAATACCACATTAGGGAGTGGTGTGTACTTCCATCTGGAGGCAAATGAGGTCTGGTTTTCTCTTTTTGTGATGTGCAAAACAATTTTCAACAGGAAATTTAGGTAAGTGGGAACTATGACCTAACTAGAATATTCTGATGACCGCTCTTTGTATGGACGGCCTCAAGACACCTGAAGATCCTGATGTGCCTTTTGGATCATACAAGATTCAGTTATATCCAACAGCATTTATCAGAGAGTATCTTCTGGGGTCCTCATTTTGCAGATATCATTAAATTTGCGTCTGAGATGGGACTGCAGGCTGGGTCAGAGTCCCCCATTGACCTGTCTTACAGAGGGACAGAAATTTTATGATGTGGCAGCTGAGTGGGAGGGAAATGTCTTAAGTCACTCAGTCCTGGGTTTGGATTCTGGCCCCAGCACATACTAGAATCGGGTCCTAGCCACGTTGCTGGAAATCTTGAGCCCAGATTCCTCAGTGGGGAAATGTGTGTTAAATTCCCCTCTTCACAATTTGCTTTCAAGCATCACCTCCCCCAGGTAACCTTCTCTCTCCCTCTCCCCTGATGCTTACTAACCTCCATCCTGTACTTAGCATGCCTTTTGTTATTTACTGTGCCTCCTGCCCAGACTGTGAGATCCTTGAAGTTCAGTGCTGTGTCTTCCTACTTGTCTTTTCAGCATAGTGCCTTGTTCATAGGGATGAAAATAAAGACTTAAATGATAAATGATTGAATGGGTTGCTCCTGGGTCATGTTCTGAATCCAGGCTACAGATCAGAACCATCTGGGAGCTTTTAACAATAACTGATACTCGGGGGGAGGGGAGGGAGGAGGAGGGTGGTGGGAACCATTAGATTGGACCCCTGAGGATGGTTGGGCAAAAAGTTATTTTTAAAGCCCTCCAGTTGATCCAGCTGTGCAGCCAGAGTTGAGAACTGCTGTTCTAAGACAGTGGTTCTCAAAACGTGGTCTCAGACCAGCAGCATTGGCATCTACCTGAGAACCTGTTAATCCGTTGGTTAACCCATTGGTTAACCCATTGGTTCTGACTCATAGCGATCCTATAGGACAGCGTAGAACTTCCCCATAGGGTTTCCCAGGAGTGGCTGGTGGATTTGAACTGCCGACCTTTTGGTTAAACCACTGCGCCACCGGGCTCTAGGCACCTGTTAGGAATGCATATTCTTGAGCTCCCCTCCAGAGATACGTTATTGAAAGGGGCCCAGCAATCGGCGGTGGGGGTGGGGCAACAAGCCCCCCCAGCTGATTCCAATTAAAGGTGAAAAGTTTGAGAAACCCTACTCAGGGCAGGGGTCAGCAAACTTTTTCTGCAAAGGGAAAGATGATAAATATATTGAGGGTCATATGGTCCTTGTTGCAACTACTCAACTCTACTGTTGTAGCGCGAGAGCAGTCATAGACGATGCATAAATGTGCGAGTGTGTTACAGTACAACTTTACTGACTAGAACAGGCAGCAGACCTGGGTCTTAGTTTGCCAACCTCTGGTCTAGGGAATTGAATTGGTCAATTATTTAAAAAAACAACAGTAGTGGTCAGGTCAACTCCAACTCATGGACCCTGATTTGCGGGACCTTGACTCACGGCCACCTCATGTGCGCCAGAGTAGAACTGTACTCCATAGGGTTTTCAGTGGCTGATTTTTCAAAAGTAAATCAGCAAGCCTTTCTTCTGGGTGCTCTGGATGGACTTGAACCATCAATTAGCCAGAGAGCAAGTTAACCATTTGCACCACAACAAATCACCCCAAAACTTAGTAGCTTCAAATCACAACCACTTATTCTCACTCACACATTTGTGAGTTGGATGATGTAGTCTAGGCTTTTCTAAGCAGGAAACGGGTTAGGAATACACTCTACCTCTAGGGAGAACTATCAAATTAAACATTGTGGATAAATGCAAAAAGAGAGGGGAGGAACTGGGACCAATATTTCAATCCACCAAACCATAAAAAAAAATCTACCAAACCATAAAAAACAAAAACAAACAAACAAAAAAACAGATCAGTTGCTGTCAAGTCAATTCTGATTCATGGCAACCCCACGTGTTGCCGAGTGAAACTATGCTCCGTAGGATTTCATGTCTGTGATCTTTCAGAAGCAGATCTCCAGGCCTTTCTTCTGAGGTGCTTCTGGGTGGGTTCAAACTGCCAACCTTCGGGTTAGTAGCTGGGCACCTCACTATTTGCACCACCCAGGGACTCTTAATCTACCAAGGGATTAAATGAAATAACATATACAAAGTGCCCAGGGATATCTGGGCATGTGATGGACACTTTGAAAATGCTGGCTATTATTTTTAAATTTTTATTATTAGTCGTTATACTTTATGCTTTATTTACCAATCAGGCCTGGAAATTGTATGCAGAGGCCCATTCTTCTGGGCAAGCTGTTACAGACATCCTCAGTGATGGAGTCACTTCCCATTAGCACTTTGGACAACAGGTGTAGGGAGTCGGCAGTGTTAGCAGCCCGTGGTGGACAGAACAGTTTGTTCTCTGTGCTTCAGGGCTGTTTGTTCCCAGGAGGCTCTGGGACTGCCTTGTCACGTCATGATCAGTTGCTGCTCCAAAACAGGCAGATCATTCCTGCAAGCCCATGTTCATCGGGATGGAGGACCCAGACCCTGGTTTGAAAGAAGTGGCTTGTTTCATTGCATTTCAAATAAGTCAGCATTCTTAATGAGCGTATGTTTTTGACACATCTTAGGGGGAAGGGTCAAATGAAGAAGAAACAAATTGGTTTTAGAGATTTATTTTAAAAAGTAATAGAATGAGACCTGTGAGAACTGGAACTTGACAGGACTGGCTTGTTTTTCCGGGTCTTGCAAGTTTTCTGCCTTGGACAGCGTGCAGTCTGACCACTTTTTAAGAATTCTACCTTCTGAACACCCAGTGAGTTTTCCTCCTCCGACTGGTTTCTGCCTTATGTGGGTTCCGGCTTTTGCAGGTTTTACTGTAACTTGAAATATATGTCCTGGGCTCAGTTCAACTTTTGCTCAAACTCCTTCACCTGAGGTTCAAAATGCTCTCTGTGGTCCATTTGCATCAGAATCACCTGGAAAATTAACAACAAATACACTTTTCTGGATCTTAACCCATAGAAATTCTAGTTTGGGAGGGGGAGGTGGAACACTGGTTTTAAAAGCTTCCCTGGTGTTTGTGACGAGCAGTTGATGAAGGTGGCCCTGGTTTCTCCATTTATACATCCAAGTGTATTTACACTATTGCACAGAGCCTGGGGTTCACACAGATTTTCAGAACTGAGTTCTCTGGATTCCAGGCTCTTAAGAGGTGAGGGCCGTGTCTTCTTCATCTTTGTATCCTTGGCAACCACCAACTGTCTGTCATTTTGTCAGACTGTGGTGGCTTGCATGTTGCTATGATGCTGCATGCTGTGTCACTGGTATTTCAAATACCAGCAGGGTCACCCATGGTGGACAGGTTTCAACAGAGCTTTAGACTAAGATAGACTAGAAAGAAAGGCTTGGCTATCTACTTCTGAAAATTAGCCAATGAAAGCCCTATGGGTTACAACAGAATGTTGTCTAATATGGCACTGGAAGATAGCTCCCTAGGTTGGAAGGCACTCAAAATACACTGGCTACAACAGTGGGCTCCAGCATACCAATGACCCTGAAGATGGCATAGCTATGACTTGGCAGCACTTCGTTCTGTTGTCCACAGGGTTGTCATGGGTCAGGGTCAACTAGATGGCAAGTAACAGCAAGAACAGTCCCTGGCAAGGTGCCCTGGAGAAGCACAATGTTGAGTTTAACATTTACAGAACAGGAGACTGAGACCAAGGAAGGCTGCCTTAGTCATCTAGTGCTGCTATAACAGAAGTACCACCAGTGGATGGCTTTAAAGAAGAGAAATGTATTCTCTCACAGTCTAGGAGGCTAGAACTCCAAATTCAGGGCATCAGCTCCAGGGGAAGTATTTTTCTCTCTGTTGGCTCTGGAGGAAGGTCCTTGTCATCAGTCTTCCCCTGGTCTATAAGCTTTCAACACAGGGACCCCAGGTCCAAAGGACGGGTGCTCCTGGCGCTACTTTCTTGGTGGTATGAGGTTCTCATGTCTCTCTGTTCTCTTCTCTCTTTTATATCTCAAAAGAGATTGGCTCAAGACACAATCCAATCCTGTAGATTGAGTTGTGCCTCATTAACATAACTGTTGCTAATCCCATCTCATCAACATCATAAGAAGATAAGATTTACAACACATAGGAGAATCACATCAGATGACAAAATGGTGGACAATCACACAATGCTGGGAATCATGGCCCAGCCAAGTTGACAGATATTTTTGTGGGGCACAATTCAATCCATGACAAAGGCTAAGTGACTCACAACAGATGTGCTGCTGATGCTGGCAGTTGTCTGAGGCCCGCTCTGCCCCCCAACCCCCGCCCCTTGGGGTCTGGTCCTTCCAAGCTTCTTCTTGGGAAAGGAACTCCCATTAATTAAACATGTCTATGTGTTAGAGCTTGTGCTAGGTGATTTAAACATGCTATTTCATTTTAATCTTTAAAAAATAAAACCTGTTCAATTAGCATTATTAGCATCCGTGCACTCTTCTATGTATGTCACTCTTCAATGACAGGTAAAACAAGAAATCCCGGTGTGTCTGGGATGCAAACTCATGCTCTTCCACTTAACGCCGCTGCCTCCCAAAATAAGAGCGTGGCTCCCTTCCAAGCAACATTCAGGACGTTTCCATGTGAAGTTGCATAGTATTTAAAAGACAATTCTGAGCTAGAACCTAGGTCTTTTGCCTCCTTGGCCAATAGTCTTTACTTTGACGCCAGTCACACCTGGGGCGGTCCCAGCAGATGCCTTAGCGTGAGTCTTCCTGTGATAGTGAGTCACAGGGCACACATGTTGTCTCAGAACCCCTTTTATGCAAGACAGAGACACTTTCCTTATTGTTGACACCTACACCCCTACCCCTCAAGTTCCAGAGTTTTCTTTATTTAACAACTTTATTGAGGTATAATTGGCATACAATAAATTGCACATAATTAAAATGTACAGTTGGATAAGTTTTGACATGTGTATGCATCTGAGAAACCATCCTCACAATCACAATAATGAACATATCAGTCACTCCCAAAGATTCCTCATGCCCTTTATAATCCCTTCCTCCAGTTCCTCCTGCATTCCCCCTATCGCCTATCCCCAGGGCAACCAGTGATCTGCTTTCTGTCACTATACGTTTGTTTTCACTCCCTAGAATTTTATATAAATGGAATCAATCATTATATACTCCGTTTTTTGTGTGGCTTCTTTCACTCAGTATAATTATTTTGAGTCATCCATGTTGTAGCATCTATTAATAGTTTGTTCCTTTTTAGTGCTGAGTGGTATTCCAATGTATGGCTATGCCACAGTTTGTTATCCATTTACCTGTTGATGGAAATATGGGTTGTTTCCAGTTTTTGGTTATCACAAATAAAACTGCTAGGAACATTTGTGTATAAGTCTTGTAAGAACATATGCTTTCGTTTCTCTTGGGTTCGGAGCAGGATGCCTGGATTATATGGTAGGTGTATGCTTACTTTTTAAGAAACTGCCAGACTGTTTTCAAAGTGGTTGTACTGTTTTAGGTTCACCAGCGGAGTTTGAATGCTCCAGTTCTTCTATATCCTTGCCCAGTAGTTGTGTCTTAGGGTGGTTTGAAGTAAGGCTGGAGGTGGAAGCAGGAAGTTGAGATGTGGGCCCCTTGTGTCCCAGTGTTGACAGAGGGCATCATAAGCATTGTTCCTCCTGCATCAGGGCTGCTGTTGATATAAGACTTCCTCTTTGACATGGAAGTCGCTATGCTGATTCATGCCCCAGTCACTGCCAGCCTGGATTCCCCTTACAAGTGCTATTCTAGAAGCCCCCTTCCCACCCTCCATGGCAGACACTTCAGCTGCCATTAGAAGCTTATTAAGGGGAGTGAGTCAGGATGGTGGCTTAAAGCACAGTTTCCATTGCTCCATCCCCCTTCCTCTCCTCTCCCTGCTATGCTATTTCAGGCACACAAACTCACAGGACAGTCTGGGGAATGGAAAGAACATGGGTTCTGAGCCACCAGACTTCTGGGCACATTTCATTTCTGCAGTTCACTTGCTATGTGACCTTGAGCCAAGCTCTTATCTTCCCTGGCTCTCAGTGTCTTCAACAAGATGTAGGGTTATTGTGAGGATTGAAGGGGGTTCTGTACAAGGACTTTGCATTGGATTTGGGGCACAGTGATCTCAGAAAGTGCCAAGGGCATCTTTGGTTTGAGGTCATGTGCACTCGGTCTCCCCTCTTTAAGAGGTAGACTCAGGGCTGTTTGGATGTGGGTCTCAGGCAGGATCCAGGGAAACTCTTCTCTCCTTCCTTCCTGGGTGGCTGTTGTGGATCATCCCTGCAACACTCTTTTCTGTGGTTCTCGGGCAAGGGAGTGATGTGGCTCCAATACTCCTGAAATGGGAACCTTCCACAACCTCCTAGTAAGCTGCCAGGCCCTGGAGCTGGCAGGGCCACCTGAGCTGGGCTTTGCGTTGTGAATTTCATGGAGTTGCCAGGAAGTAGAGTCTCAGGTCTTTTCCCTTATCAACTCTTTGGTGACATGAACAGGTACCAGAGCAAGGACCATGTCTTGGGGATATGGCAGCTTTAAAAGGTTCCATCAGGTAGTCAAGGACCTGAATGCTTCTACTCAAAAGAGTAGATAGGGTTGTTGGTGTAGTTTGCTTTTGCTTCCCGACTCCTAGATGGGGATGTGCTTACAGATTTGGCTGAAGGACTTATCCACCCAGTGTCCCCAGATTCCTGTGTGGAGTCTTTACTCTTCCTTACCCTACCGTGACCTGCTTGGGGCAAACACTAGCATTTTGCTGCCTCTCAGACATCCAGACTGAGCACCTGCTAAATGTGTGCTCTTTTTACCAGCCTCCTCTGCTTGTGCCACTGAAAACTGTCCAGCTTTATGCCGAGCCCTTCAGGGATCCTCATCTGGCCTTCCTTTTCCTACTCTAGGCTGTTAATGGGTACACATATGCTACCCTTCTCAGTAAACATAAAGAACCATCCTTTCTCACTCAAAAATTAGCTCTAATGGAGTCCCTGGGTGGTGTAAATTGTTAAGCCACTTGGCTGCTAACCAAAAGGTTGGAGGTTCGAGTCCACCCAGAGGTGCTTTGGAAGAACAGCCGGGTGATCTATTTCCAAAAAAAAAAAAAAAAAAAAATCAGCCATTGAAAACCCTGTAGAGCACAGTTCTACTCTGACACACATGAGATCTCCATGAGTTGGAGTTGACTCAACAACAACTAACTGGTTTTTTTAATGGAGGGAACTGAAGCCCTGGAGTAAGAGTCATAAAACTTGGATTCCCAGTACCACTACTTACCAGCTTTGTAATCTTGAGCAAATCACTTAACCTCTCTGAGCCACAAATTTTCATATTTGAAAGGGTGGGGCGAATGCTAATTGCCTTGTTTGCTCTCCCTTCTCCATGACTGTGAGAACCAAATGAGATAATGTCTGTGAAAGTACGCTGTAAACCAGAAACTGTTATTATGCCAGAGCGGCCCATTATTATTAAGAACTGGTTTTCCTGATTCTTCCAGCTCTCCTTTTCTTTCCACCCCCTGAGCTGACTTGAGGCTGGAACTCCGTGGAGGAGGACCTTTGGGGTCACAAATTAGAAAATTCTGCTTTGTATACCAAGGAAATCTCCTTGATTGCTATGATTTAAATATGTGGAACCAAAGAAGAAGGGTAAGAGAGTCTGACACCAAAATCTTTGTTGATTTGGCTCTTTAATACCCTCGAGACCCACCATGTTAAGTCTCACACAGAACCCAGAAGGAAAACTCTGCCCATCCCGGTGCTCCTGGGTCGCTTTGAGTATGGATACACTTGGCAGACATAGCTCGGAATGGTTTTCCCAGTCCAGTCCTAATCTGTCTCCTGCTGCGTCTCTCTTGTCCCACTGTCCTCAGAAGTCTCTATCTCCAAACTTGTCCCCCTTTAATCCATTCTGGTACCAGAAGGAGCTTTCAGAAGGTCAATCTGTTCATGTTACTTCTTTGCTTAAACCCCACACCATGGGTTCCCATTGCCTTCAAGGTAAGTCCAATTCCAGTAACAGGGGCTCCTGCTCATCTCTCCAGCATTACCTTGACCTCTCACCCCTGACCTCTCACCCTCACTCTTGTTTTAGGTGCCATCGAATCGGTTCTGACTCATAGCGACCCTATGTACAGCAGAGCAAAACACTGCCTGGTCCTGCACTATCCTCACAATCGTTGCTATGCTTGAGCTCATTGTTGTAGCCACTGTGTCGGTCCACCTCATTGAGGGTCTTCCTCTCTTCTGCTGACCCTCTACTTTACCAAGCATGATGTCCTTCTCCAAGGAATGGCGCCTCCTGATAACACGTCCATATTATGTGAGACTAAGTGAATCTCACCATCCTTGCTTCTAAGGAACATTCTGGCTATACTTCTTCCAAAACACATTTGTTCGTTCTTCTGGCTGTCTATGGTATAGTCAATATTCTTCGCCAATACCATAATTCAAATACATCAATTCTTCTTTGGTCTTCCTTATTCATCGTCCAGCTTTCGCATGCATATGCAGCGATTAAAAATACCATGGCTTGGGTCAGGCACACCTTAGTTCCCAAAGTGATCTCTTTACTTTTGAACATGTTAAAGAGGTCTTTTGCAGCAGATTTGCTGCATGCGATGCGTCGTTTGACTTCTTGTCTGCTGCTTCCATGGGTGTTGATTGTGGATCGAAGTATAATGACATCCTTGACTTCAGTCTTTTCTCCATTTATCATGATGTTGCTTATTGGTCCAGTTGTGAGGATTTTTGTTTTCTTTATGTTGAGGTGTAAT
>NW_004443958.1:15580094-15588701 GCF_000243295.1 Trichechus manatus latirostris
TTGGTCCAGTTGTGAGGATTTTTGTTTTCTTTATGTTGAGGTGTAATCTATACTGAAGTCTTAACCCATACTTAATCCTTAAGTACTCCTGCTCTCTCAGTGACCTAGTGCTCTGTCACTGTCACTTCTTCCTATAGGGCTCAGCTTAGGTTATCACTGACTTATAAAGCTGAGCCTGACTCTTCTTGACAAGGCAAGGTGCCCTGTAAGATGCTGTCACCACACCCTGGTCTTCCTCTTGATTGTCATCATATGTCAGACTCTGTCTTCCTCAGGAAACTGGAAGCTCCATTAGGGCAGGCACTACTACCGTGTTGCTCATCACTGTGTTCACAGCACCTAGCCCAGTGCCAAGCAATGAACAAATGAATGGGGTGGGTGAGTAAATGTCCAAGGTCATGTCTCTAGATGTCAGGCACTCACATATCTTCGTAGATAAAGACAGAGGGGCTCATTTAGAGGAGAATTAATATATTATTGAACAACGTGTGCAAACCTTCATTTTTCTCTCCCAGCCCTTTCTTTGAGCACATGGCAGCTAGCTAATGCTGCCTAACATTTATTGACTGCTGAATATATGCTGGGCACTGGGATAAGCATTTTACATGAGTCAACTCCTTAAATCCTCACAACCACGCTCAGAGTGCAGCAGATGAGAAACTATGGTTCAGAGTGGTTAACTGGTCCAAGGTCACCCAACCAGCAAGTGAAGTTTCACTCTTGAGCCCCAGTCTGTTTTCCTCTAAAATCTATGCTTTTAATCACTGTGCCAGGCTTTGGTACCAGAAAGATCTAGGTTTGAATTCCTAGAATTGACTTACCAGTTGGTGTTAATCAGGGTAAAGTTAGTTTACCTTCTTGCACCTTGTTACAGCAGTACTAGTTACCAAGTGCTGCTGTAACAGAAATACCACAAGTGATGGCTTTAAAAGCAGAGATTTATTTTCTCACAGTTTTGGAGGTTCAAAGTCCAAATCAGTGTCTTGGCCATATTGATTCTTTCCTTGTAGCACCAGACATTCCTTGGTTCCTTGGTTCATTGACTTCTGTCTTCCCCCATGAGTGTATGTCTGTGTGTCTATTCTGATCTTCTTATAACTCAGAAGTGATTAAGTTTAGGATCTATCCTACACGGGTATGACCTCAAGTGATTGATTGATTATATTAGATTGCATTATGGAAAGTGATTACATTAAATTACGTTAGATGCAAAGTAATTATATTACATTAGATTATCTTATGGAAGGTAATATATTCTACCCAAGGCCAACTGATTTAATAACATGTAACTACTCCATTGAAGCAGCAGTCAAGAAATCAAATGAAGTATTGCATTGGGAAAACCTGCTACAAAAGACCTCTTTAAAGTGTTTAAAAGCAAAGATGTCACTTTGAGGATTAAGGTGTACCTAACCCAAGCCATAGTATTTTCAATCGCCTCATATGCATGCAAAAGCTGGACAATGAATAAGGAAGACAAAAGCAGAAGTGGTGCACTTGAATTATGGTGTTGGTGAAATCTGATGAATATACCACGGACAGCCAGAAGAATGAACAAATGTGTCTTGGAAGAAGTATAGCCAGCATGCTCCTTAGAAACAAGGATGGCAAGACTTTATGTTATATACTTTGGACATGTTATCAGGAGGGACGATTCCTTGGAGAAGGACATTATGCTTGGTAAAGTAGATGGTCAGTGGAAGAGAGGAAGATGCTCAATGAGATAGACTGACACAGTGGCTGTAACAACGGGCTCAAACACAGCAACAATTGTGAGGGTGGTGCATACTGGGCAGCATTTTGTTCTTCTGTACATAAGGTCACTCTGAGTCAGAACTGACTCAATGACACCTAACAACTGCAACAACTCCTCCATTACAGAAACTGGGCTAGTGTTTGGTCAAACAACTGAGATCCCCATAGTCTAGCCAAATTGACATATAAAATTAACCATCGCACACTCCAGTCCTTATTCGAATGTGTGTGAATTAAACACTATGATGTTTGTAAAGTGCATAGTGTTTAGTAGGTCCCCTACTTTAATTGCAAGTTGGTAAGTTGGCTTAGACTCTTTAAATTCAGGCAATTCTAAAAATCAGAACAGACTATTTTCTGCTATAACATCCCTGCAGTGTAAGAAGACCAGCATATAGCTGAGCTTCTTGCATCATAAGGACTTACCATTTCTTGAGGAAGGTCAAGCTGTCCTTTGACAGTTGTATATTCAGCAGAATTCTGCCTCCATGTAGTCTTACTTGCTCAGGACCACCAGAGGAAGTCCAGTAACTGTGACACAGTCTCCTCCTCAAGCCATCTGATGGCAGCTGTCATATCCCCACTCCTGAAGTCTCATGTTTCTAGACAGGATGACCCTGGTTCCATTTCTCATGAAACAAAGCTTCAAGTCCTATCATCCTCCCAATAATTAGCCTAGAACAAGCTCCACTGTTCCATTGATGTTGTTAGGTGCTGTCAGGTTGATTCCAACTCATAGCAACCCCATGTGACAGAGAAGAACTGCCCCATAGCGTTTTCTAAGTTGTATTCTTTATGGGAGCAGATCTCCAGGTCTTTCCGCTGTTGGTGGTTTCAAACTATCAACCTTTCAGTGAGCAGCCAAGTGCTTAACTGTTGCACCATCAGGGCTCTTTTTACAGTATATTTGCACCTCCTAAATGAATAACAACCGAGACAAAGACTTCAACGAGGATGTTCACTGCAGTATTGATTACATTTGTGTAAATGTTTAGCAATAGGGGATTTGGTGATGAGATTACAATATGTCCATATAAAGAAAAACTAGGCAACCACCAAGAATGACTATAGGAGTGGACACGTATTGGCCTGAAAAGATGGTTATAATGTATTGGCACGTGTACAGTGCAGGTTTAAAAAGAGAACGTAACTATGATCCCAATTTGAATAGTAGTATTCATTTATGGATGGAAGAAAATCTGAAAGTGCTTAAAAGGATGAAAGTTTGTATCTTTGGGTCATGAGATTATGGGGGATTTTCTTCTTGTTCTAAATTTTCTATTGGGAAGGAAGTATAGTTTAGCGATTATGAAAATGGACTTCAGAATCAGGCCAACCTGGTTTTAATCTATTTTCTACCACTTCAGAGTTTTGTCACCTTGGTTTCCTAATTGGTAAAATAAGGAGAATAGTAGTGCCTGCCTCTTATTATTATTGAATGAATGATAAGACAGGTTTTGGTCCTGGAGCAGTTTATTTGCTTGTTCTTTATCATGATCAGCATTCTACAGATTAGGAAACTGAGGCTCAGAGAAGCTGAGAAACTGTCCTTGGTCACACATAGAAGGGGGTGATTACTGTTTCCATTCTTGAAACCTTAGTTATTTCACCATAGCTAAAGCTCAAATCTGTTCTCCTGTTGACCACATCTCCCTGCTGAGTCATTCTAGACCCACTTTGACTAAAGCCCCCGAACATTTTCATACTGGCTGTGTCTCCTCTACCCTCCAGTTGTGCTTTATCTTATATTATTATATTTTGTTTGGACTTGGGTGAACTTATTATTGAGCAGACAGGTGGACAAGAAAATTGAGCATTCAAATCATACCATTGACCATGAGGAAGTCCAAGAATAAGCCTTGTAATTTGATGGTGAGAAGTTGCTGATCACGAGCGCACCTATTTCACACTACAGAGCCCCAGAGGAAGTAAAAGACATGAGCTTTGCATTTTCCTTTTCTACTCATCTGGAAAGAGTTACTTCTCCTGATAGGAGAGTGGGTAAGCAAGGAGGCCAGAACTGGTCTAGTGAAGATTGCATGGCCGGGGTTCCCTGAAAAAGTCAAAGGACAGAGTCATTGGAACAGAATGTGGAGGATATCTGCAGGATACAGTGCTTGGGTGCCTAGCAGATCTGAGTTCTAATCCCTGCTCTGTCATTCATCATTTGTGTGACCCTGAGCATGTTAGTAAATGCTCTGAACCTCATTTCCTCATCCTCAAAACGCAGTGAGAAATACTTATTTTGTGGAGTTGTTGGGAAGATCAAAACAAGATTGTGCAAGGGGAGGGCTCAAGCCATAAGATGGTACAAGGAGAGGGCTCAACCCAAGTGCTAGCCTTCCGTTCCATCCTGAGAGACTTGGTAAAACGTTGAAGGAGGAGAGAATTCGTGTACCCAAGGGCATCATGACTAGGGTTGGAAAAAATCACAGAGTGTAGACTGTCAGTGTTGTGTGGGGAAAGAGGAGACTTGGAAGTCAAGCTGGTCCAAACCCATCCTATCTCTTCATTTTGACGAATTCATTCATTCTTTTAATTTCAAAAGTAATACGTGTTGGTTGTGGAAAAAAAAATCAAGCTATGTAGAGGTATATAGAGACAACAGTAAAATTCCCTCTTTTTATTTATTTCTTTTAGTGTACTTTAGGTGAAAGTTTACAGAGCATATTAGTTTCCCATTCAATAATTTATTGACAAAGTGTTCCATGACATTGGTTGCAATCCCCACAACGTGTCAGCACACTCTCCATTTCTACCTTGAGTTCCCCGTTCCTGCCCCATCCTGCCTTCTCATCTTTGCTTTTGGGCAAACGTTGCCCTTTTGGTCTCCTACAGTTGATTGTTCTACAGAGCACTTTCCTCACGGGTGTTATCATTTATTTTATAGGTCTGTCTTTTATTTGACTAAAAGGTGATCTCCAGAAGTGGCTTCAGATCCAGTTAGAAGGTTGTAAGGGCCGTAGTCTTCGGGGTTCCTCCAATCTCTGTCAAACCAGTTAAGTCTGGTCTTTTCATGAATTTGGATTTTGTTCTACATTTTTTTCCCTCTCTGTCCGAGACCCTCTATTGTAAAATTCCCTCTTGCTCACCCCTGTAGTCCCTCTCTTATCTCCAGAGATAATGACAGTTAAGAATTTCTGTGTAGCTTTCTGGACACTTTAGTAGGGATTAAAACATACATATTCAAATATATAGACTTCCTCACCATCACCATGAATATTCTATGACTTGAATGTTCATGAAAATTTCATGAGGGAAATAAAATACTGGTTAAACAGAAGAACAACAGAATGGCCTCCACTGGCTTGCCTATTACTCCACAACTTTTCTGCCCCAGGGGAGGACGTTAAGTCTAGATGCCTACTGAAGCTGGAAATGGTTGGGAAGGGTCTTGACATTCTAGCTTTTCCTCTTGGCCGAAGCTTCCAACTCTGATCTTTACTTAAGCTTCAGCCTTGGAGGACATTGCCCTAAGCCAGACCTATTTCCTGAAGGATTTGGCTGCCTTAGCTAGAACCATCCTTCCCATCCAAGGGGAAATGGGTCAGGCCGAGGCAGAAATATGTGTCTGGATGACAAATTGCATGAGTCAAAGGTCCTTGTGAAAATGACAAATGTTTTTTTAAAATATATACTGTCTCCAGAGGAAGAAGGCAATTGCTTCTGCTTTCTTTTTTTTCTTTTGAGAGTGGGTGAAAGCCCTTCAGATGGCATTGGACCATGTATTTGAAAATGGTTAGTATTTGAGGGGTAAGATTTGCATTACTGCTCCTTTTGGTTCCTCAGTTTTGGAGCTGCTATTAATTGGGGGGCAATTCAAGTACTTTGGGGATTGTTGTAGCACAAGAAAAGCTACACAAATTTCCATTTCTTATCATTTTTCCACCTCCTAACAGCAACACCAAGGAGCCCTCATGGAGCAGTGGTTAAGTGCTCGGCTGCTAACTGACAGGTTGGCAGTTCAAACCCACCAGCAGCTTCACACAAGCAAAGACCTGGAGATCAGCTTCTGTAGAGATTGCAGGCTTGAAAATTCTATGGGACAATTATACTCTGTCACGTTGGGTTGCTATGAGTGGGAATCAACTCCATGCCACACAACAGCAACAACAGCAATAACAACAAGGCATTTACCCAGGAGCACTGGTGGCAAAATAGTTAAGTGGTAGGCTGCTAAAGAAAAGGTTGATGGTTCAAATCACCCAGCAGCTCTGAAGGAGAAAAATCTGGAGAGCTGCTTCTGTAAAGATTACAGCCAAGAAAACTCTATGAGGCAGTTCTACTCTGTTAGATAAGATCGCTATGAGTTGAAATTGACTCGACGACACCTAACGACAACATCAGGCATTTACTGTGGACCATAATTCTAACTAAAGGAAGGGGCACAGTGTCTTACACTTAGTAGGTGCTTAATTATTATTGATTGATTTACCACAATTGTCTGCATTCTTACTGACTATTCATTTATTCATTTGCTCTTTAATCAAAATGTGCTGAGGTGATACTGTTTGTCAGGCACTGTGCTATGTGCTTAGGAGCCTGGTGGCACAGTGGTTAAAATGCTCAGCTGCTAACCAAAAGGTCGGTGGTTCAAATCCACCAGCTGTTCCTCGGGCGAAGAGACCTGGTGACCTGCTCCCGTAAAGATTACAGCCTTAGAAACCCTATGGGGCAGTTCTACTCTGTCTTTTAGAGTCACTATGAATCAGAATCAACTCAGTGACAATGGGTACTATTTGTGTGGGCACAAGAGTGGAAGTGACCAGTTCTTAGGGCTGCAGCAGGGCAGGCTCTCAGTGGGGGAGACATTTGAGAATGGTTTCAAAATATGAATAGAAATTTTCCAGGCAAGCATGGGGAAAGCGCATTCCATCGAGGGAGAACATGGTTAACCAACATGGGAAATATGGACGGAGGAGTGTCTTGGTTATCTACTGCTGCTGTAACAGAAATACCACAAGTGGATGGCTTTAACAAAGAGAAATTTATTTTCTCACAGTCTAGTAGGCTAGAAGTCCAAATTCAGGACATCAGCTCCAGGGACAGGCTTTCTCTCTCTGTCGGCTCTGGAGGAAGGTCCTTTTCGTCAATCTTCCCCTGGACTAGGAGCTTCTCTGCTCAGGAACCCTGGGTCCAAAAGTTGCCCTCTGCTCCCGGTGCTGCTTTCTTGGTGGTATGAGGTCCACCCCTCTCTACTCACTTCCCTTTTATCGCTTGTAGGATAAAAGGTGGTGCAGGCCACACCCCAGGGAAATTCTCTTGACATTGGATCAAGGATGTGACCTTAGCAAGGGTGTTACAATCCCACTCTAATTCTCTTTAATATAAAATTACAATCACAAAATGGAGGACAACCACACAATAGTGGGAATCATGGCCTAACCAAGTTGACACGTATTTTTGGGAGGACATAATTTAATCCATGACAAGGAGCAAGTCTGTAGGGGTAAGAGAAGGTCATAGCCCTGATTGATTGACTTGCTCAAGTTGTCTTACGTGGACATATTCACTAGAGAAAGATCTCCTTTAGCTGAACTCAAAACTGAGTTTCATTGATCCACTAGTTTACTCAGCAAAGGTTTATTCAATACCTACTATGTGCTTTGCACTGTGCTGGGTGTTAGGAATATAATGTGGACAATTTTCTTTCAGCAATTTTCCGAAATGCTCAGTGTACAGTATTAGAATTTAACTTGGCGGTGATCATCACTATCTTCATCCTAGGACAAAGCATACCCCTGTTTAAGGGGCTGCTAACTAAAAGGTGAGAGGTTCACATTTACCCAGATCACCTCGAAAGAAAGGCCTGGTGGTTTACTTCTGAAAAATCAGCTATTGAAAACCCTACGGCGCACAGTTCTACTCTGACACACGTAGAGCCGCCATGAGTCAGAGTCCCTCGATGGCAACTGGTTTGCCCTGGTGGCACAGTGGTTAAGCGTTCAGCTGCTAACCAAAAGGTTGGCAGTTCGAATCTACCAGCCGTTCATAGGAAACCATATGGGGTAGTTCTACTCTATTCTACAGGGTTGCTATGAGTCAGAATCGACTGAACGGCAATGGGTTTTCTGGACTACTGTGAGGATGGGGGGCAGTGGTGGTTCAGCGAGAGAATTCTTGCCTTCCATGCAGGAGACCTGGGTTCAACTCCTGGCCAATGCACCTCAAACGCAGCCACCACTCATCTGTCAGTGGAGGCTTGTGTGTTGGTATGATGCTGAATAAGTTTCAGTGGAGCTTCCAGAATAAGACAGACTAGGAAGAAAGGCCTGGAAATCTTACTCTAAAAATATCCACCAATGAAAACCCTATGGGTCACAACCATCTGCTCCTGTTGTGCATGGGGTCGATGGCAGCTAACAACAACACAAACAACTATAATGGTGACGTTATTCTTTGTGTTCAGGACAAGAAAAAGAAGGATTTGACATACTCTTCTGTTATCTCTCGAAATACAAATCTAGATACAAATGTCAGTGCTTTTTGTATTGACATATACTTTGAATCAAACCCTCTCTGGTGATAGATAACTTACAGAAATCATTACTATGACTATGAAAGTAATTACCTGCTTCAACTATTTTGTCCTATAAGGAAGGAGTGACTTGTCTGAGGCTGCTGATATCCAGGCCACTCCACTCTGATGCCTCCGTAAATAAAACTCAGTCACACAGTCCTTCCCAAAGCCACAGGATCACCCAAAAAAAGGTCCTCCAAGGTTGAGAAGGGAGAGGGTTGACATGTCGTGGCGTTGTTAACCAATGTCATAAAACAATATGTGTACTGACTATTTAATAAGAAACTATTTGTTCTGTAAACCTTCATCTAAAGTACAATAAAAATATATAT
>NW_004443958.1:15588801-15764164 GCF_000243295.1 Trichechus manatus latirostris
ATTTAAAAAAAAAAAAGAATCGCCTGAGTCAGTGTTATTGTGATCCTATCTCCTGAACCCTCCCACCGCCACCGCCTTCCCAACTCCCGAGCTTAAAGGACAAACAGCTCAGTTCTGAACACTCAGCCTTCAGTCTCCCTCAGCTTGGCTGCCTGGTCTCCAGCCCACCTGTCAGTGTTCCAGAAAGACACACTTAGCCTCATCCTAGAATCTTCTTTGAACAGCCCTTTCACTTGCTACTCCAAGTGTCTTATTGGTAGACAAAACCGCAAAACTGGGTGGACAATTACGGATTCAGGGTAACAGTGGTTTGGGCTTATTTCAGCTTATTGCCGTCCTATGTGGAAGATTGCCTCATCGGTGACAGCTGGCCTGAGTAATCATCACTCTCAGCAGCATGTTTTCACCTCCTGTGTCATAGGGACTTCCAAGGCTATTTTGACTGCTGTATCCTGAAGACTTGTAAATCTGAGAATTGATAAAATTTATTGTTCTTATTGGAAATGCAAAGACTTCTGCAGTATGCCTATTCATTCATTCAACATGTTTTGATCACATACTATATGTTAGGCTCAATACCTCCATTAACAATTGTTCAGCTATTGCTTTATAGTACCCAGAATTTCTACCTTTGGTTACTCAGCCTCAGAATCACATAATATCATTTACCTTGTACTCTATTGGTCCAGGCTGTCACAAGTCTGCCCAGATTCAAGAGGAGGGGACATAGACTCTACTTAAAACCACAGATCTCTCCCTTCCATTTCTTCCCACCAAATAACATCTATAAATGTTGTGCAGTCCCAATACTTCTTGGGAAATGTGGCTCCCTGTGGTACCTCCCAACTCAAAATGGTGGAAGACCACATACATGGTTGGATGAGAGCCCCAGCTATGAATAACAGGACCATTTGCCTGGAATGTTTTTTGTGCAGTAGTTTGACTTGCATTGTTGATAAGCAACTGGTCTAGGATTTGTGGATACAGAATTCAGGAAATTTCTTTCTTTTTTGCATTAGAGAAATGATGGGCAAGTAGTGTTAGGATAAGTCAGAAAGTACCCTTGTTCACATAGAGGCATAAATCTGTGGGGCTCATGGAAGGCAGGGTGATGATGTCTACATGGGCCTCTCAAGGATGAGTTGAGGTTCAGCAAATACGTGGGGAGAAGAGAATTCGAGGCAGGGGTACAGCATTTGCAAATGTGGGCAGATGTGAGGGGAATGGAGACATTTCGTGTGATTTTAGCATAAAAGAATCTGGGACCCAGAGGAACTGAAAGACTGGGGAAGGCAAATGAGGGCTAGATTCACCAAGGACCTCGATCCTATGCTTAGGAATTTGGGCTTTGTTCTCTATGAAATAGGGAGCCATGGAAGGTTTTCTAGTAGAGGAGTCCCCTGCTCTGTTGTTTATTTTAGGAGGTGGTCTGGGGGCAGTGGGGAGGATGGATTGAATGGAAGAGACTGGAGTAGGAAGACCAGCTATCGGGGTGTTAAGTAGCCAATTTGGTAGATGGTGATGAGGGCGGTGACCCATATATACAATGAAGTCTCCCTCACCCATTTTCTACGGCTCTCTGGGTAGAGGAGGGAAGGAGGGAGGTTAAGAACTGGCAGTTCTGGGCTCATTCTGTAGACCTGGATTCTGAGACCCACAGGGAATCTCATATTAGGCTGAGGGGCTGCATGAAATTTGGAGTTTTTGTTGTTGTTAGGTGCTGTTGCGTCAGCTCTGACTCATAGTGACCCTGTGTACAGTAGAATGAAACACTGCCTGGTCCTATGCAATTCTCACAATCCTTGCTTTATTTGAGCCCATTGTTGCAGCCACTGTATAATGGTAATCAATACACAGGGAAGCACAGTGGCCAGGACCTGGGCTACCGACTCAATTGCCTAAATTGGCAGTGTGGCTGTCCCATCTAATTTTTCTGTGACTTTGGACAAGACTAAGCCTCCATCCGCTTCTTCATCTCCAAAATGGGAATGAGAAGAAAAGGTGTTGTATACACCTCATGGGTTGTTGGGAGAATTAAACAGGATGAAACTGTCAAGTTCTCACCACCTGCCTGTTCTCAGCAAGCATTGAATCTATTTTAGGTGCTTTTATTTTCTAGAGGGGTCCCTGGGTAGTGCAAATGGTTAAAGTGTTCGGCTGTTACCTGACAGTTTGGAGGTTTAAGTCCACCCAGAGGTGCCTTGGAAGAAAGCCCTGACGATTGGGTTTAGAAAGGTCACAGCCATTGAAAACTCTATGAGCACAGTTCTGCTCTGACACACATGGGGTCACCATGAGTTGGAGTTGACTCAATGGCAACTGATTTTATTTTTGAGAACTTGTGTATCCCTGACCCCCCTGCCCCCTGCCCCCTGCGCCATATACACAGAGCACCATGCACTCATTTCCACTATTCTCCACTCTTGATAGCACAGTTGGCTGTGGGGCCTTCCTTTCTTCTGTATTGGTTGTGGAGGTGAGGACGGAGATGTGATTTGCATATGGCTACTCAGAATGCTCTACCTTCCAACGTTCTGGTGACTAGGGCACCGAGCTGTGGAACAGGCTGCAAGGTCTAAACAGTTCTCAGTTAGTCCTGTGACCAGCATTGCTGCCCTAACTACCTGAGCCGAGGTGGGAGGGGTCCCTGGGCTGGGTGGAGGACAGGGAATCTGATGTCCACGTATATCTGCTGTTAGAGTTCTTTGCAAATCAAGGCTTGCAGCAGCTATTATTTCTTGTTTCAGATTGCGAAGTGCAAACCCAAAGAAGGGGGAAGTTGATTCACATTCTTGCTTTCTTCTGAGTGTAAACAAATCCAATGCTGGTTCCCATGGGCTCATTTTCCATCCTGCACAGCTCATCCCAAGGCACTGTGAGCTGTACAAAGACCTCGGGGGAGGAACGCTGACCAGAGCCTCACCTTCTGTGTCTCCTGCCCGCCCTTCTGTGAAATGTGCCTCCTTCCACCCTCACCCCAGCTCTGCCTCTGCTGCTGGGCCACGCGGGGAAGCTGCAGGGGGTGGCCAAGTTCACATGTCCCACATTCCAAGCGAATGTTTCTCCCATTGAGCAATGGGCTTGGCTTTGCCAGGTTTAAGGCTGTTCGATTGGAATGCCACGGAAAAGGAAAGTCCCGGAGTGATTCAAACACTCACCTCCCCGCAACCCTTTCTTGTTTTTTTTTCCTTTTTAATTCTCCGATGACAAACGCAGCCCAAGCATTCTTGCTGACCACATGGCATTTGTTGGTGCTGATAAGTGTGACTTCCCAAGAGATAGGAATGTGAATTGTAACGTTTTGTTGAGTCATGTGTACTCTGCGGCTCTTTCCCAAACATTGCATCAGTCCCAGCGTTGGCAGCACCCTGGATGACACTGAAAGTCCAGGAAAAGCTCAGTCCGTTTCTCAAAAAAACTTATTCTCACTCTCCCCATCTGCCTATCTGTAATATCCTGTTCTTAAGGAAGCTGAACCCCTGGAGGGAGCAGAGCAAAAACTGGTTTTGCAGATAAGTTTGAAAAATGTGCCTATTGGCCTTTCCCACCCAAACTGGTCTCTTAGCAACAGGCCAACTGATGGTTTCCTCAAGGGGAAAACAGCACAGCACAGGGAGGGCCTGCCTGAAATCTTGCCTGCAGTGGGGAGGCCCTGCCTGAAATGTTGCCTGCAGTCTGATTTATGTAAACCTCCGCTGCATTCTTGGATGTGGAGACCCAGGAGTCCTGGCATGAGAGCATTCTCCTGCCCTTTTCTTGACCTCCTCAAATGAGCAGAGAGAGGGGAATCTCAGAATGAGATGGATTTTCTTCCTCTGTAAGGGCCTGGGACAGCCATTTCCTTTGACTTTGGGAGTAACCATTGGAAAATTTGGGTGCATTTCTAGAGAGAGATGGCCTAGGGTGAGGTGCTGGAAGAGCGGGAGCAGGGAGCGTGGAGCCATGGGTTCTAATATGCCTTTGCCTCTCCTTCTCAGTAAGACCTTAGGCATCAAACTCCTATGCTCTCACCCCCGACCTGTGTTGATTTTCTCAACTGCAATGTAAGGCGATTGGATTCCATGTTTTCTAAGGTACTTTTCAGCACCGAATTTATGATGGTGGCACAAACCGTAAGCACTCCGCTACGAACAAAAAGGTTGGTGGCTCGAACCGACCCAGAGGCACCTGGAAAGAAAGGCCTGGCAATCTGCTTCCAAAAGGACACAGCCTTGAAATCCCAATGGAGGGCAGTTCTACTCTGCAAACATGGGGTCAACTTGATGACAACTGGTTTGGGTTTCTTTTTGGTGTATGCATTTACATAAACTTTATTACGTCAGAAACCTATCTGATTCCCTCTCTTGCTTGAACCTTACAGAGTTATTAACCGGTAGAGCAGGAATTTTAACCCAGGTTTGGCTAACTCCAAAGCTCATGTTCTTAAAGATTACCCCATGCTATTATGATACACACATATAGGTGCTGCACAGCTGGTATTTTATATCTTGTGATCTTTATAGCTACATCTGTTATTCCACGGGGGTGGAAATTGCAAGGTGGCAGAGGACTTCGGCTTTAAGAGTCAAAGAGATCTGAGTTCAAATTCTTGCTCTGTCTCTTAATAGTTGCATAGTCTCAGGATCCTCAACTGTGAAGTGGGAATAACAAAACCTGTCTGATCAGGTTGCTATGAGGATTATGTGAAATAATACCTGGAAACTCTTTAAACACATGGCTTCCATTGAGAATTTGAAATTCGGTTATATAATTTTTCCCCTTTTGATCAGGATTCTTCTACAGAACCTTTGACCAAAACGTTCCGTAATGGTAGCCAAGCACCATCCAGTTCTTCTGGTCTCATAACAAAGGAAGGAGTTGTTCATGGAGGTAACCAGAAGTGCCACTGAGATTGGATGAACCCTGGAAACTATTTCCCTGAGATAATCTTTAAACTATTACCCTCAAACCAAAACTATTTCCTAAAGTCTTCTTTGAACCAAACAGTAGCCTATCTTAATTAGTAAAATACATCTGCTTTGAGCATAGTGCTCTTTTAAAGAATTACCTATGTGAGATCAGATTGATAATGGCAACTCAAAAGGGTGGATGGGAAGCTTAGGGGGCAGTAAGTCTAAAATAACGGTGGTGGAATAATTTGGAAAATGATAGCGAAAATGGTGGCACAATTTGAAGAACGAAACCAATGTCAACATGCAGACCTTGTTGAAATGGTGTCTGTTTGGCCGTGTGTACTTTCACCAAAATAACAAATTAAAAAAATACCCCCCAAAACACACATGGCACAGTGCTTGCTACACAGTAAGTGCTCAATAAAAAGGAGAGAGAGGGAGAGATTGAAATATTGATTGATTATAGATTCCTTGATGATAGGGACTTATCTTAATCATCTTGTAACCTCACACCTGGTAATGCATAAAAGACAATTTAAGTGTTTGCAGGGGCAAACATATGCAACACACATACACATACACACACATACACCCATGAAAGAGTGATTAATTTTTCTGACTTCATGTTTCTGGAACCTCTTGGTAGGGCTGTGCATTCGAGAACAATAAATCACAGCTGAGGTTATCACTGTGATTCAATTGCGGTTGCTTGTTTCTTACACAACTTGAATGTTCTTCAATCATTTTAAAAGTATGTTGCTTTTCAAATACTTTGTTCTTCTTTTCCCCAAATATTGTCAGGGTGCTTAGTGATGTCTGTGTCTCAGCCTCTCTCTTATAAACACTTAAACTATGTCGGTAGTACTGTGTTTTACATTCATTATTTCAACTATCTTCATGGGCACAGCAACCCTATCTGATAGGTTTTATTTTTCCCATTTCACAGTTGAGGATCCTGAGGCTCAGAAAATGCCAGTGATTCATCCAAAACCATGCAATGGTTGAGAGGTAGAGCAAGAATTTGAGCACAGATCTCTCTGACTATTAAGTCAAGAAGTGAGGGAGAGAAAGAGAACTCCATCTTTTGTCTTGATAACTGAGCCCACTCCTTTGAAAAAAATAAAGCCACCCACTCTCCTATTAATACTGGGGACTTTTGAACACTTACAGTATGTTCCAGACTCTGTGCTAATTTCATTATGCACTGTCTTGGTCACCTAGTGCTGCTATAACAGAAATACCGCAAGTGGATGGCCTTAACAAAGAGAAATTTATTCTCTCACAGTCTAGTAGGCTACAAGTCCAAATTTAGAGTGTCAGCTCCAATGGAAGTCTTTCTCTTCTCTCTCAGCTCTGGAGGAAGGTCTTTGTCATCAGTCTTCCCCTGGACTAGGAGTTTCTCCATGCAGGAACTCTGGGTCCAAAGGATGTGCTCTGCTCCCAGTGCTGCTTTCTTGGTGGCATGAGGTCCCCACGCCTCTCGGCTCACTTCTCTTTTATATCGCAGAAGAGATTGGCTTAAGATACTATCTAATCTTGTAGATCTCATCAATGTAACTGCCACTAATCCATCTCATTACATCATAGCGATAGCATTTACAACACATAGGGAAATCACATCAGATGACAAAATGGTAGACAATCATACAATACTGGGAATCATGACCTAGCCAAGCTGACATATATTTTTGAGGGACACAATTCAATCCACGACATGCACTATCTTATTTAATGCTATTAACAGCTAATTATTAGACCTGTTTTTCAGAGGAAGTAATTCAAGTGCAGAGAGATTAGCTAACAACCCCAAGTAATCCATTGTATAATTGACAGAACTAGAATTTCAGCTTAGGCAACCTTCCTCACCATTGGGATCTACTGAATTTATTAGTGTCCATAAAGTCAACTGGGCTCCATTACCCAGGGCACCATTATTCTGGCTTGTTTAGAACTTAGCTTCCCCTATTTTTGGTGTGCCCATCACCACCTCATCCTCAGCTTTGAGAATAAACAGTGGAAATTGAGGCTATGGAACTTGTAGAACCATTGACTTATAGAGTTTAAAAGTTAAAAAGAATTCTTCAAGAGATCCTCTGTTCCAATTGTTTCTAACTGTGAGGCATGACCTGTTTAGTGGGTTGTAAAATCAATTTAGTAGTTCGTGACCAACATTCAAAAAATAAAATGAATGGAAACAGTTGTTTCAATTATTTATATGCGTGTGTGTTCTAGGTCACTATGTAAAATGTATTTCTTATTGAGGGTCCTGTTTGTCAAAGTTTGAAAAATGTTGGTTGTATCCTGTGGTTTCCAAATTTTGTTCCATGGTGTTAAAGGAGCCTCAAATACCTTAGTGGATATTGGGCCAGGACAGTTGAATAGGAAGGGCTTCAGGAATATCCCTCTTCTAGCTAAAGTGGTTCTACGTTTATGTGTTTTTTTCAGGTTGGATTTCCATGTAACATGTCATCTTAAAAAATAATAATAATAGACAAAGGACTCTACTGAAAAACAGTTGAAGCACCACAGGTTGATGCCATTGCAGTCGTGTTGCACCGAGCATTAATCCATTCTGGTATGGCTTCATGTGGTTACCAAGGATCAGATGTGTTCCTGGCACTATGATAGCTGCCATGGAATATTCAGGCAGATTAGAAAGCATGGTCATCCCTGTCAAACTTTTTTTTCTTTTACTAAATGATTTTTTAATTTTTTTGTTGTACTGTATATGAAGGTTTACAGAATAAACTAGCTTCTTATTAAACAATTAGTACACACATTGTTTTGTGACAGTAGTTACCATCCCACGAAATGTCAACACTCTCCCTTCTCAACCTTGGGTTCTCTATTACTAGCTTTCCTGTCCCCTCCTGCCTTCTAGTACTTGCCCCTGGGCTGGTGTGCCCCTTTAGTCTCATTTTGTTTTATGGGCCTGTCTAATCTTTGGCTGAAGGGTGAACCTCAGGAGTGACTTCATTACTGAGCTAAAAGGGTGTTCGAGTCTGGGTTTTGTTTTGTTTTTTTGAGTTAGAATTTTGTTCTACATTTTTCTCCAGCCCTGTCTGGGACCCTCTATTGTGATCCCTGTCAGAGCAGTCGGTGGTGGTAGCCAGGTACCATCTAGTTATGCTGGACTCAGTCTGGTGGAGGCTGTAGTACTTGTGGCCCGTCATTTGGACTAATCTTTACCTTGTGTCTTTGGTTTTATTCATTCTCCCTTGCTCCAGACGGGGTGAGACCAGTGGAGTATCTTAGATGGCCACTCAAAAGATTTTTAAAACCCCAGACGCTACTCACCAGAGTAGAATGTACAACATTTTCTTTATAAAATATGTTATGCCAGTTGAGCTAGATGGTCCCCGAGACCATGGTCCCCACAGCCCTCAGCCCAGTAATTCGGTCCCTCAGGGAGTTTGAAAGTATCTATGCCTGTCAAATTTTTGTTAGAATCAGTCAGATAACAACTTATTGCTTATATCAGATATGGTAAGGAAGTACGTGAAGATGTTGTTCAAGATTTGGCAAATTATTTAAAAGGTATACAAAGAATTACTATAAAAAGGGATAGGGGAATCAAGTAAGGCTGAAGCAACCGAGAAAAAATTGGATACAAAATGTTACACTTTGGTTCACAAGATCAACAGCATTAATAAAATCACAGCGAGAATTTACTTGGCAACGGTTCATGACTTACCGTCTCATATCAATTGATTTCTAAGTCTGCGAGTCAACAGTGTGGCATGACCCCAAACCCAAGGTAAGCATTCATAGACATATGGTACAGGGGAGCCCTGTGCAGGAGTTTACAAACATGGCCCCAGTAATTTGCAAATTCTCCCATAAGAAGTGGAGTGTATTTCCCCACTTCTTGATTCTGGGCTGGCCCTGTGACTTGCTTTGGGCCAGAACTTGCAAATTCTCAACGAAATGTGGCAGAAGTGATGTTGTGCCGTTCTGAGTCTAGTCCTCAAGAGGCATGCAGTCGCTACTCTTGTACTCTCGGAACCCTGAGACCAACATGTGAATAAGTCTAGTTAGCCTCCTCTAGAAAAAGAGACAACATGGATGGAGGTCCCAGCTGTCCCAGCCAAGGCTGTCCTAGACGAACCAACCTCTAGCTGATCTGCCAGCTGATTGCAGATGCATAAACAAGCCAAGCTGAGTTCAGCCAAGCCCAACCCAGACTAGAAGAATCAACTAGCTGACCTCCAGAATAGTGAGCTAACTCTTGGGGTGATTGTTAGGCATCAAAACCTGTCAGATGCGCCCATTGCTCTGCACTGGTTAAGCCATACTAGGTGATATAACCAGAGTTGATTGCTAGAAACGTTAGCAAACTAGAATGAGTTCAGGTCAGAATGGGGGAAGTTTTGTGAGAACCTACTGGGTAAGGAACTAAGGACATTTAGCCTGGAAAAGAAAGGATGGGTGCAGCAACATGAGCGCTACCTTCTGAAACTTGATGGGCTGTCATTAGTAGGAGAAGTGGGATTAATTCTTTGTAACTTCCATGGTTGACAGGATAATAGGCCTCGGCTTTTACCCCTACTTAAATCCATTATTACCATGCCTCATGGTGGGTGGAATGTATGCTCCTGTCCCTTAACTTTGGGCTTGGACATGTGACTTGGTTTGCCAGTGAAATGTTGGCAGAAGTTACAGAGTGCGTGTCCAGAGGCTATAGGAGACATCCGGTAATTCTGTTTTCCCTCCTATACTTCTGCCATCACCATGATAAGAACAAGTCCCAGTTGGCCAACTGGTCCTAGGAGCAGAATGAGAGACGTGTCAGTAGAGCCACCCTGCCACCATGCAGCAGAACCTCTCCAGCTAGCCCCCACACTTGTGAGGGAGAAATTAATGCTTATTGTCATTTGCCACTGAGATTTTGAAATTGTTTGCTGCCTGGCAATAGTGACCAGCATACTTCTGAAGTCAAAATTAGGATTAGGAATAGTGTATCAGGGAAGTAGACTTGCATTGCGTTTAAGACGTGATCTTCTTGCCAGGGAAGAACTCTCTGACAGTGGAACACGTGGTGATAGTAGGAGTTCCATATCCATGGGGAATCTCTCGGTGGTGCAAATGATTAGCATGCATGCTTGAATGCTAACCAAAAGGTTGAAGGTTCAAGTCCACCCAGAGGTGCTTCAGAGGAAAGGCCTGGCAATCTACTTCTGAAAAATCAGCCATTGAAAACCCTATGGGGGTGCATTTCTACTCTGACACACATGGAGTTGCCATGGGTCAGAATCAACTCGACAGCAACTGGTTTATTCCTTCCATCACAGTGTCTGGCATCTATTGCTGCTGTTAGCTGCCATCAAGTCGGCCCCCAACTCACGGTGACCCCATGCACAATGGCATCTAGAAGGTCTCAGTAAAGATTTGGATTTCTTTTGTCTTTCTTTTACAACTGTAAACTCCAGAAGGGCAGTTGGTATTTACATTCCCGAAGCGCCCCAAGGCCTGTGCATTTATTCACTCAATAAATATTTGATGAATGGGCCTCACCCTGGCTTACAAAGCCCTGTGTGACCTGGCTTTTCCTACCTCTTTGACATCATCTTGTACAACTCTCCCCTTCATCCAGCCATATCGGCCTTTTCTCAGTTCTTTGAACCCTCAGAACTCATTCCCACCTCAGGGCCTTTGCCGTATCTTTGTCTGAAATCTCTTTTCCTTCATCTTCTTATGGCCTTCTCTTTCTTGTCATTCAGGCCTCAGCTTAAGTCACTGGCTTTAAGAATCCTGTCCTGAGCTCCCAATCTGAGGTACTACCCTGCCTCTCTCCATCATATCTTCCAAACCTAGTTCTCTGTGTGACACTCCTCACTTTCTGGTGACTTCCTTCCTTCCCTTCCTTCCCTTCCTTCTTTCCTTTTTTCCCTCTTTCCTTCCTTCTTTCCCTCCTTCCTTCCTTTCTTTTTTTGGTATGCTTATTGATTGATTGATTGCCTCTCTCTGCTAGAATGTAAGCTCCATGGTAACAGGTACCTTTCTGGTGTTGTTCATGGCTGTATTTCCATGTCTGATAAATATGTATTGAATGAGTGAATGAGCAAACGAATGAATATGGGTCCAGCACTCAGTAGTTGTTGGGAATACAGTGGGAAGAAGACATACAAGGTTCTAGCTGTCAAGTGTTTCGCAGTTTTTGCTGAATGAACCATCAGGGTATATATAGTACAGTAGTAAAACCAAACAAAGAAACCAAAACTAACCAAGCAAACAAACATGACAAATAATAATAATAAACAGACTAGGGTGTGTGCATCCCACCTGATGTTCTTAGCTTCCTCTGTGAAATGACGGTAAGAATACCTAGTTTGCATGCTTGTAATGAGGATTAACTGAGATAGTGAATGGACACACCCAACATAGTGCCTGGCATGTAGCAGGTGCTCCATGAAAGCTTGCCCCCTCCACCCCCCATGAGAAATGTATTAAAAAGTTCATGCTGGTCTCCCTGTCTGAACCCAGGGCTTCGAACTGGTTCAAACCAGTTCAGTCACGGCTGACGAAGCCAAACTGGAACAGACCCAGATTTTTACAATTTGGGTGAACTGGAACGATAACTGAAATGGGAAAAATTACGGGTCAAAGCCCTGGAATGGGAGACTCGGAAGAGACGTAGTGAGCCCTTTTAGGAGCCTGATGCATGAGATGAGATTATTGGCAGGACTGTGGAGAGTGAAAGCATTCAAAGCAACGTAGTCGGCCACCATCTTTGAGTGGGGACACCGCTGTTTCCAACTCTGCTCAAAATCCTATGGACAAGAGATTTGGTTGCTATGCAATGCCTATGCTGCCCTTGTTTCCTAAAAGGGAGATTAAGTTTCTAGCAGGGGTTTGACCTATAATTTCTCCTGTTCTGGTTATGGTTCCAGTTCACCCAAATTTTAAAAATTCTGGTCTGTTCCAGTTGCGCTTCCTCGGCCATGGCTGAAATGAGAAGGACTGGTTCAAAGCACTGTCTGAACCATTCCAGAGAACTGAACTCACATTCCATGACCTCCTAGGTTTAAATCTGGTTGTGAAAATGTTTCTGTCTGAGGTCCTCCCAGAGTGTTAACAGTGGAGGTTAAGAGTGATTAGAATTCATTTGTTCTGGCATGCCCTTTGGTACATTTTAAGTTTTGTGTGACCCAAGGGGTCTTGTTAGCTGCTGTTCCAGCACAGGGTGGTGAGAAGCTGTGTGATAACTGACCGCAAGGCATGGAGCATCAGGAAGTGCTATAGACAAGGCCGGTCTTCCGCAGAGTTCTGCAACCTTCTGCAGGTGTTGCCTGAAACACCACCAATGGAGAGTCAGCAGCTTAGGTTAAATCATCATTGTATTAAAAAACTTTAGCACATTAATAAGAGTTTGTTGAATAGCACTGTTCTGTTCTAAACCTTTAAACAGATCTTAAAACAACTGTGGTCTTGAGTGACGGGGGCTATGGCCAACCAGGGCAGCAGTGGTGGCTCAGTGGGAGAATTCTCACCTCCACGCGGTAGACCCAGGTTGAATTCCCAGCATATGCATCTCACATGCACCCACCACCAATCCATCAGTGGAGGCTTACATGTTGCTATGATGCTGAACAGATTTCAGCAGAGCTTCCAGAATAAGATAGACAAGGAAGAAAGGCCTGGAGATCTTACTTTGGTAAATCAGCCAGTGAAAACTCTATGGATCACAATGGTCTGATCCACAACGGATCATGGGGATGGCGTTCAGTTGTGCATGAGGTTGTTGTTAGTTGAGGCTGACTCAATGGTGGCTAATAACAAGAACAAGTGATCAGATTCAGGGTGTCCATGTCTGTGAGTGGTTCCTTCTGTCGACTGGGGTGGCTATCTGAGTGAGCCAGGTCCCACAGATGCCCTAGAGAAGTTTGACTGTTGGGAGGGGCAAGGACAAGGGCAAGGGCGATTACACAACAGAGCTCCCAAAGTTAACTGGTATCTGCTCCTAATCTGCTTCCCACTCCCACCTCCACCTACACAGAATTTGCCCTTTAGATATTTATTTGCCCACCTTTGCTGTGTGTGGCAGACTTTGTCTCAGAAGTCAGCTTGATCCCTTTGAAGGTGTTTACTAATTAGGTCAGGCTGGGAAGTTAGGCAACTTCAGATATATTTATATATTTATTCTGTGTAGGGTAGTCCCTGGACCCCAGGCCCCCAGACAGCCTTAGGGAGGTCAGCTGCAGCTTTCCTGCTTTCTGCATTAGCGGAAGTCCTAATGATTGCCCAATAAAGTTGAATGACACGGCCTCCCTTCCTGCCATTAGCTCCCAATACAGTTCTTAGATATGTGAGAGGCTGGAGCCAGGAGGCTAAATGCTCTTAGAAAGGCCGATTACGGGTCAGTTGTGCACTGGGCTTGATTTGACACAGTGGACGCGAAATCCTTACTCAGTGACATTGCATCCAGACCATACGTATTGACACTAATCTGATTTTTGCTTGAAAGGAAAATTGCTGCTGCAGTAATTCAAGTTCAATAGACCCACAGGTCTGATGCTGTAGAGGATCACTGCCCTCAAACATTTTAAAATAACATTTGCTTCCGGAGAATCTGTGTGTGCGCGCATGGGTGTGTATGTGTGTGAGTGGATGGGAGTGGGGCATGTGTATTTGTGTGTATACATCTGACAAAGTCATTTTAATTCTCCTGGAATTGAGATTTCTGGCTTTCATGGAAGTTGGGGTAACCCACTCAAGCCATTGCCCTTAGGGGTCCTTATGAACCTTAAGCCTTGAAGAAACTGGTTTCCTAGAGTCACCTTCAGGTCAAACAATAGCCTAGTAAGCAGCTCAGCGGAGTTCCTTTTGCCTTAAGTATTGGGTTCTTTTGGAAAATTATCTATGTGCAGTCAGTTTCCGGAAGCAGACTCCAAAAGTCAGACCGAGAGTTACGTTTTAGGGTAAACCGGTAATTGTTTTATTTGTTTTTTAAGACAATGCCGTATGAAAAATCCATCCTGACCACAAATTTGTTTATCAGTTCTGTTCTGACCCTTTTTTTCTATGGCAATGCTGATAAGATTTTGAGTAAGAGGTATTTCGAGGCTCTCTCATATTTGACTTTCTAGTTGAAATGTTACCCTGATTTGCAAATCGTATATTAAATAAACTTCAATCAATTTCTGTTATTGGCTTAACATGATTTTTATTTTAACACATCCAATCATGGCTGATTTTCAGAAGTAGATTACCAGGCCTTTCTTCCTAGTATGTCTTTACTCTGGAAGCTCCGCTGAAACCTGCTCAGCATCATAGAAACACACAAGCCTCCACTGACAGTGCTTTTAGAAGAGGTGAAGCACAAAGTAAGGGGTGAATTCTATTGTGCTGGGTCTTACAGCAGCCTCGGTGCATAGTTCCAGCTGATTTGGTACACTTCAGCCACCTTGGCCGTTATCACTGGTCTGGTAGAGAAGGAGAAATGGCTGATCATGACCACGTGGAATGGCTGTCTGTGGTCTCAGAGGATCCCCTTAGAGATTCTTTTTTTTTTTTTTTTATTTTCCTTAAAAAAAAAAAAAAAAAGATTTATTGTGGTAAAATATACCTAACAAAAAATTTGCCATTTTAACCATTTTTAAGTGTGTGATTCAGGGATATTAACTACATTCAGCATGTCGTGCAGCCAACACCACTTTCTATTTCCAAAAGTGATTCATCACCCCAAACAGAAATTCAGTACTCCCTTAAGCAATACCTCCCCATTCCTCCCACTGCCAGCCCCCGGTACCACCAGTTGCTGTCCAGTCAATCCCAACTCATGGCAACCCCATGTGTGTCAGGGCAGAACTGTGCACCATAAGATTGTCAATGGCTGATTTTTCAGAAGTAGCTTGTCAGGCCTTTCTTCTGAGGCACCTCTGGGTGGATTCAAACATCCAGCCTTTCAGTTAGCAGCCGAGTGCATGAACCCTTTGCACCATCCAGGGACTCGGTCCCTGGTAACCACTAATAAACTTCTGCTTCTATGCCTTTGCCTATTCTAGATACTTCATCTAAGGGGATCGTACACTGCCTGTCCTTTTGTGTCTGACTTATTTCACTCAGCATAATGTTTGCAAGGTTCACCCATGTTGTAGCAGGTATCAGAACGTCATTTCTCTTTATGACTGAATAATATTCTATTGTATGGATAGACCACATTTTGTTTATCCATTCGTCTGTTGATGGACACTTGGGTTGTTTCCACCTTCTAGCTGTTGTAAATAGTGCTTCAGGGAACATCGGTGTAGCATTCAGACAGTCTTGCCTCTTAGGTCTTGTTCAAACAGTAAGGCCAAGGACTTCCCTCTTCTAGATCAGCAGCATGAAGCCCCCTAGGAGAGTCTGAAAGCATGCTGGCAATGATGCTTGCCAACCACGGGACGAAGGTATGAGTGTCCACTGGGCTTTGCTAGGCAGGCCCTTCTCCCTCTTGACAGAGTCAAGAGTACCCTCCTCTCTGCTTCTGCCAGTCATTGTTCACACGTCTGCCATGGTCCATGCTATGGATTGAATTGTGTCCCCCCAATGTATGTGTTGAAATCCTAACTCCTGTACCTGTAAATATGACCCTGTTTGGAAATAGGTTTTTTTTTTTTCTGTCATGTTAATGAGGTCTTGCCCGAATAGGGTAGATCCTAAGCCTAAGAATTTCTGCGTTATAAAAAGAGCAGAATAGACACAGAGATACACAAGGGGAGGACAGACACCAAGGAATGTCAAGGATCACTGGCAGACACTAGAAACTAGGAGAAGGGCTCATGGAAGGAATTGACATTATAAGCAACACTGTGATGGACACTCCCATGATTTTATCTTTTCACACTTAATTGTTAGCATAGAATAATAGACTAGTAGTGGCATTTCTGGTTTAAAGGGCATGCACTTTCTAAGGCTGTTGATAAATACTGCCTAATTGTCCTTCAAAAAGACTTTTACCAAGTTGCTCTCCAAATAATCTATAACAATGCTTCCCAACTTTTGTTTTTAACTTCATGGTACACATAAGAAATGATCACTTTTGTATGGTAAACTGCTGGAGTAAAGAGAAGAATCTGCTGGGGACCAACTTCTGTGGGGAAGGGGCACTTCAGCTGCTTTGATGGTTGAGGGGAACAGTAGCCTAGCATTACTGGAACCCATTCAAGGTGCACCAGTGCACCACCCCAGACTGTTGGGTGGCTCTGGTCTTTAACGGCTTCACCCACCCCAATAATACTGAGGTCTGGTTTCAGAAAGACGCCACTTTTCTTAGGGCACAAGACTGGATGACGGTGTTGGCAGGCAATTGGAGAAAAGGCAGATGGTGGCACAGGTGAAGGGCCGTTGGCCTCGTGAGCTTTTCATGGGGTGTAACCAGCTGCTGTGGTTTAAAGCTCAAGAACATTTCTCAGGTGATCATTTCCAGTAAGCGGCCAGTTTTGGGGAGGATGACTCTGGACCACTCCCAAGTTGTCAGCGGAACTCAGTGGGCCTGAATGAATCATAATGAAGAAGCATTGCTTGTTGGGGCTTCCTGAGACCTGGTAGATGCAGAACGGAGTCTGGCCAGCTTTTCTGTTAAACCTTCATTAGAGAGCTGATGGCAACAGCTGGTCTTTATGAAGGCAACTGTGGCTCATCGCCTTTGTACTCCACTGTGTCTCGTAAAGCTTTATAAAAGCTCTGCTGACTCCTTGGCAAATCCCACGTCACAAACGTACAGGGAACACTCCCTCCATGACTTCTTTTGGATCTCAGAGGCTTCCAGGGAGGGGAACTCAACGTTTTGGCTCTTGCTAAGAAACCAAACTACCGAAGCTATGGGACTTGTTCCCAGCTTTAAGATCTTGTTTGATGGGAATGACTGTAGCTTTATGTAATTCTGGGCCTTACTGGCTTGGGTGAGAGAGCTCCCTAGCATCTGCGGGAATTTGATGACTGACCAACGCAGGGAGGAGAAATGCAGAAAGTGGGCGTTTATTGACCTAACACAGCCTTATTAAAAAATACCAACTATATATACGCAGTCTATGCATTTTTGTTTAGGAGAGAAAATGAATCATCATTCACTGCAGACCCTCCGAGAAAAGCAGGTGAGTGTTCAGGTCTGTGGCAGAGAGAAAAGTTTCATATATAGTCAACCATGTGTCCTAGCCATGATACAGCCCTAACAGATATTCTTTTGAGGTGTGTACAGGCGAGACTTCCTAGGATTTCATTGTTCTCCTCATCTCTCTCTCTTTTCCTCCTTTCTTCTTTTACTGCTATATGGGATAATAGAAGAAACACAGGATTTAGAATCAGTTGAGCTGGAATCCGGTCACTGTGAGATATTGAACTTCTCTGAGCCTTAATTTTGCCATCTGAAACCTGGGCTTAAGAAGACCGACTTTTCTGTGTTTCTTCATTCACCACAGGTTGATTGAGCATCAATTACACAATTAGAGGAAAGGTGAGACTTTGTCTCCAAAGCTGTAATATGTCTTAGTTTTTATATTTTTTACTTCCTGTTTTTAAAATACTGCTTCTCCTTTTCCTTCCCTAACTATATCTTCGGACTTCCAGTGACACCTTTAGCTCCATTTGTGGAATTATGGGTTCCTGGATTTGGGAGTTATTAGAAGGTTTTTGCTCTCCATTTTTGGTGTAAACTGCCACTCGGGAGCTAATGGTAGATTTAGAATAATCTTTTTCCCCTTTTATGATGCCTCTTTCATTGGTTCCATAACTTTCTATAACTTTTCTATCAATACCATCCTCTGTCATCTAGACTGCTGTTGCGATATGGTCCTAACTGATGTGATTGACTTCCTTCTCTTTCCATGCCAGCACATCCTGCACGTAACATTCATTCATTCACTTAGCAAACTTGTATTGAACACCTGCTAGGCTCCAAGAACTATAGTGGGTTCTGGACATGTCCCTAAC
The DNA here is from genome assembly GCF_000243295.1 of Trichechus manatus latirostris. Lineage (NCBI taxonomy): Eukaryota > Metazoa > Chordata > Mammalia > Sirenia > Trichechidae > Trichechus > Trichechus manatus. Next base: position 15,606,603 of record NW_004443958.1, read on the forward strand.
TAGTTCAAACTCCTCCCTTACATTTCTATCACTTTCAATATAAATGTCAAGCTCCTTTACCTAGGATTCAAATCCCTGCATCCACTTGTTTCAATCAGCTTTTTAGTTTTCTCTCAGACTACATGATATTGTAAACTCTCAACTTTTGCTGGGGCAATCTCCTCACTGTCTCTGTGCCTTTTGCTTTGACCATCCCCCTTCCAGGTGTGCCCTCCCTTCTCCATTTCACTTGTTCAAACCTAATATTCAGTGGAGTGCTCAGCAGTTAGTTCTTTGTGAAACTCTCTTGACTATCCCTCCCTGGGGCCCAGACACTCAATATCTGAACCAACATAAGTCAAATTTCTAGCTCCCTTTTCAAGCATATAGAAAACAATGAGATTTCAAGATGATTGAACGAAAGTAGAAAGAGATCTTGGCTTACATGTCCTTGCATCTTCCATAACTCATAGCATGGTGCTTTGCTTAACAGATATTTGCTTGTTGATTGTCTGAGCCATCCACTAAAACATGAAAATTGGGAATGATGTCCTGTTGGGATTACCCCACTAGTGTATTGCTTTCCTCTCAGTTTTTTCGATGACTTCAGTTCCCATCTTGGTTCAAACCTTTATCAACAGTGTCCTCTCCAATTTGACTGCTTGGAATCTTCAGCTCTCTTTCCATCAAAGTCCTCATGCTGGGGAAATTTAGGTTGGCCTGGAGATCATGGTATCAGGCAGTGGAAAGAGCTCCAGTAGATCTGAATTCTAATCCTAGCTGTAAACTGTGTGACCATGGAAACATTATCTTATCTCTCTAAGCCTCAGATTTCTTGTCTGTGAAATGGAATTAATAAAGCTCCTTACAGGATAACTGTGAAAATGAAATTGGATTATATATGTAAATAGTGCCAATTACCTTGCCCAATTCATAGTGATTATTAAATTGTAGCTACAATTAATATTGACCAAGATGCTAGAGTCTGCATCTTCTTGGACTCTTTGGTAGAACTATTGGACTTATACAGATGCCCACCAACCTCTTGTGTGGTGGGCCCTGGAAGACTTTTATTTTGGGAGCTGTCCAGCATATCCTGTCTCCTTCTTTGTTGGTACAGAATCCCTTGTTCTTTTGTTTGTTTGTTTGTTTTGTTTTCGTAGTCTTGTTGCAATGCAGCGGCCTCTTCCTAGTATGGAAGTCAGAGAGTTTACGTCCTTCTTCTCCTCACCCCAAGGCTGCCAGAGCTCCACAAAGACCCAGGGCTTGGCCCATTGGATGCTTCTGTCCCTTGCTTCTGGGATGTTGGATTCTGAGTTTATGTCCCAAAGCTAAATTGGATTCATTCAGACTTAATTCACAGTCAAGGCAGCTTTGGTAACAATACCCAGCTGCCTTCTTCATTTTTCCTACAAGATCACTGTTGAGCTTCCTTCTTCTTAACCTTCCATTCTGCAATAGTTCCTGTTTTCGAAGTCTCCTGTTGCTATGAACTTCTGATAAACTTCTAATAAATCACCCCCCACCACTGCAATTTTCTGTTGCTTGATACAAGGACTCAGAGTGACATACTATGTGTCTTAGGCATTGCATTCAATCCATGAAGCATTGGTCTGCTCTTTGATCCCATCCCCATGACTGGCCCTGAGCTTGGTGGGTGCCTTTGCCTGCTACTCCCTTTATACCATGGTTTCCATTGTTTGCTTTCAGAGGATCCTGGAGTTGAAAGAACGTTGAGCTGCCCTCTAGCTAAACCACTGGCTGTCAAATCATCTCCATCTGTCTTCACCTCCCATCTGACTGCACTTCTCAACTTGAAGTGTTACCGCACCCCAGTCTTTCACTTCTGCCTTGGAAGAGTGGCTCAGCAAATGAAACTCTGACATCTTTTCTCTCAGCACCTGAGCTGCTTATCAGGAGACATGGGTTCTCATCCAAACTTAGCAGTTGATAGTCTTTGTGTAAGCCGGTTCATCTCTTTGTCCTTCAGTCTGCTCGTCAATAAACTATGCTAAGCAGCAGCCGAGGATCATTTTGAAGAGCAAATAAAATGATTGTCATGCTGGGGTCTTTGCAAAGCAAGACCGACGAGGTGATAATCAGATGGTACCATGCATATTTTTCACAATTATAATGATGAGAAAATCAATGGCAAGAACATTAGGAAAATAGGGTGACTTTTTGGGTTTGCTTATTAACCACTGAGGAACTGTGGGTTGATGGCAGTGGAGGCCTGGGGGCAGGGGTAACGCTACTGTTTTTCTTAATCAGGCAGTGACCTCTTCTGGGGAAAGAAAGAGGTGAGCAGGGTCTCCACAGTGGGGGACTCTTACAGCACCTGCACCAAGGCAACCAGTGATGGGTGGATGTTTGCCCTGGGCAAACAAAAAAACAACCTCATGAACTGAAACAGGAAATCATTTGCTCAGCAAATGGGAGAGCCCTCATAGAGAGTGCTAGTTCAACCCTGTGGACCTATCACATGCATGGTGGGGAGGCCACTAGCCACACAAGCTGCCACATACAGGAACCTAACACCAGCCTTGGGGAGAATGGTCTAAAAAAGGTCCAGATGGAAGATGTGTTTTGTGCATTCCCAACTGGAGGAGAAAAGACGGGGTATGTCAGACAAAGCAAGTTTCAGAGGATGGTTCCATCTAGAAGAGCAAGTGACTTTTGCTTAATGGTCCTTCTTTGGGGCAGAAAAGGGGCCAGCTCCTACTGCAGCCTTGTCAAATGGGCTGAAAGTAGTGAAAACCAGAAAAGATGGTTTTTTTCCACCAAAGGCCACCATGATCATCTGCTACTTCAGGCTCTGGGTAGAAAGAAGAAGAAAAGCCTCCAGGAAGCCATCCAGGGGACTCCAGCTACCATTGCATTCCTCTTTCGTACCTACCTAAAGGACTTAATCTATGCTCGATGATAAAGCACTTAATCAGACACATTCCCTGTTGGGTGGTGGCGCATAAACAGTAGTCTAGGAAGAGCTCTGTCTCCACCACCAAACAGGGACAGCAGGCCAGTCATTATACAAGCTGTGGGCCTTGGCTTCCTCAGCTATAAGAAGGCAGGAGTACCTATTTTGCTTTCCCCTTGGGGTTGCACTGAGGATCATTAGATTGGCATCTTTCACAGCATGTTCTCTGAATACTTGTTTTGAAAGAAATCAATAGGAGTTAATAAAATAATACTTTGTGTACTCAAATATATTTGGACAATGCTGTGTCAAAAAAAAAAAAGTCCTGTACAGCAGGATGTCTCAGAGCCCTTAATCTGCTAATCAACATGTGCCTCTCCAAGACAAGGATGTGATATATAACATATTACAAACCTTTGCTGGGCCGTCAGCAAAGAATTGTTTTCTTATAGTGCATCTCACATAACTGCTGTTCCACAGAACATATTCTGGGAAATCTAGAAAATGTCTATGTCTTTTGGAAACATATCATGTAAAGTTATCCCATGTGATCATATGATGGGAAATGAAGCCAGACTCTCACTCGCAACAATTTCATTGAACCTGGAGTGAAGTTTAATGAGTTCTAAAAGAAGAAGAAGAATAAAAAAAAAAACCCATTGCCATCAAGTCGATTCTGACTCATAGCGACCTTTCAGTTAGCAGCCAAGCACTTTACCACTGTGCCACCAGGGTTCCTTTACTGAGTTCTTGCCTCAGTTAATTACCTCTGAGCTGTGTGGCCTTGGACAAGTTATTTGATTTCCCCAAGCTTGGTTTCCTTCTCTGTGAAACATGGAGAATAATTCCTGTCCTGCCTACTTTGCCAGGCTATCAGGAGAATCAAATGAAATAATGGACATTAAAGAAGGGGGACCCCCTCCCCCCCACTAAACCAAAACAAAGCCCAACACCACTACTGAGCTACGATGGAAGCCTAGAAAAACACGATTCTTTCTGGTTACACCATTTCTGCCCTTTATCTTAACCGATGAGCAACAAATTAACATTTGGTTTATTTATTTGAGCAACTGGGAGTAAAACCTAGGGAGTTGCTGGCTGTTGGCTAGAAATCAAACAAAACAAAGAATTAATTGGAGCTAAGCCTATGGCGAGCGCCCATCTGCGACATGCCTGGAAGCAGGCAAGAAAAGCTAGTTACCTGGGCAGCATAGCAGGGAGAATGAAGAGTGGGGATTGTGTGAAAAAGACCGGAGATGCAAGAGAAACCAAAAATACAAAACTCTAGGGAGTATGCTATGTCACCGCATCAATGCTGAGAAAGAATTTCTTATCGCCTTAGCTAACGGGGACACAGTGCCTATGCAAATAGGATCATTTAATGGCACTGGGTGTGGTAATTCTGTGCGGGTCAGCGGGGAAGTGTGGCAGCTCTAAGCTGGTCTTTGTAAAGTACCTCCTTAGCGTACCTACTTCATACCAGGTCATCAAGGAGCAGCTGCACTGATGTGATGATTCCCCTTCTGGATCCAGACTCTGCCGGGCTCTCTTTTTCTCTAGGGCTTTGGGCTGTGCCTACCGTGGTGACCTTGGACTCAGGACTCTGAGCCCAGCCTCATTCACACTCTTCACACTGCTTACCCTGGGCAAAGCCTCCAGTGATGACGATGTCAATGACAATGATGAAAATGGTACTAAGAAAGATAAGAAATATACCACTCCAATGGCAATTTATAAAGTATACTTACATCTAACCCACTCATATCATGTCCTGAGGTTGTATCATTTCTCCCATTGAACTGAAAAGGAACCAGAGTCCAGGAACTTACTAGAGGTCACATGGCCAGGGAGTGCCAGAGCTGGGGGAGAAACCAGGTCTTTGTCTCTCAGTATCCTAGTATTTTTGTTCTATATGATGTTGCCTCTCTGGCACAAAGGGCATTGAACCTTTATGGGTACCCAATCCTGGAAAACCTCTTGCTGGCCTCTCCTAGCCCTGGAATGAATCCCATTGGATCAGTAGTTTTGTTTTCTGAGGGCTTTTGTGGGGCGAGAGAATCTGGGCTGTCAGCAAAGTTGAGCTCTTATCATATCTAAGTATCGTTAATGCTCATCAGAGAGTTGGAGAGGCCAAAAACACAGCCATTAAACACTACCTGGGTTCCCTCCTCATATCTGGCACTTACTAGCTATGTGACCTGGGTCAATTATCTAATGTTTCTGTGACTCAATTTTCCAGCTATAAAGTGGAGCTTATAGTATTACCCGCCTGGTAGGGTTGTTATGAAGGCTACATGAATATGTGTAAACATTGAAACTGTCCCAGTATATGTTAGTCATATTGCCAAGCACACTCAAGTTTTATATATCTTGTTCCCCTTGTACCCTATTATTCTCAGTCTCCTATAACTCATTATTCTGAACGGTAATTACCTGTCTCCACTAGATCAAGTGATCTTGTCACTGCAGTATACTTAGAAATGGGGACGTATAAAGGTCCCAACAAGCGAATGAATAAACACACAAATGGCTTATGTAACATGGCCAATGTAAAGAACTGGACAAAACATTTTCCATCACTTGTTTCCTGATCTGTATAAAGGGGCACAGTATCTTGTGACACAGTGAAAAAGCAAGGAGAGGTGTCTTCTTTAAGTTTTGTTCTTTCTGCACTCATACCTTGATCAATCCGTCTTACTGAGGACACAGCCAGTGCTCATTGGCCAAAGTTTCTGCCATCAATTATATGTGTCATCGAGATTGTTCCCTGATTAGGTATCTGATCCACGAGTGCACAGATTTTGCCTTGTTCTCTGCTGTATCCCCAACACTGGAAAACTCTGCCTGCCATCCAGTAAGCATTTGGTCAGTGTTTGTCAAGTGAATAAATGAATGGTCAATGGGTGTTGTTTCCTCTGTTATAAGTCCATTTACAATGAAGTTTAAACCTGAAGTATTTTCTCCACCTACCCATGAACCCTAAGTATCCAATGTCCCAGGCGAGAACTCAATAGAATTAAAAGCTTTCTGTTTGCACGAAGCTATCTACCAGGATTACTAAGCAAACAGGAGAAATGGAACAAAATGATAAAAACAGTCCATAGGGCCTTCTTGTGTGATTTTCTGAGGTCTTTGAAAGCGTGGCCAGTGACTGTTGAAACTGACTTCTCAGAGTCGGGAGAAGATGAAGGAAAATGGATGCATCATCATGGGCTTCATCTCTCTTGGGCTTTGTGGCCCAAGCTGACTGTGGCTCTACTTAGCTTTTGCTAAACATTACTCTTTTGGAATGGACCGCAGGTGGGTACATAGGACAACGGCATTCCCTGGAAACACGGGTAGGTGGGGGCTGGGAAATGTTGGCTGGGTGGAGTGACCTGGCCTTTCTCAGAAGTGAGGGTACATTATGTAACAGAATCCAGGTGGTGGCACCATCAGGAGGCAGGGAACAGTGACTGGGCCCGGCTTATCAGCAGTGCCACCTCAACTGCCCAGAGCAGTAAGGGACACAAATATTTAGGTAGCTGCTGGGTTTCTCACAACTAAGAGGACCGCAGCTTACAAAAAAATCTGGCAGCTCTATTAGTTTAAGGTGGACGTTACTGTCTGCATTGAACAGGTGAGGAAACTGAGTGTCAGAGATGACATTAAACTTGCCTAAGGTTACCTAGCCAGGAACTGGCAGAGCCTGGATCCAAATTCTGGTCTTCTGACTCCCTGTCCTGAGCTCTTTCCCTACCGTGACCATCTAAGAAGCTTTACTTTTTCTCAGCCACCAGCCCAAGTGTTGGGAATATTTGGCTCATTGTCTTATTTAATTACCAGTTTGCAGCTCATGGGATAGAGACATATTCAATAACAACAATAGATGTTCTTTCTGGGGTAGAGGTGTGGAGTGTATCCTAGTAAAGGGATGAAGGATAGAGGGCCCCAGGGGCTTTAGAATCCCTGGAATTACAAGTCAGATATACTAAGCACTTGCTAAGTGCCAGGTGTAGAGCTGAAGGCCCACATGCTGGAGCATTCCTTGCAGCCACCTTATGAGGCCAGCACACCATCATCTCTATTTTACAGGTGAGCAGACTGAGACTCAGAGAGATGGACTTGCCCAAGGCTGCATAGCTGGAAAGAGCTAGGAATTAACTTGAGGCAGCCTGATTGCTTAATCCTAGTTCTGCAGGTGCTTGTTAAATACAATAGAGTATACCAGTGGTTCTCAAAGTGGTCCTAGGGCCAACGGCATCAGCATCACCTGGCAATTTATTAAAACCAGCTGCCATGGAGCCGACCCTGACTCATGGCGACTCCAACTCACAGCAACCCCATGTGTGTCAGAGTAGAACTGTGCTTCATAGAATTTTCAGTGGCTGATTTTTCAGAAGTAGATCACCAGGCCTTTCTTCCGAGGTGCCTCTGTCAGACTCAAATCTCCAACCTTTCAGTTAGCAGCAGAACATGTTGTTTTCACCACCCAGAGACTCTGGCAACTTGTTAAGATGCAAATTCTTGGCCTCACCCAGACCTACAGAATCAGAAACCCGGGGGATGGGGCCCAGCAATCCGGGTTTTAAAGGCTTTCCAAACCACTGCCATCGAGTCAGTTCTGACTCATAGCAACCCCAGCGAGTTTCCCAGGCTGTAAATCTCTATGGAAGCAGACTGCCACATCTGTCTCCCACGGAGCTGCTGGTGGTTTCGAACTGGTGACCTTTTGGTTAGCACTCAATCACTTTAACCTGTGCACCACTAGGGCTCCTTAACAGGCTTTCCAGAACTAATTCATACCCCAGAACTGTACTGTACTGCTGTGCTCTAAGGAGAGAAAGGACTTAGACAAAGCACGGTGGGTACCAGGTGAGCCTAGAGTCTTGGGAAGAGTTTTTCCTCGGAACACTGGAGTTTGAGCTTGTGGACCGCGTGTAGGAAATAGAGTTGAAAGTGGAAGAAGAATCTCTTCAGAGAGAGGATGTGGTGGGAGAAGGTAGGAAGAGCTAGGATGTGACCATCACAGCCACCATCCAAGAATATGATGACTTACTGGCCTGACAGAGACTGGAGAAACCCTGAGAGTATGGCCCCCGGACACCCTTTTAGCTCAGTAATGAAGTCACTCCTGAGGTTCACCCTTCATCCAAAGATTAGCCAGGCCCATACAACAAAATGAGACCAAAGGGGCACACCAGCCCAGGGGCAAGTACTGCAAGGCAGGAGAGGACAGGAAAGCTGGTAATAGGGAACCCAGGGTTGAGAAGGGAGAGTGTTGACATGTTGTGGGGTTGTTAACCAATGTCATAAAACAATATGTATACTAACTACTTAATGAGACACTAGTTTGTTCTGTAAACCTTCATCTAAAGTACAATTTAAAAAAAAAAGAATATGATGTGTTTGTATGACAGGTGTCATTTACCTGAGGGCATTAGTGGTTTAGTGGTAGAATTCTCTCCTTCCATGCCAGAGACCCGGATTCGATTCCTGGCCAGCTACCACCCATCTGTCAGTGGAGGCTTGTGTGTAGCTATGATGCTGAACAGGTTTCAGTGGAGCTTGCAGACTAAGACAGACTAGGAAGAAAGGCCTGGTGATCTACTTCTGGAAAATCAGCCAATGGAAACCCTATGGATCACAATGGTCTGATCCCACTGTGCTTGAGGTCACCATGAGTCAGGGGCTGACTCGATGGCAGCTAACATTAACAATAATCATTTACCCACTAAAACTCACTGAGGTTAAATGCCTTGCTTAAGGTCATATAGTTAGTGACAAATTATGGACTCAAACCTAGGCCTCTGACTTGTTATTGAGTATGTTGTAGCTGCATTTTCCCCCAGAGAAGGGTGAGTTACAAAGGTTTCAGAGGCACTCTCTGATTCATGAGAAACTCTCCTTGGTAGCTGTCATAATCTTCTGAGAAGATGACCTGGAGTCAGGAGCATGGTGGTCCCAGGAGGGAAGGAGATGAAGGGAGGAGGACATAGGAGACAGTGATGACTTCAGGGCACCATTCCAGAAAACCATGGCTGTTACTCATCATAGTCATTGCCATCATCGTTTATCAGGCTAGAAGCGCTCCAGCGTGTTGTAACAGTACAATGTGGCAAAGGTGACCTTGAGTTTGATGCCCAGCATTGCCAGTAACAGCTCGGTGATCCTAAGCAGGTTATGTCCCCTTTCTGAAACTGGTTCCTCATCTATAAAATGAAGATAATCAGTTCCTACCTCACAGGATTTGAGGGAGGTTCTAAAAAAGGAGTAGTCCCTGGATGGTGCAACCAGTTAACATGCTTGGCTGCTAACCGAAAGGTTGGAGGTTTGAGTACATGCAGAAGCACCTCAGAACAGTGACGTTACTCGTTACTAGGGTTGGTGTCACCCAGTGCAGTAACTTATGGTATCATTCCCTCCCACCCCCCATGGGCCTCCTCCTGTACCAGACCATACAGAATCCTTACTAATGTTTTTTATACCAATGTTACTTGTAAATCGTAATTCCCGTATCACTCCTTTCTTTCCTTTAAATACTACTTCATTCTCAAAAAGGTTATTGAGATAGGTTCACAAATACTAATTACCACAATACTGTAGCTAAAGGAACAGAAAATTTGACAAAATCAGCAACTATAAAAACACTGGCAGCAACAAAAACAACAGTGAGCACTTGTAGTGCATGGAGACGAAACCATGTGATTCGAAGCATCATTGTAATTGGATAATAGTGACAGCATTAGACGATTCGAAAAGTAAATTAGCATAGAGCTTTTAGCCTTGCAGGTATAGCAATACATGTAAGCTGGGCTTATGAAAAATGTTTTTGTTGTTATAACTAACTATAGTGTTATTTTTATAAAAAATAATAAATTTCTGCTGAAACACTGCATGAAAAATTTTATAGACAGTCGTTTTGGTGTCGCCCCCTCTGACAGTGTTACCTGGTGCGGTCTGTACCCCCACATCCCCGTAATGACACCACTGCCTCAGAAGAAAGGGCTGGTGAGATACTTCTGAAAAGCCAGCCATTGAAAACCCTGTGGAGCACAGTTCTGCTCTGACTCACATGGGGTTGCCATGAGTTGGAATTGACTTGATGGCAACTGTGGGTTTTTTTTTTTTAAGAGGAAATGTATGTAAAATCCTTAGCATATTGCTTGGCTCATAGTAAATACCCAATTAATGAGTTTTGTGTTGTTGTTATCATGTTGTTCAAGGACTGGCTCCCAGGAGAGTAAGCCAGTCATGAAATTAAAGGGAAGCCCCAGTGAGAGATGATGCTGACTCAGCTGTTTGCTGCCATATGGATCTGTCATTATTTGTTCATTGCCACCTCTTGTCTTTATTCCTCCTCCCCCTTAGGCCCTCCCTGGATCCCTATGCTGGGAGACCTCTAGTTTTAAGAACCAAACCAGTTGCTTCTTAGTTGATTCCAATTCATGGCCACCCCATATGTGTCAGAGGAGTACTCCCATATCTCTGCTATCAGCAGAAAATGAAAATGCCCATCTGGAGATGCACAGAAGGGAACAGGGAACAGAAATCACCCAGGTGGTACAGGCAGATGGAGGGTTGTGTGTCCCAGCCAGGAAGGGGCTGTCCATGCTACCGAAGAGCGTGTGGAGATTTTAGTGATTACGTTCATGTTTGTTCTAGGCATTTCTTAGCATAGCTGTTACTATTACGTGGTGTCACGTTGGTTCTGACTCATAGCAACCCTATGTACAACAGAACAAAACACTGCCCAGTCCTGTGCCATCCTCACTATGAACTAGAAGAGCTAATTTGTTGATACTTTAATCTCCCACATCCCCTGCCCTGATTTACATACTTGTATCTCCCTGAGTCACCGCCAAGATACCCATCCCTATAGAAAAGGAGCTCCCCTAAGAGCCCAGAGCAGACCTGCAGGGCTTTATATTTTCATAATTTTCTGTGGAGAAGATTGATGTAGGCAGTGTATCAATCAGTTTTGCTGCATAACAAAGAACTCCTAAATCTCAGTGGCTTATAACAACTAACATTTCCTTCCCCTTCATGTCACCTGGTGCTGAAAGTTCAGCTGTGGCTCTGCTTCAGGTTGTTGACTGTGGGTCAGCCCTGTATGTCTCCTTAGTCTGTGACCCCGCCTGAAGGAGCAGCTCCTACGGCCAACGTGCTGTTCTCTTGGCAGAAGGAAGGAGTGCAAGGGGCCATGGTCAGCTACGCAATCACATTCAACTTCTGCAAGGATGTGGCTCAAAGCAAGTCAGTTGGCCAAGCCTGGCAATAAGATAGGGAAGTTCACTCAACCGACAAGGAGGATGGCAAGGGTGGGGATACACAACCATTTTACAGAGAACTTTGAAGTATAATGGGGCTCTGGTGACCCAGTGGTTAAGTGCTACTGCTGCTAACCAAAGGTCATCAGTTCAAATCCATCAGCTGCTCCTTGGAAACCCATAGGGCAGGTCTACTCGGTCCTATAGGATTGTTTTGAGTTGGAATCCACTCGAAGGTAATAAGTTTTTTTTGTTTGGTGAACTATAATGTAAACTATCTCGGGAAGTTTGTTAACAATGCTAATTCCAGGGCCATCCTTCGGCTATTTTAATTCAATACACCAGTGTAAGTAGTAACAGTAAAAACTAAAAATCCAACCCATATCAGGGCTTTAAACTGGTTCGTTCCAGTTTGAACCCCAGCTGAGAATTTGCATTTCCACCCCAGATGTACTGAATCAGAATCTACATTTTAACAAGATCCCCAGGTAATTCTTATGTATAATACATTTCGAGAACCACTGCTCTACTAGTGGTTGGTTCTCAGAATTGTTCCCTAACCAGTAGCATTAGCATCCCCCGGGGACTTGTTAGAAATGCAAATTCTCAGCAGGAGTTCTGACCAGAAGTCCTGACCCCTACCCACCTAATCTATTCATACTCATGGCAACTTCATGTGTGCAGAGTAGAACTGCTCCATAGGGTTTTCAAGGTTGCGACCTTTCAGGAACTGATCACCAGGGCCTTCTTCCGAGGCTTAGCATAATAATCATAAAAAATAATGGCTAACATTATTGTTTGCTTCTTATGAGGCAGACATTCTGTTAACTGTTGTAAGTGAATGATGTTTTTTAATCCTTACAACAAACCTATGATGTAGGAGCTGTTATGTTCTTCATTTTACAGTTGAGGGAACAGGGGCTGAGAGAGGTTCTGAAACTTGCCCCAGGTCACAGATTTTGTAAGTGGTGGATCAGGTATATAGACCTGACTCCTGATCCTCAGGTCTTTTTCAGTTCCTCAAATATGCCAACCTCTTTTCTGCCTTAGGGCCTTTACACTTGCCTTCCCCTCAACGTAAGTTCTGTTTCCTTCCATTCATTCACTTCATTCTTCAGGTTTCAATTGAAACAGCACTTCCTCAGGAAGACTCCCTGACCTGGGTGCCTGAGTGACCCAGTTTGAGAGTCTTCTAAATTTCCTCAGCTTCATCTGACCTTCTGTGCCTTGTCAACTTGCTCAATGGGGAGCCTACCTACTGTCCATCACCTGGCCTCCTGACACCTCAGGCTGTCTCAGCCCTCCCCAGAGAAGTCAGGAGATGAGGAGCCTGCAGGTGGATCTCTCTCCTTTTCTTCCCCTGGATGGACTCTCCAAGACCCACTTGTTCCGGATGGCCCATCCTTCTGAGCCATTGGCTATATTTTCTTGTGAGGTGTGGCCAGCTTGGTAAAACACCACCTTGTATTTGTTTTTCCTCATTCTCTGCCTCATTTCCCCTTTTCTTTTTCTCTTGCTGCCCTGAGATTGTACCTTCCAATAAAGCCTTCACGGGTACGACTTAACCTGGGTCCCTGTTTGTTTGTTTTTTTCCCTAATACCGTATAACTTTTCTCCCAGAGCCTTTATCATAATTGGTAATCTGATATAATACATACATTTGTATGATTATCTGTTTAGTATCAATCTCTCCTCACCCACTATAAGTTCCACGAGGGCAAAGATTGTACAATGTTATTGTTCATCATTGTGTTCCTTGCATTTAGCACATGGCCAGCACATAGTAGGTCCTCAATAAATATTCATGAAATGAATGTAACTTCTGGGTTTAAATCTTTGCTCTATCTGTGTTGCCTTGGGCAAGTTATTAAAGTTCTCTAAGCTTCATTTTCCTTCTTTTTAGAAAAAATGGGGTTGGGTACTTCAGAGGTCCTGAGGCCTAAAAGTGGTGATGAACGTAGATGTTCAATAACTGATAATTATTGCTGATATTATTATACTAGGCCACAGCTGGCAATCCCTTTCTATAAAGGGTCACACAGTAAATATTCTAGGCTTTGTGGGCCAAACAATCTCTCTTGCAATGTCACTTTGAGGACTAAGGTGCACCTGACCCAAGCCATGGTATTTTCAATCACCTCATATGCATGTGAAAGCTGGGCAATGAATAAGGAAGACCGAAAAAGAATTGATGCCTTTGAATTATGATGCTGGCGAAGAGTATGGAAGATACCATGGACTGCCAGAAGAACAAACAAGTCTGTCTTGGAAGAAGTACCGGCAGAGTGCTCCTTGGAAGCGATGATGATGAGACTTCCTCTCACGTACTTTGGACATGTTATCAGGAGGGACTAGTCCCTGGAAAAAGACATCATGGTTGGTAAAGTAGAGGTCAGTGAAAAAGAGGAAGACCCTCAACAAGATGGATTCACACTGGTTGCAACAATGGGCTCAAGCATAGAAAAGATTGTGAGGGTGGCGCACGACCGGGTGTGTTTCATTCAGTTGCACATAGGGTTGCTATGAGTTGGAACCAACTCGATGGCACCTAACGACAACAGAGTGAAATGGAGTCCCTGGGTGGTGCAAATTGTTAAATGCTCAACTACTAGCCAAAAGGTTAGCAGTTCGAACTCACCCAGAGACACCTTGGAAGACAGGCCTGGCAATCTGATTCTAAAAGGTCACTGCTCTGTGGAGCAGTTCTACTCTGCACACATGGGGTTGCCATGAGTCAGAATTGACTTGACAGCAACTGACAACAAAAACAAGTGTGGAAACAGCCATGGACAACATGTAAACAAATGGACGCGGGTGCGTCCCAGTAAAGCTTAATTTACAAAAACACGTGGCGGGCCATATTTGGCTCGCGGGTTGCACCCCTTAACTAGATGATCTGAGGAGTGTGAATCCAAAGAGTTGTGCTAAACCACAGCAGCTGACTGTAAATATTCTTGAACTTTCTAGGCAAAGCTCTTGCCTTCATTTCTTTCCAGTGTTGAAGATAAGCAGTATTTTCCTGGCAGAGACAGTGTGCTTATAGGGAAATCTGTGGCCTCAGAGTTTGTGTTTGGTTATAATATTTCTCTACAAAGTATGAGTGGGGAGAGCCCTCCCACATATTTTCCCCTCTAGCTCCTGCTTCCTAGTAACTGTGCACCTTCTCTAGAGTCTGTGGGTGGTGCAAACGGTTAGTGTACTCGGCTGCTAACCAAAAGGTTGGAGGTTCGAGTCCACCCAGAGGCCTGGTGATCTACTTGCAAAAAAATCAGCCATTAAAAATCCTATGGAGTGTAGTTCTACTCTGACACACATGGGGCTGCCATGAACTGGAGTTGACTCGATGGCAACTGGTACCGGTGCAGCTTCTCTACGTAACTCTGGAACTACTTTGTGGTGAGAAAACTTGGAATTTGGGAGACTGGACTGACCCTTTGCTTATCACTCAAGTAGGACCTTTGTAATATGATATATCTATCTAGAATAAGTGGTTTCCTAGAAAAGATATTAAAGAGATAGTCTAGTTTCTTGGATTTGGTGGTGTGGTGTGTAGGGGAAGAGTGTTTCTTTTTCTTTTGATATGATGGGGTCAAAAGAACAAGACAAGTGTGCTTTGGTAGTGTAGAATGGACCTTATTTTATCTTTATTTTTGTAAGTATGAATAGAACATGATACTCCACAAATTGTAGCAAGGGTCAAGCCTGTCTGTGCTGATCACATGGTTGCTGAACTCTGATGCATGTCAGCTTTGGGTACCATCAAGGACCCACGTCCTGCACATCTCTCTGTTCTTCTATCTTTTGTGTTTCAGCAATGGCTCCCCTCATGGTTGCAATATGGCTGCCTCTGCTCCAAGCATCATGTCCTCTCAGGAGCTCATCTCAGCCAAGAGAGAAAGGGGCAGGTGGCAAAAAGGTCTCCTCCACATGTGTTTATATTTTTTGAGGGGAGGGAAATTTTCTAAGAAGGGCCCTTGCAAACTTTCTCTTACATAGCATCACCCAGAAGTGTGTCACAGGTCCAGCCCTAAACCAATCACAGTGAAAGGGAGTGGAGTTACTATGAGCGGCTTAGAAAAATCATAGCCCATCTCCTGGGGCTGGAACAAGTGAAGAGGGAGTATGGCCACTGGGTAGGCAGGGTCTGCCATATCTCCTTTCTTGTCCCTCTTTATTTTTCATGGATAGAGAACGTGTTGATTTTGTTCACCAGTTCCTAGCACAGTGCCTGTCATAAAATAGGCACTCAGTATACATTCAAAAATTTTTTTTTTAGTATTTTGTATATTTGCTGGGGACTGAGTAAAGCAATGAATGAATAAATAATGAAAAGAAGGTCTTTCTTTTTGCCTTTTCCCCGTTGACTCGTCTGCTTCTGTCATTTTTCTGGGTCTGATTTAGGTGTCAATGGAGCTATTCTTCCTGTTTGAAGATGTCTCTTCCTTGATTTGGTAACACATTAAGAAGTATGACCCACCATACTGTCCTTTTTCCAGCCTTGGGGATGGGTTGAGAGATCCCATGTGGTCCAGGATAGAACAGTGTGTGTGAGGCTGATGGAGCACTCAAGGACTGTGTGCACAGGTACGACCAGGCCCATCCCAGGCAAGACTGGAACTCAAAATAATCTTGTTCCCTTTAACCCTCTCTCTGGGCAGTTCCTTATGGTTTTTCAAGCTCCCCTATTAAGTATGTCACAAACATAACAAGGATCTGCAGAAAATATTTAACAGACATAATTTAAAATGCACCACGTGCCTTGAAAGCATCCATTATAAAGCATTTAGTGAGTTAATGATAAACTTCTCTTATTTAACTCATAGAGTTGGAGGTCTAAGTACCTTTCCTAGATATCACTTTGTTAATCTAGTCTGGGTGAAGAACTGGAAAATATATATATTTTAATATGTGATTGTTACTGGATTTTTCATGATTTCAATCGTGTTTATCCCCATTGCTAAGCCAAAGTGGAGATTTTTGTGCCCATATCTACAGTATTCCTGGGAAGGAGATAGAATGGCAAAGTGGGTGACTAATCTGGGTTGGATCTGATTTCTGTCACGTATTAGGTATGACATTTTGGGTAAATTTCTTAATTTCTCCAAGCCTCAATTTTTCGTCTGCAAAATGAGGCAATAATTGAGGGTGTCTCTAGTGCAGTGTCTGGCACTTAGAAAGGACTCAATACATTCTATCTGTAATTGCTTTTGCCAACATGTTATATTCTTCCGTTTGCAGTTGAAATGAGTACTTTTTACAGGAACAGTTGTAGTTGTCATCTTTGAAAACTAGATTTGGGAAACCCCAATATCAGCCCATCCAACAACAATCCGTCCGTAGTTGTGAAGTTCCTTCCACATTCTTGGCACCGTGCTGGGTGTGGGGGATCTATTCACAACCAGATGGGGCCTCATGTTGCTGAAAACAACTTTGCGTGATTATACTAGCCAATTAAAGGTGGTTAAAAAAACCCCAGTGGAATTGAGATTTATTTATCTATTTATTTATTTGGCTTGCAGAAAACAAAAAATCTTTTGGGTTGATTGGACTGAATATGTCACTCCAAATGGTCACTCCAGGTTGCCAGAACTGATTTTGTCCTACCATTGAGTATGAAATAAGGAGTTACATAGTGTGGCAACATGGCGTGCTTGCGGGACCAGGAGCCAGGTGAGGGCAATCTTTACCACACCTCTGCACTAACACACCGGCGCTTGGGGCAAGTCACCTTGCCATTCTGAGCTACCTAATCTCAAAGTGAGCATTCAAACATTCACACATATCGTTTAGCTTGCTATTGCAGAGTGAAAACTGAAATGATTTTGTTGTGGTAATTATTGTTATGGTTCCTCACTGTGGACTGAGAGTTCTTTCAGGAGTCAGCAGTTCTTTGGTCAAGGAGTATGAGAAAGATTGTTCTTCTCAGTTCCTTCCAACCCTCCAAATAAAATTCAAATGAAAGGTAGGAGGAGACATTTAAAAAGCTCTCTGACTTGATCACCTAGAAGTCTGAATGGACCAATGTGGAAGTTTGGGTCCTCTGAGAAGCACACACTAAGAAGGGATTAGACGTGCATGAGATTTATTGAAGGAAACACCTGTGAAGGAAAAGAGGAAGGATGTAGAGGAGGCAAGGAGAGCCTTCATGTATCAATGTAGGTCTCACACCTGTGAAAGGAGAGGAGGAAGGAAGAGTGAGGAGAAAGAGAATCAGAGGCTCAGTTCTAGGCTGGGGGTTTTGGTCAGGCCAGTGGGGAGTCCTTGAACCAAAAGTGCCCATCAGAGCAGTCGTGTGTCCTGCAGGAATGGGCCTATCCTTGTCATGCTTAGTCATGCCTGGTAGCAGCCCACAGGAAGTGTGGCTTTCATGCGAATGCAGTCCTGAATCCAGCAGCTGTAGCGTCCAGTCAACTATCTTTTTCACAGCAGGAGATCAGAGTGGCCTATTTTCATGACCACCTCACTAACTCATCAGAGATTTTCTGTTTGAAACACAGATCTTAATGACTTGAAAAACAAGCAAGAACATTTGTGATTATATAACTTTTTGCCCCTCAAATCAACTTCCATTCCCCCCTTTGACTTTCACTTCCCCCGCTTTTTCAGCTAGGCCAATCATGTTGAAAACCCCACCCAGGTTTGTAGAGTTCCTCATTTGAAAATTAAAAAAAAGAAAACAACAAAACTGCTTGTGACTAATCCAGATGAACTTCCTTTTTTGACCTTTTCAATGAGTTGTGATTTACTTCCTCGGGTTCACACATTTCCCCCTTCTTTGCTGATCATCCCTTTGGCTGGGAAAAGTCTTTGAGGTCAGTTGGCTCCTCTGTCTTCAAGTCTGATCAGAATGAACCCAGTTACTCAAAGAGTTCAGGCAAGAAGCAGAAAATCCCAAAAGGTGTATGATGGAAGGCAACAATTCTGAGGATGATAAGAGGGTATCATAGGAGGTGTCTGCATGGTTTGCTGAACATTTAACATTCTTGAAACCTGTCATCATCACGGGCGCTGCCTGGGAGTTCACAGAGGGCCTGCACTAAGTAAGACTTGGCATTCAAGAGTCACAAAAATGGCTGTTATGAAATGTTTGAACAGTGGGTGGGTTCTTTCAACAGAAAATAAGTTGTTTTCCCATTGCAAAGTAAGTTGTGCTGATGGGGAATGTGGCAGAGACTAGATAAATGCTCACCAAACTCATTTCATCTTCTTCCTAGGCGTACAACCAGAAGAAATTTCCCAGCCTCCTTTTCAGTTAGGTGTGGTCATGTGACTGAGTGGTAGCTAATAGCAAGTGGGCAGAGGCGGTGAATGCCACTTCAGGTCTGACCCTTCCCTGCCACAAGACTCTCATATTCTCTCTTATCCTTTGTCTGCCGACTGGATGCAGAGGATCCAGTGGAGAAATCCAAGGCTTAGAAGATGGTGGAGCCACTGAATGAAGAAGCCAGGGTCCCTAAATCACTGTGAAGGACAGAACACTCTGCTGACCCACACTGAGCTGCAAACTGAGTGAGAAGTAAGCACGCACTGAGTTAAGCCACTGAGTTTTTGAGTAGGTCACAGTGCTTGTCCTACCTTCACAAAACAGGGATGGGGGTGAGGGAATGCTTTGAAACAAGGGTCACAGCTGTGGGAGAGAGACTTGGGTGGACAGTCAGTGCAATTTAATTTGCTAAACGCTTCTCTCTTTTTTTTTTATCTCTTACATTTGAAAAAAATTGTTGCAACCTTTATTGGTGGCTTGTGTAAAAGGACATTCTTTTTTTGTGGTTTAAAAATTTTTTTTGATAATTTATTTTATTTTTGTTGCTGTGGTTGAGAATATGCACAGCAGAACGTACACCAATTCAACCATTTCTACACGTACATTTCAGTGACATTGATTGTGTTCTTCAAGTTGTGCAACTGTTCTCACCCACCTTTTCCGAGTTGCTCTTCCCTCATTATTGACAAACACTTCTTGAGTGACGTTTTTCATTCAAGCACTGTGCTGGGTCTTGAGAATGCAGGGAAGAGTGAGTCATGGTTGCCGCCCTCAAGGGCTTAGACCTAGTGAGAGCAGGGAGGCATAAACACACAGACTTACAATATAGCTTCACAATAGTGACAACAAAATGTACAACGTACACAGGAGGCCGAGGGATAATTAACTCCCCCTGGAGACGCGGAGAGAGAGGTACATTCAAGGGTTGCTTCTCAGAGGGGACATATGACCTGGGCTTTGAAGAATGAAGAATAACAAGGTAGGTATGAACCCAAGCAGTTGTGCTGGGAGCATTCCCGGAGATAGGGTGGAGGGGGGAGAGACAGACAGAAGAGCAAGGATGGGGCTGATACCAGTTTACTATTCCTTATCTGTAATTCTAAAATCCACAAAGCTGTGAAAACCACAATGTTGAACTAATTTGGAGCCAAATCTGACCTGACTTAAACTTATTTCACACTAAAACCTGCCCTGAACTGACATGAAGTTATCTATAAAACAAAACCAAAACCAAAGCCACGGCTGTTGAGTTGATTTTGACTCATAACAACCCAATAGGACAGAGTAGAACTGCCCCATAGGGTTTCCAAGGCTGTAAATCTTTACGGAAGCAGATCTTTCTCCGGTGGAGTGGCTGGTGGGTTCGAACCTTTCGGTTAGCAGCCGAGTGTGTAACCACTGCGCCATCCGTGCTCCTTAACTTATCTATAGTCTTTATTTATCCCACTTAGTGTGGCTATTCACTTGCTTCACAGCAGAAACAGTAATTGTTTGATTATAGGGTGTTCTTATAATCCTGCTGGGAGTTTTTCATAATTTCTATATATGCACTGTTACCTTTCAAAAATCTAAAAAAAAAAAAAGAGGAATAATGAAGCATCTGGATAGTGATTTGTGGAACTGTGCTAATCGATCATCTTTACAGGATGCTTGTAATTCAGCAAGCGCTTACGTCCATGTCAGATGGACTGCTTCTTTTGATGTGGCAAGCTGGAGTCACAGAGAGCAATTGTCTAGCTCCCTAGCTTCACCTAACACCATGCCTCCCATCTCTCCCCCTCCTCAGCCACAACGGCCTCCTTCTGTTTTGTGAATAAGTTCATTCTATTGTATGTCTCACGAGCCCTGGTGGTGCAACAGTTAAGTGCTCAACTGCTAACCAAAAGGTTGATTGTTCGAATTCACCAGCCACTCTGTGGGAGAAAAGACTGGATATCAGCTCCCATAAAGATTACAGCCTAGGAGACCCTAAGGGGCAGTTCTGCTCTGTCCTATAGGGTCTCTATGAGACGAAATTGACTCGATGGCAAACAACAACAATTACATGTCTCAGGGCCTTTGCACTAGCTCTTCCCTCTTCCGTCTTCCTGGAAATCACCCCCCACACAGCTCATCTCATTCTTACCCTTTTTCTTAGTCATCTAGTGCTGCTCTAACAATAATACCACAAGTGGATGGCTTTAACAAAGAGCAATTTATTTTCTCATAGTCTAGTAGGCTAGAAGTCCAAATTTAGGGAGTCAGCTCCAAGGGAAGGCTTTCTCTCTCTGTTGGCTCTGGAGGAAGGTCCTTCTCATCAGTCTTCCCCTGGACTAGGAGCTTCTCCATGCAGGAACCTCGGGTCCAAAGGAAGTGCTCTGCTCCCAGAACTGCTTTCTTGGTGGTATGAGATCCTCCACTCTCTGCTTGCTTCCCTTTCCTTTTATGTCTTGTAAGATAAAAGGTGGTGCAGGCCACACTCAGGGAAACTCGCTTTACATTGGATCAGGGATGTGACCTTAGTAAGGGTGTTACAATCCCACCCTAATCCTCTTTAACATAAAATTACGATCACAAAATAGAAGACAACCACACAATACTGCGAATCACGGCCCAGCCAAACTGACATACACATTTTTGGGGGGACATAATTCAATTCATGATATTCCACCCTTTGACCCCCCAAAAATCAAATCCTTGCAACATGTAAAACATATTTATCCCATCATATCATAGCAAAAGTCTTAACTCTAAGTCCAAAATCCGAAAATTCTTCTTCATCCAGAATACAAGTTATCTGCTTCCAAAGGTACAATGGCAGACCAGGCACAGGCTAGACATTTCCATTACAAATGGGAGAAATTTCAGGCAAAGCAGGAATAACAGGCACCAAGCAAATTAGCAGAACACATTATATTAGTCCTCAAGGCTTGAAAATAATCCTCTGTTCTCTGAGCCCATTCACACAATGGCCCTGCCCTCCAGACTCTAGGTATTGGCTACACTCTCGGGATTCTGAGTGGAGGCCACTCCACTCTGGGTCCTCAGCTCCGCCTTCCAGGCCACTGGAATGGCAACTCTGCTCCCTCGGCTTTAGGTGCACCATTCTAGTCCATCTGGGTGGCGACTCCACCCTTAGAAACACCAGTGGCCATGGCTCAACTCTTTGAAACTCCAGAGGTCCTGACCATACATTTTGAGACTGAGGCAGCTCACCCTCTTGTGTTCCTTGTCTCTTCAGCTTCTGCTTCCTGGTTTCTTGGCCTCTCGGCTCCTCGGGCCTCATGCCCACATCTGCCCTGCTGGATGGGGCAACTGTTCCAAAGCTCTGTAGCTCCACTGATAAGTGCCTGAAGGCACCCGACTCTGCCAGGAAGCCTCCTGCGCACAGACACTCAGCTGTCTGGCTCTGTAGGTCGGCTCCAGCACCGTCTCACCGTCTCGTGCTGGTCTCCTGGTTCTGCTACTTCAGGTCCTCTGCTGCTGCTGGTACTCTGTGGCTGCCTCTCCTCTATCCATTCACAGTTTCAAAACCGCTTCCACATTTTAGGTATCTGTTAGAGCAGCACCCTACTCTCTCGGTACCAAATTCTGTCTTAGTCATCTAGTACTGCTCTAACAGGAATACCACAAGTAGATGGTATTTAATAAAGTGAAATTTATTTTCTCACAGGCTAGTAGGCTAGAAGTCCAAATTCAGGGAGTCAGCTCCAGGGGAAAGCTTTCTCTCCCTGTTGGCTCTGGAGGAAGGTCTTTCTCATCAATCTTCCCCTGGACTAGGAGCTTCCCCACACAGAAACCCCAGGTCCAAAGGACACACTCTGCTCCCAGCTCTGCTTTCTTGGTGGTATGAGGTTCCCCACTCTCTCCTTGCTTCCCTTGCCTTTTATCTCTTTTAGGATAAAAGGTGGTGCAGGCCACACCCCAGGGAAACTTTTACAATTGGATCAGGGATGTGACCTTAGTAAGGGTGTGACAATCCCACCCTAACTCTCTTTAACATAAAATTACAATCGCAAAATGGAGGACAACCACACAATACTGGGAATCATGCCCCAGACAAATTGATACACACATTTTTGGGGGGACATAATTCAATCCATGACACCCTTCACGTCTCACTTCAATGTCAGCTCCTCAAAGAGCCCTGCCTTGACTCTACACCTTTTGGTGATCCCTCCCAGGTACTCTTGATCACATCACTCCTTTTATTTTCATTATATTGTTGTCGTTAGGTGCCATTGAGTCAGTTCCGACTCATTGTGACCCTGTGTACAACACAATTGTTGTTATGCTTGAGCCCATTGTTGCAGCCACTGTGTCAGTCCATCTCGTTGAGGGTCTTCCTCTTTTTCGCTGATCCTCTCCTCTACCAAGCACTATGTCCTTTTCCAGGGACTCATCCCTCCTGATAACATGTCCAAAATATGTGACACATAGTCTCACCTCCTTGCTCCTAAGGAGCATTCTGGCTGTACATCTTCCGAAACACATTTGTTCCTTCTTTTGGCAGTCCATAGTTTATTCAATATTCTTCACCAGCACCACAATTCAAAGGCATCAATTCTTCTTCGGTCTTCCTTATTCATCGTCCAGCTTTCGCATTCATATGAGGCAACTGAAAACACCATGGCTTGGGTCAGGCGCACCTTAATCTTCAAAGTGACATCTTTGCTTTTGAACACTTTAAAGAGGTCTTTTGCAGCAGATTTACCCAATGCAATGTGTCGTTTGACGGGTGTTGATTGTGGATCCAAGTAAAATGAAATCCTCAACAACTTCAATCTTTTCTCCATTTATCATGATGTTGCTTATTTGTTCAGTTGTGAGGATTTTTGTTTTCCTACGTTGAGGTGTAATCTATACTGAAGGCTGTGGTGTTTGATCTTCATCAGTAAGTGCTTCAAGTCCTCTTCACTTTCAGCAAGCAAGGCTGTGTCATCTGCATAACGCAGGTTGTTAATGAGTCTTCCTCCAATCCTGATGCCCCATTCTTCTTCATATAGTCCAGATTCCCAGATTATTTGTTCTGCATACAGATTGAATAAGTATGGTGAAAGGATATAACCTTGATGCACACCTTTCCTGACTTTAAACCACACAGTCTCCCCTTGTTCTGTTCGAACGACTGCCTCTTAATCTATGTACAGGTTCCTCATAAGTACAATTCAATGTTCTGGAATTCCCATTCTTCACAATGTTATCCATAATTTTTTTTTTTATTTTTATTATAGCACTTATTAAAAGCTGTAATTATTTTCTTCATTCACTTGTTTATTGCATGTTTCCCACAGGTTAATCTAATGTCTGTGATGGCAGGAACCCTGCCTGCTGTTCACTGTTGTGTTACTGATGCCTAGCACAGTGCCTGGTGTGTAACAAAAATCCCAACCCTGTTGCCGTCGAGTCCATTCTGACTCATGGCGACCCCGTGTGTTACATAGTAGAACTGCTCCATATGGTTTTCTTGGCTGTAATCTTTAGAGAAGCAGATCGCTAGGCCTTTCTTCCATGGCACCACTGGGGGGGTTCGAACCACCAACCTTTAGGTTAGTAGTTGAGCACAAACCATTTGTGCCACCCAGCGACCCTTAGCACATAGGAGGCACTTCATATATGTGTAGAATAAATGGGTGACCATATCAGTGAACAAGGTGTAAAACTCATCTCCCCTCCAAGTCTGTGAG
Source organism: Trichechus manatus latirostris (assembly GCF_000243295.1). Lineage (NCBI taxonomy): Eukaryota > Metazoa > Chordata > Mammalia > Sirenia > Trichechidae > Trichechus > Trichechus manatus. The sequence goes on from NW_004443958.1 coordinate 15,630,678, forward strand.
CCCCTTGATGGCAGGGTCTTCATCTTAGTGTGATAACACATAGTGGAAAGACCATGAGTTTTGTTCTAAGATCATACACAAACTCTTTGAGCCCAGTTTCCCCTTTTGCCTAATGAGCTTATGACCTTGGGCAAGTTGTACCATCTCCCTCAGCCCAGGTTTTCCTTTTGTCTAATGAAGATAATAATAGTATCCATCTCACTGAGATGTTGTAAATATTAAGAAAGATAATATATGTAAAATTCTCAACACAGTATCTGGTACATTGCAGGTGCTTAATAAATGTTGGCTGGATGAATGAATGAGCCTAGACATGAAGGTGCATAGGCTTTTGCTCCTTTCCCTCACCTCTTGTGGTACCCCATCCCCATCTAGTTACAAAGGATCCAGGTGAGAGCAGATGGATGGATAAGGATTGTAACCAAAGCAGTGAACAATTCATTATTGAGCACTTGCTGTGTTCAGCACTGTAGGACAAGTGAGATATTGTCATCAGAGAGTGGCATTTCAACATGGTGCTAAGCACTGGAAGATACTGATGGATGGATACTTGGAGTGGGGAGGCAGACAGGACTGAGGAACAGCATGGGCAAAGGCATGGTCACAGGGTGGAATAGCAGGTTTGAGGGAATGTTGAGGAAGCCAGGATGTAGGAAAACAGAGTGGAAGATGTAGTTGGAAAGTTGCCTTGGGGTCAAACCCACCAGGGTTCTGAATGCCAAGCTGAAGATATTGGACTTGGTTCTGTAGATAATGGTGACTCAATGTACGCTTTTGAGGAGAGAAGTAGAAAGACCCAGCTAGCACTGGAGTGGCTGACCTGAGGAAGAACACCCTGATGTGGCATGTCTGGAGCCCCAAAGCAAGCAGTCCCCCTTGGTAGGTTGGGTGAAACACCTTTGTCAATAAACAAGGGTAAGTCTTTGCTTTCATTTTTAATGCAGGGGGTCTACAATAATGGACGCTTGAGACTGAGACTGAGAAACATATGAAGTGGAGGTTTTCATCCCTGTCCCTGTCGTAAATGAGCTTACTTCAGTAGAGGGTAGAAGACTCACACTTGCCAAACAGTTAAGACACAGTCTTTCAATAAACTAACATTTTTTTTAGCACCTACCCCTGAATCAGGAGTCTCTGGGTGGTGTATGGTTAACACGCTCAGCTGCTAACCAAAAGGTTTGCAGTTCAAATCCACTCAGAGGCACCTCAGAAGAAAGGCCTGGCAATCTACTTCTGAAAAAACGAGACATTGAAAACCTTATGGAGCAAGGAAAAAGGCACATGGTTCACTCTCAACAAGCTTTTCTTTCTCTTTGGAGAGATACACAGGTAAATAAGAGACTGGCATAGTATATGACTTAGAGCCAACAGGAATAGAACAGAGAGTGATACAGAAATTTGGTAGCAGAAACAGATTAACAGAAGCTAGAACAGTGGAAAAAGGCTTCTCAGAGGGGATGGGGCTTCAGTTGTTTTTTTTTTTATAATTTAGTTTTTTGTTGTTGAGAGTATACACAGCAAAACAATTTCTGCATGTACAGTTCAGTGACATTGATTACATTCTTCGAGTTGTGCAACCATTCTCACCCTCCTTTGCTGAGTTGCTCCTCCCCCCATTAACATAAACTCACTGCCCCCTAAGTTTCCTATCCAATCTTTCCAGTTGCTATTGTCAATTTGATCCCATGTAGATAGCTCTTAAAAGAGCATAATACACAAGGCAGACATTCTTTACTAGTTAAGCTAAACTATTGTTTGATTTTAAGAGGACTTCAGGGGATATTTTTGGCTGAAGGTTTAAAGATTATCTGAGGGCACTAGTTTTGGGGGTTCATTCATCCTCCATGGCTCCAGAAAGTCTATGAAAATTTGAAATTCTGTTCTACATTTTCCCTCTTTTGATCAGGATTCTTCTATAGAATCTTTGATCAAAATGTTCAGTAATGGTAGCAGGGCACCATCCAGTTCTTCTGGTCTCATGGCAGAGGAGGCAGTTGTTCATGTAGGCAATTGGCCACACATCCACTTCCTCCTCTATTCCTGGATCTCCTTCTTTCTGTGTTGCTCCAGGTGAATAGAGACCCATTGTTGTGCCTTGGTTCACTTGGGTTTTGAATGATGGTTTTGAGGAGCAAAGCAGAAGGTTAGAAGGCAGTATTACATAGAGAACAAGAACGCAGCTTTTGTAGCCTGACTGTAGCATTGGTAGTATGGATCCTGACTCCACTTACTATCTATGTGATAGCTAACCAGAGCAAGTTAATCTCTGTGCCTCACTCAATCTCCTCACCAGTGAAATGGGAACACTGGTGACAGCTCACTTGGAGGGTTGTTGGCAGGATGGAGTAGGGGTCAGAAACTTTTTCTATGAAGGGCCAGATGGTCTCTAACACTATGACTCTGCCTTTTCAGGGGAAAGCAGCTGTAAACCAGATATAGACAACATGTAAATGAACAGACATGACTGTTTTCCAATAAAATTTTATTTATGAACACTGAAATTTGATTTTGTATCATTTTCACATGTCACAAAATATGTTATTCTTTTAATTTTTTTTTCAGTCCTTTAAAAATGTAAAAAATATTCTTTGCTCTCTGGCCATACAAAAATAGGTGTTGTGTTGGATTCAGCCCATGGGCCATCATCTTCTGGTCCCGGGAATAGAATGTAGAGTAATGCTCACCAAACGTTAGCTATTATTATGGTTAACGCCACATCTTAGATGTGAAAATAGAGTCTAGACAATTCACACCAGACTCAGCAAGAGACTTCCTGCCATTTGGGTCTGCGTAGATTGTTCTTTCTGCACAGTCCAGAGGGAAGAGCTGCAACAATGCAAGGCAGCAACTCTTCTTGACCTCAGATTTCTCCACTGAATGGGTCTCTTTACACATTATTTTTAGAGCTCTCAAAATGGCAGTCACAGGAAAGCAGAGTATCCAGAACAGAAGGAAAAAGGAACTGAGATGAAGAGAAATACTTTCTTCAGTGAGCAATAGCTATTTAATTGGAGGTCAGCCATTGCTCCCATGACAGAAATGAATGAATCCAAAGACACATGAGCATGAACAGTTAAACCAAAAAGAACAACAACAAAAAAAGCTTTTTTTTAACTTTAAAATGCATTTCCATTTCATGATCTGTTCCTTGCTCCCCTCCCTCAGCTCAGCAAGCTTCCTTCCCTTCTCCTCCCTCACTTTCTGGGGAAGAACAAATGTTTCAAATAAAAACAGGTATAAATCAGTGTGCGAATAAAATGAATAAATATGAAGCGCCTAGAAACAGTACTTAATCTGAAGTTGTATTTTCCCTTAGCCTGAGGGAACACATATCTTACATTTGTGTGTTGCCTTGGTTTTTCAAAGCCTTCCATGTACAGTTAGCTCATTTGTTTCTCACAGATTTTTTTAATTGTAAAAAGGTGTTTGCATGCTATACAAATTTAGCGCTGCTCCTTCTCCCGCCCCCGGGCGTAAATCAAAAGAAATTATACAATCAATGAATCACAACAAACTTTCCCTTAGCTGGTCCTCCCACTTGCTTCCAGTCTCTTGTCTAGGTAGCATTCAGGCTCATGTCTCAGAAACATACATTTGACTCCTCTGCTTAACGTCCTTTGGTGGCTCTCACTGGTCACAGGATCAAGTCCCAGCCCCCTCACATGGCATATGATTGTGTATGTCATCTGAGGCTTTCTACCTTTCCAGATACTTCCTCAAAGTAGACCCTGCATCCAAGTCACTTTTACAGTTTCCAGAAGAGTCAGTGCTTGCCCACAACTCTATGCCTTTGCCCATGCTGTTCCTTGAAACTGAATGCCATCCACCCAGGCATCAGTCTGCCTTGGGTGCACGCCAGAGGAAACAGAAGATATAACTTGAGAAGCTGTATAGCAACCAGGTCTCTCATTTCTTCCTCACTCCTTCCAAACACTAGATTCATCATTAATTTTGAAGAATGAGAAATCCAAGAGTGGGATGACCAATCCATGCTACAACCTCAAATGTATGGAGTATTCTTTATGTGCTGGGTGCTGGAAATACAGCAACAAATCATCCTTCAGTGAACTTGCAGCCCGCAGGGAAGATAAGGCCAGTCCATGAATGCCCAGGATACTAGGCAGGAAATAAGAATATGTATAAAGCACTAGCGGTGGGGGGGAGGGAACTATAGACATTTTGGAGCATTTGCTGTGTGACTTGGATCTTGACAACGAGAAGGATTTGAATGTGCCGAGATGGTTTGGGAGGTAAAGATAGGGGACTATTGTTACCAGAGTTCAGTTTGTGCGAGAACAAGGTGGTGGAAGAAAACTGGACATTCAGAGAGAACAAAGGGGCTCCACTTGGCAGGAGCAGTGGGGAACTGAAGAGATAAAAGGCAGAAAGTTGAGTCAAGGCTAGATGATGGAGGAATCGAAGGTGTTAGCTGATAACTAACCTGTAGATCCCTAGACACCACGCTAGCCACAGACTCAGAAATCTCCCTGGATTCAAGTTGGAAGAAGAGGTTGCCTGGCAGTGGTGGTCCAGAACTTGATCAGGAGACTGCTTGTCTGCTTTCAAGCAATCAGCAAGGTGATGCTAATGCCTTAGAGCTATCTGAGAGTATGTTCTTCAGCTTGGCCTTCTACTGAGTTTCTTAGAAACATGTCCCCTGAAAAGGGAGTTAAGGACCACTTACTGATAAGACCTTAATCTTGAAAGGGAAAAGTCAGAGAATGTCAAGTTATTCTATTATGTCTTCATGCAGAGAGGTCAAAGTAATTTGCCAACATCTTCTCTTTAAGCCACTCTAGGTGACTTTAAAAAATAAAACTTATTGTGGTAAAATAAATATAACAAAATATTTGCCATGCTAACATTTTTAAGTGCACAATTCAGTGCCATCAATTACATTCACCATGTCATGGAACCATCACCACTCTCCATTTCTAAATGTTTTTCATTAAACAGAAACTCAATCCTCCTTAAACAATAACTTCCTATTTCCACTCCCTCCAACCCCTGATAACCACTAATAAACTTTTGTCTTTATGCATTTGCCTATTCTAGATATTTCATACAACATTTGTATGAATGTGTCTGACTTATTTCACTCAACATAATGTTTTCAAGCACCTGTGTCATAGCACGTACTAGAACTTTATTTCTCTTTATGGCTGAATAATATCCTATTGTATGGGTAGACCACATTTTGTTTATCCATTCATCTGTTGATGGTCACTTGGGTTGTTTTTACCTTTGGCGATTGTGAATAATGCTACAAAGAACATTTGTGTACAAGTATCTGCCTGAGTTCCTGCTTTAAATTCTTTTGGATATATACCTAGGAGTGGAATTGCTGGCTCATATGGTAATTATATGTTTAACTTCTTGAGAAACTGCAGCATGAAGGAACTGATTTCCACAATGTCTATGCCATTTTACATTCCCACTGGCAAAGGATGAGAGTTTCACTCAGGTATCTTTTTAAGGGAGGAAATTAAAGATAGATGGGTAGTCTCATGGAATAAATCGTGTCGCCCTCAAAATATGTGTCGACTTATCTAGGCCATGATTCCCAGTATTGTGTAGTTGTCCTCCACTTTGTCATCTGATGTAATTGTCCTCCATTTTGTGGTATTGTGTAATTATCCTCCATTTTATGTGTTGTAAGTCCTAAACCTCTATATGTTAATGAGGCAGGATTAGTGTGGGATGTATCTTGAGTCACATCCTTACTAAAGGGCGTGACTCAAGTCACACCCTTACTCAAGTCACACCCTGTTTGAATCATATCTTTTACCTTACAAGAGATAAAAGGAGAGGTAAGCGAGCAGAGAGAGGAGGGACCTCACTATCACCAGTAAAGAGCCAGGAGTAGAGCACATCCTTTGGACCTGGGGTCCTTGCACTGAGAACCTCCTAGACCCAGGGGAAGATTGATGCCAAGACACATGGAGATCTCCAAGGAATGTCAAGCCCACAGATGTTGAAAGGCAACGAGGACCTTCCCTTAGAACTGACAGAGAGACAGCCTTCCCCTGTAGCTGGTGCCCTGAATTCAAACTTCTACCATCCTAAAGGGTGAGAGAATAAATTTCGGCTTGTTAAAGTGATCAGTTGTGGTATTTCTGTTATAGCAGCACTATATAACTAAGACAGGCAGTAAAAGAAATCACTACATAAGAATGAAGGTACTTCAGAGAAGTACCCTTATTCAGATTTTTTTAAATGTAAGACAGTACTTAGTTGGCCACAGCTAGACCTTGACTCCTGATCTGATTGGACTCTGATGAGATTCTGAATTCTGCTACTGATCACTGCTCTTCTCAAATTGTAAGAATTAACTCCTTAGTTCTATAAAGTTCAACAAGCATCTTCTGGGCCCCAACTAGACATCCAGAACTGTGCTAAAATAGAGGTGAAAGTATAAAGATGTGATTAGACACATACGTACAGGTGTTTTCAATACAGTGTATCAAGTAATTAGTGGCAGTAAGCAGAGGGTGCTGTGGGAGTCTGGAGAAGGAACACCTGTCCCAGCCTGGGCCAAGGATGTTGGGAAATGCCAGGAAAGGTTGTCTAAAGGAGCTGATTTGTTAGTGTAATTATGATCTTCTCTCCTGTTCGTCCAACTTTAAAATCACAGCATCTCAAAGCTAGCTTTACTTAAGGTCACAGAACCTATCAAACTTCATTGTCATCACTTGCTTAATTATCTGGTTTCCCTGTAAACTTCAAAGGACAGAGAGACACTGTTTCTATTTTGCTCACCATGTGTCCACACCAAGTAAGATGCGGCACATAATAGATGCCTTATAAATACAGACTTTTAAGGAAAAATGTATTAGCACATGAATTTTCACCCTCTCCCTCTGACTGCTATGGGGAATTCTGTTTTAATATTTACCGTAATTTTATACAAATAATGTGAGCCTTCTGCATTTGTCAGCCACGCTCTCCCGTTGCAAGGCATCCTCACAAGCACTGCCATGCCAATCCTCTTCCACATATTGCTGTAAAAAAAAAAAAAAATAGCATATTATACTTACAAAAATACCTGGGTAGGGGAGGGTGCAGGCGGCAAACAAACGCAGAAGATATGCGTTATTTGCATAAAAATACATTAGCGGCTACCTACTAGGTTCCTAATTCTGAGCCAAGTCCTGAGAGAAATGTCAAAATAGGGAAAAGCAGGGTAGACTTTCTAGACCAAAAGGAACTTTGGACATCAGCTTATTCCATGCCTTATTTCTGGAGAAAGAAAACTGAGGTTCAGAGAAGTTGCAAGTACTAGTACAAGGTCACCCAGGTAATTAGTAGAAGAGCAAGTCTAAAAACCAGGTACCCTGATTTCCAGTCATCATTCCCTCCTGTGAACCATGGATTTCTTCTCTCAGTTACAGGTATGTATGGGGAAAGAGCAAACGATTCCGAAAATGACTTTTTTTCCTTTCTAGCATGTAAAAAAAACTTCTGAATTTCGAAGAAGCCTTATCTTACAAGTAAGGCTTTGTTTAACAGAATATTTTACGTTATAGGATTATGTTCTACAAAACCTCAACATTCTAAAGGATGCTTTCTTCAATGACATGCAATTGCTCCTGGCAGGAGTGACTTCCACTTTATAAAAAAGACCTTCTTTCCCCCTTTAATCTCATATCTCAGTGAGGCCCTGGAGGGAAACACTGGGAACAAATGATTGTTCAAACTGTAATATTCCCTTGAAAAGTGAGGCTTGAAATCCTTTAGGGATCCCAATGTTTTTTCAAAATTGAGTTTGATTCTGTAGAACTTTATCCTAACTAACTTCCATGCCAAAACATATTATGACTAGTGATTGGATAGTGTAAAGAATAGTTTAAAAAAAAAAAAGTTTCCATATCAAGAGCAGGAAAAGAAAATTTATATCCTGTCACCTAGGAATTATCCTGAAGGAGCACCTCCTAAAGGAGCAATAGGAAGGAAATTTTGTGAAAGTAAAGGATTAATTGGAGGGTATGAGATATTATAAGGAGCCCTAGTGGTGCAACAATTAAAGCACTCAACTGCCAACTGAAAAGGGGGCTGTTTGAACCCATCAGCTGCTCTGCCAGAGTGGAGACCGGGTGATCTGCTCTGGTAAAGATTACAGCCCAGGAAACCCTATGGGGCAGTTCTACTTTGTTCCATTGGGTCGCTGTGAGTTTGAATTGACTCCACGGCAAACAACAACGAGACACTGTTCTAATAGAAAACATTAAACGACCAAAAAAAAAAACAAAAAAGGCTCCAGGGTAAAACAATACAACAAAACTTTCTGTTGTGTTATCATTAGTAAAAATTCATGATTGCTGACATTTATTAAGGGCTCACCATGCAAGGGGCACTGTTGTAAGCCCTTACAGGAACTGACACATTTAATCTTCACAACAACCTCACCAGGAAGGTACAATTAATATCCCCGTTTGAAAAAGACTGAAATAGCCAAGATGGCGGCGCCCATGGGTGCCAGATGAGCCGTCACGTGAAAGAACATAGTGGTGTGGGGTCACACATGAAGCCGTCTCCTGAGTTCTAGGCCCGGCGCTGCCGTTTCGTCGCGGCGATATCTGAGGTATCTTCACCCACCCTTTGCTCTTTTGGCTTGTTATTGTTTGTTCGTTCTGGGGTCCAAGAAAGACGTTCGCAGACTACACATCCCCTGCCCATCACCTAGATGAGTCCTTCACTTCACTTGAACGTGTCATCTTTGATTTTCAAAGAAGACCTAATTGTCGGGCCTGGGGGAAGCTCAGGAGGAAGGCCAAGAAGACCCCGAAGGGAGGCAGTTAGGAAGGACTGTACACCCGTTTGCTGCCCATCAGCGAAAAGCCAAACGCCAGCCTCTCTGATGGCACCAAGTAGCAAACATCGAATACTCTGGAGGCTAAAAGGGAAGCAGGGAAACAAGCGTTAGAGCACATTTAATCTTCACTACACCCCCTTGAGGAAGGTACAGTGAATATCCCCGTTTGAAAAAGACTGACATGAGCCAAGGTGGTGGTGCCCTGGATGCCAGATTAGAGCACAGGGAGGCATCTCAGCAGGGTGAATTGTGGGCAGAGCAGGGAGGCGTTTTCCAGTACCATGTACATAGGATTTGGGTTACAATAAAATGTAATTGAACTGAAAGTCAAGACCACGTCAGATCATTAAAAAAATGAAAACCATATGAGAGTGAAAGGAGGCACAGAGAACTAACGTAACTTGCTTGAGGTCACACTTCCGGAAGTGGTGGAATTCCCACCCAAACCTAAGTCTGGCTCCAAAGCCCAGGCTTTTTTTTTTTTTTTTTTTAATGACTTAAAAATTTGAATACCAAAATAACATATATCTTGTGGGCATACCTCTTGATCCCAAAATTCCACATATGTGAATTGACAAGAAACACACAGATATTTATGTACAAGGATGTTCACCAAAGCATTACCTCCCAGTAATGGAAACTGGAAACAATCTAAATGCTGAACAATTAGGGATGTATTTAGTGCCCAATTTAAAAATGGAAAAAGGAAAGCAAAGCACAAAGAAGAAAGTGAAAATCACTCATAATTCCTATGCTCTGAAATAACTACAAAGAAATGGTTATGTCTATCTTTCCAGCTTTTTTCTATTTTTTTTTTGTTTAATACAAAATTGTAATCATGCTGAATATAGTGTAATTTGTTATGATCTAATTTTACTGTGCAGATAATATTATAAATATGTTTTAAGCCATTAGTTATTCTTCTACCACTTATTTTAATGGCTTCATAGTGCTCGATTATTTGTACATAATCATAATTTATTTAACAAACTATTATTGAGAACATGCTCTCTTAAGCATTAGTCTATGCTGCCTCAGTTGATGGCAACCTATCATCCATAGGAAGTAGTTCAGGCTCTCTAACTTAGAGTTCAAGACCTTCCACAATATGGCTCTAACTATTCCTATTTCATCTCCCTGTGTTTTGCGTCACTAATTCTGAGTTCTAGCCAAATGAGATCACTTGCTCTTCTCCAGCCTTCTTCATCTTAATGTCTTTAATCATGCTGGCCTTAGTTAACAATGACCTAATTTGTCTTTCCATCTTTTCATTTCTCTTTCGGAATCATCCTATAAAACTAAGTTTGTACTTTTCCTTTTCCTTGAAAAAATGTTTGATCTCTCTGTAAACAATTTCTCCTTCTTTCTACCCTAGAGTTTTAACTGGTCATTTCTTATAGCACCGATGCACTTCCTCTTACTGTAGATATTTTTCTACCTCTTGATCTAGGTAGAAGATATCCTCTTAGACTGAAAACTCCTTGCAAGCAAAGTTCCTGATTCCTAACCCCACATGGCTGAATTGTGCCTTGAACTTAGTAGATGCTCAATAAATGTTTAATGTTTACGGAATAAATGAAGGCAATACAATATTATTTTCAACGGTGCAAGATTGTCAGTAATGGGAATAAATTAAACTATGACATACCAGTTCTAAAGACTTTTGATCAGTAATCAAAATGAAAACATAACAAAAGGGGAAAAGTCTGTAAAATAATGTTAGATGAAAAGAAGCAGAACGTAGAATTATATGTGTGCTAGAATTTTAACTATTTTAAATATGTAGATATGTGTGTGGGAGGGAGGAGGATAAAAATTGGAAGGGCACCTTGGAGAGGCAAGTGGGGGCAGATGTTTTGTTTGGGTAGACATAGCAAGTGAAATTTTTTCCTTCTTTATTTCCTGTAATATTTTTAAAAAGAGGTAGTAAATGAATGAATCACACCTATCAACATATTTACAACTTTGAGATGATGTAACTGGATAATGGGAAATAAAACAATTTTTTCTTAAGATAACATGTTTAGAATAGTTTCTGTATTGTAGGAGGTGTGTTATGTGCTTTATATTGGATAATTCTGAAAGTCATCCTATGAAGTAAGTACTAATAGCGCCTCCATTTTAGAACAGTGAGACACAGGAAGGTTAAACAGCCTGAGGAAGGCCACAGACCTAGGAAATGTCAGAGCTGGGACTTGGGTGCAAGTCTATCAGCTGCTTATCACCATAAAGAACACCAAATAGATAAAGATTGACTAGGACTCAAAGAGGAAAATATCAACTCATGAATTAAAAAGAAACTCAGACCGTAGAATCAATGCCTATATGTATAAAATACTATTGGAAGGAAATGTAAGATAATTTCATCATGGAATCTTCTGCCTTTAGTCTTCCAGTGAACTTCTGCTCATCTTGTAATACTCAAAAGCCTCCTTCTTGGAAAATCCTTCTCCATCTCCTCCCAGCTCAGGTAAGTATCTCCATCCTGGTTCCTACAGTTCCTTGTTCAAACTTCGACTGTAACACTTAACATTATGCCATTGTGTCCACTTGAGTGTGAGCTTCTCCGTGGCAGGAAATGTTTTACCAATCTCTGTGTCTACCTGGCACAATGGCTGGGGCATTGAATTTATATTTTTCTTCAGTGAGGCTTGTTTTTGTTCTTTCACCACAAACATTCTTTAAAAACCCCAAACCCCAAAATGTGGCATTATAATTGACTGCCGCTAAAAGAATGTGTAAATGTAATGACTGTGGTTAGACCAACTTTTGCTGTGGATGGCTTACTTTCTTAAAAACAGCCTAACAAAAACCCAGCATAAACTTTTGATTTGTCACATTTCTAAAGTACTTACGTGTCACAGCTGCTTTGTGCCATATTTTGTCTTATGACAGCAGGGACTTGATAAGTCTTCTTTAGCAGGTTCACTTCTTCCGTCTCCTGGAAAAATTCTGAAGTGGAATGCAACAGTCTGTTCAGCACATTCTCCAGGTAGGGCACGTGAGTCTTGTCTCACCGGAAGAATGATTTCCAATTGTTTTCTTACTAGTCAGAGATTATGATACATTGCCATGGTCTCTGTCCATTCCTCCTTTTCCCTATCCTTCCCGCCTTCGTCTTTGGGATGACATGATTCATTTCTTTTTCTCTGTTTGAGTTGTCTGCTTTCCCCACCCTAGAAGCTACCTGCAGGCTGCTTATTCATGGCCTGAAATCACCTTCAGTCCTTGCATCTCCGTGGCTCCAGCCTTAATCTCTAGGGCTTTCTAGTATATGAACAATACAGTTTCTGTGCCTTAATTTAAGATTCCTAGGAAAGAAAATCTAGTCTATTTGGAGTCAGGTCACTGCCTCTGGTCCAACTAGCTGAGGCCAACCTGGAGAGAGTCACATGGAACATGACAGATGTTGATCTCAAAAAGGATCTGGGAGTGACATCTATAGGAATTATAACTCCTCCTTCCTGCCCCCTAGTCCTATCTAATATACTAAATATTTACATCTATCCTCCTCCCCTCTTCCTTTTTGGCTGTTTTGGCCTTCATATATTCTTGCTTAGATTGCTGTGATAGTCTCTGATTTTGACTCCTCGCCCCTAATTTCTTCCCCCAGACTAATATACACTCCACATTGCTCCGTTGGTAAACCTAAAAATTATCATATTATTTCCCTAATTCAGAACCCTCAATGGTCTCTTACTGCTTATGGGATAACGTTCAAACTCCTTAGGATGCTATATAAATTCTTTAAAATATAGATCCCATCCTACCTCCCCCATCTTCCTGCTTACTATTCCTCCACTTTCTCTCTGTGGTCCAACTGCTTTGAAAATTTTCTGCTCAGAAGCCCACACTATCCAGCCTCCTTTGATTCTGGAAGCTTCTGCAGCTCTTTGTATTACAGTGCAGCACAAATAAGAGTGGCTGGAACATAGCTGGAGCTCAAGGAATGGTTGTTGAATGAATGAAACATGAAGAGGTCTCAGGATTCAGGACTCTGGTCTTGACACTGGCATTATTATTCTCCCATCTGGAGCAATTTTTTCCTAAATTGTGTTCCCTGAATCCTCAAGGATTCATGAAATAATCATGGAGATTATCATGAAAAAAATATGTTTAGCATTCCTAGGAATGCATAGGTTCAGCAGTGTATCAAATTTTTCTAATTTTTCTAGAATGAGATTAATTTAGTATAGTAAAACCTGTTCCCATCGAGTCGATTCTGACTCATAGCGACCCTATAGGACAGAGTAAAGCTGCCCCATAGGGTTTCTTAGGATGTAATCTTTACAAGAACAGATCACTAGGTCTTTTCTCCCATGGAGTGGCTGTTGGGTTCAAACCACGGACCTTTTGGTTAAGCAGAGGGCTTAACCTTTGTGCCACCAGGGCTCCTTATAGTAATACTTCCTCATGCTAATTAGAAGCCATAGTTGGCATCTTCAGTTAACAAAAGTGGGAAAAATGTAAAATTGCTTCATAAATAGTATTTTTTTTTAAGTGGGTGCACAGTATTTTTAGAACTGAAAAAAACCAGTTGAAAGAAAAATAATTAGAGAAAACCAAAACAAGCCTAGATACAATTGCTTTGAAAAATCTAGGACTTGGTTTCTGTATTGGTATAATAGAATCTTATTGATCTCTTAGGCACCGTCTGGCTTAGATATTTATATTCTAGGAAGAGATTAAAATTACTTAGGTTCTTATCTGTATCCCTTGTTGTAAAACAAGAATCAAGTGTCCTGTCTCTTTGTTTCTTCTAATTCCTAAATTAAGGATTAGCCATATTAAGGGCTAAACAAATGCCTGTTGACTAGATAAATGACCAAGCTCTGAACACTTTCAGAAAAGAAAGAAATAAAATTATATCCAAGGACATAGGTGAACCATTTAGGGAATAATGATGAGATAGACCCTATTGACTTTTAGAAAAGACAATTGAGAGGCTACTTGGATACATACAGTTGGCAAATTGAGTAACTGCATTGCTAGGTGGGAAAGGAATTAGCTAGGAACTCAACGAACCAAGCAATCCCTTGGGAATGGTCAGAGAACAGACAGTGAGGACAAATAGACCATGATTTTTCCAATGAGGAATAAGAAACATGGTCAGTTATTGTCCACTGAATTTAATCTCTCACTTTGCTGTGGTGAGGTGATCCCTCTTTGGAAGATCTGTGACTCCGGTGTTTCTACAGATTCAACTCAATTTAAAAAATATTCAGCATCTCCTGTGTGATAGGAAGTATTCCAGAACTGAGACCATGTTGGTGAGCAAAATAAACAAAGATATCTGTACAGATTTTGCATTTTAGTGGCCATGGGTAGGGAGCAAACAATAAACAAACAAAACAGTCTTAGAAAGTGATAAGTGCTATGGAAAGAAAGAAAATGTAGAGCAGGTGAAAAGGTTGGGATGGGGGTGGAAGGATAGGTGGCACTATTTAATAGGTGGTAAGGGTAGGCTTCCTGGAAAGGGCCACACTTGGGTGAAGACATGCACCTATCAGCGAGAACATCCAGAGTAAAGACCCTAATGTGAGACTGTTGCTTGTATGCAGGAGGAGTTGCAAGGAGGTCAGAGGGAGTGAGATGAAACAAGAGAGGTAATGGGGCAGGAGCCAGATCACATGTAGTCGTGTTGGCCATTATAAAGTCTTTGACTTTTATTTTGTCTGAGTGAAATGGGGAGCCAATGCTGAGTTTTGAGCAGAGGGGTGACGTACAACAATTATATCTTAAGAGGATCACTTTGGCTGCTGTGTTTAGAATAGACAGTAGGAGGCGGTGGGTAGAAAGAGGGAACTAGTCAAGAGGCTGTTGCAGTGATACAGGAGAAAGATGATGGTGGCTTGCACCAGAGTGGTCTTAGTTGGATTGGTGAAGAGTGACTAGATTCTGGATATTTTTTGAAGATAGTACTGATAGAATTTGTGGACAGATTGAATGTGGGATGTGAGAGAAAGAGAGACAACATAGATGACTCCTTGGTTTTGACTGAAGCAACTGGAAGGATGGGGTTGCTGTGTACTGAGATGGGAGAGGCTGCCGGTTACACAGGTTTGGAGAGGGATGCTCCGGAGTTCAGTTCAGGACAGGTTGAGTTTGCAATGTCGGTTAGGTATCCAAGTGGATGTATGTTGTTGTTACATACCATCAAGTTGATTCCGACTTACAGCAACCCTACAGGATAGAGTAGAACTGTCTCATAGGGTTTCCTGTGCTGTAATCTTTATGGGAGCAGATCGACTGGTCTTTTCTGCCTTGGAGCTGCTGATAGATTTTAACTGCTGACCTGTTGGTCGGTAGCTGCGTGCTTAACCATTGCACCACCAAGGATCCTAAGTGGACATATAGAAAGCTGAATTTACTAGTCTAGAGCTTGAGAGGTAGGTCTGAGATAGAGCTATAAAATTGGGAGTTTTTGGCATGTAGATAGATGGTATCTGAAGAGATTCAGTGCAGCTTACAACTGTTCCACCATTGGCTTTTCTCAAGATCCAGCTCACCTTGTTCCATTGCCAAGCAAAGAAGCTGAGCAAAGCAGGAAGCAAACTCATGACTCTGGCTTTGGGAAACTGGTGCACTACCCACTGAATAACCAGAAACAGAAATTTTTGCAAAACCTTCCACAGAGCCAGGTGTTAATCAACATCCCTACCTTCAACATAAGCCCTATCATAAATGCTAGTTTATTTACTCTGCATATTCTGGGGGCTAAATCTTGCTATTTACTAGTGAAGATACAGGGAACAGGGTAATTGTCTCTTGCCATCATGGAGTGTATGCTTTCGTAGGGTAAGTGAGCGCTTACCCATGCTAAACCATAGACTGTACTTGGGGGAAGAGAATGGGACCGTGGATGGATTGAGGGCTTACTGAGAAATAAATTACTCCTATTTAACCATTGTGTTCCAGATAAACTGCCCCATCATCTAAGAATTGTTCATCAGTTCTCCAAAAGAATGATCAATGGGAATATGACATGCCAGAGAATATCCCTTATTATTTTTATTAAATAAGATTTGTTTTATTTTTGTGAAAATATTAAGACAATAAAAATATACACAGAAAATGAAATTTTCATGACCAGAGATGACCACATGACTGTGTTTTTGATTATACACACACGCACACATATGCATACACACACACACACACACACACACACACACACACACACCACTTGTCTGTAAGTTTGTTGTACTGTGGTGGCTTGCATATTGCTGTGATTCAGGAAGCTATGCCACCAGTATTTAAAATATTAGCAGCGTCACCCATGATGGACAGGTTTCAGTGGAGCTTCCAGACTAAGATAGACTAGGAGGAAGGACCTGCTGATTTACTTCTGAAAAATGATCAGTGAAAACCTTACGAATAGCAGAGGAACATTGTCTGATATAGTGCTGGAAAGTGAGCCCCCAGGTTGGAAGGCACTCAAGATACGACTGGGGAAGAGCTGCCTCCTCAAACTAGAGTCAACTTTAATGACATGGATTGAGTAAAGCTTCTGGAACTTTGATTTGCTGAGGTGGCATGACTCAAAATGAGAAGAAACAGCTGCAAACATCCATTAATAATCATAACGTGGAATTTACAAAGTATGAATCTAGGAAAATTGGAAGTTGGCAAAAATGAAATGATACGCATGAAGATTGATATCTTAGGCGTTAGTGAGCTGAAATGGACTGGTATCGGCCATTTTGAATCAGACAGTCATATGGTCTCCTATGTTGGGAATGACAAAATGAAGAGGAACTGCGTTGCATTCGTTGTTAAAAGAACATTTCTAGGACTATCCTGAAGTGTAACACTGTCAGTGTTAGGATAATATCCATATGCCTACAAGGAAGACCAGTTAATATGACTATTATTCAAATCTATGCACCAAGCACTTATGCTAAAGATGAAGAAATTGAAGATTTTTACCAACTTCTGCAGTCTGAAATTGATCAAACATGCAATCAAGATACATTGATATTTACTGGTGATTGGAATGCAAAAGTTGGAAACAAGAAAGATCAGTAGTTGGAAAATATGGCCTTGGTGCTATATAGAAACGACTCCAGAAATCACATGATAGAATTTTGCAAGACCAAAAACTTATTCATTGCAAATATCTGTTTTCGACAACATAAATGGTAACTGTACACGTAAACCTGGCCGGATGGAATACAAAGGAATCAAATCTTCTACCTCTGTGGAAAGAGACTATGGAGAAGCTCAATATCGTCTGTCAGAACAAGGCCAGGGGCTGACTGTGGAACAGACCATCAGTTGGCCATATGCAAGTTCAGGATGAAGCTTAAGAAAATTAAAACAAGTTCGTGAAAGCCAAAGTGCAACCTTGAGTATATACCACCTGAACTTAGAGACCATCTCAAGGATAGATTTGACACATCGAACACTAATGAACAAAGACCAGACAAGTTATGAGATGAGATCAAGGACATCATACACATCTGGCCAAAAACCTTCCCAGGACCTCAGAATAAATTCACATCCATCAGTGTGACATGCAAGGCCCTCCGTACTTGGTCCCCCACTCACCTCTCTTTCCTCATTTCTGCCATTTTATCTCTTCAATAGCACTGAACTTCCTGTGGGTCCCTGGACAGAGCAATTCTATTTGTCCATCTAGTTCTTGCTTTCTGGAACATTCTTCCTCCTCTTTTTATCTATGGTTAATCTCACTTAGCTAGATTTGGTGCCCCTCCTCTCTGTGTACATAGCTCTAAAATGCTGTGACTCCGTGATAGTTTCTGAGATATTCTAGGCAATTTTTAGTCAAATGATTGACCTTTGTCCTCAATCTCACACTTTTCTCTAGGATCAACATTATTTCACCCACTGGCACATTCCAGATCACTGGGCACCTGCTAAACGCGTAACACTGATGAGGCGGGGAGCGTCAATTTACCAGACTTAAAATCTAGAAAGGACCCTACTGCTTCTTTTTCCCAGCTGTGGATTATCTGGATGGCATAGATGATTTTCTCTAGTACTGCAGTTAGGGTATTTACTTCAGTATTGGCAGTGATAAACTGGTGGGTTAGAAATTACACATTCATCAAAAGTCGGCGGCCTGATAGAAGTGCATAAACATGGTACTCATCTCCAAATTAAATTACCATATGTACATGGCTTGACTTGTCATTTATGTACTTGTATATTTATATACCCATCATCCTTAATCACCTACGAGAATGAATGAGTGCATTTAAGAACAAATGTTTGCAACATAAGCTAATGGTTAATTGAAAATTCCTTCTTGGAGGAGAAAGCTGAAAGACATACCAGAGAAGACAAAAGCTTTTGAAAATAACAGCAAGACTCATCAATACCCTACAGTTTGATTTTAGCTCAATTCAAAGCATGCTGTACCCAACACAGAGAGACAGCTTGGCTTTTAAGAAAGAGCACTGAATTTAGCATCAGAAAACCTAGTTCAACTCCTACCGTGGAGTTTTCTGGTCGTGTAATCATAAGAGGGAGTCCCTAGATGGTGTAAACAGTTAACTCACTTGGCTGCTAACAGAAAGGTTGACAGTTCAAATCCACCCAGGGGCACCTTGGAAGAAACGCCTGGTGATCTATGTCCGAAAATTCAGTCACTGAAAACCCTATGGATCACAGTTCTACTCTGACACACATGGGTCTGCCATGAGTTGGAATCAACTCGACAACAACTTTTTTTTTAATCATAAGAAATTCATGTAATTTTTCCAAGTCCCTGTTTCCTCATGTTTAACCTGGGAATAATGCTGTAACCTTACTATTAGGTTTGAAAAACATAACATGGGTGAACGTACTTTGAGGTGCTAATTAAATCTTAATTGCGTTAATATGTTATTTTCTACGCTATCTGTATCTTATAAAAGCATCATTGAGCCCAGAAATACTGCTACTACTCTCACTGCTGCTCCTGCTACTAAAAGCAATAAGTACCGATTGTCATTGAAAGTTGACTATGTGCCTGCATTGTCTGAGGGTTTAACCGGGATCCATCATTTATTCCTCACAAAAAACCCTATGAAGTAGCTACTATTATTTCCCTCATTTTGTAGATAAGAAGTTGGAAACCCAGAGAGGTTAAGTAACTTGCCTGAGATCACACAGTTAGCCATTGAAAGAGCTGGGATTTGAACCCAAGCAGTCTAACTCTAGAGTACAAGCTCCTAGCAATTACCGTTACTCTAATAATAATAGTAAAATTGACCTGCAGCTAGATGGTGCTTTGTTGATTTCATAGAGACAATCTCATTTTATCATTGTAGCAGCCCTGTAAAATAGAAGTTATTATTCTTTTTTTTACTGATGTGAAACAAACTTGGGTCAAAAAATTTAAGGGATTTGCTCAAAGTCACCTTGCTCCTGAATGGTAAAAAACTCAGATTTATGTTCCACGGTGGAGACTGAAAGGTTCTCTCATTCTGTTTCTGCCTCTACTCTGTTTTTGCTGCTACCTCTCCACTGAGGATTTCTTATATAAGGACCCCAATGGAGTCTAAGGGTATTTTTATTTGTTTTAAGAACTCTATCGTCTCTGTCATTCTCTGCGTCACTCAATGAAGCGTGAAGTTAATTCTTTTCTACAAGCATCACGTGGTTCCTCAGAGCTTAGAATGAGCTACGATGAACTTCCAGCCCAGACGGTGTTGACATTTGAGGAGGTTACCCTGGCAGAGTGACTCCCGGTGAACTCAGTCTCTGACACCAAGGTCACCTCCTCCCCAGGTATAAGCTTACCACTTATCCATCCTTCCTCTGAGGGAAGCACTCGGTCATCCTTAAAGAGAGCATTCACCATGCCGTTGCTCTTTGCAGATGTTCAGTGCTCCCTGTCTTGTTGTCTGCCATTTCGAACTCTCCATAACTTGGCCTCAATTGACCTGTCATAGCCCCCTCCAGCCTGTTGTCTCTCAGTTATGTGGTCTTTATGCTCTCATAGTGCCCGGTGCTCAGGATGTTCCTTTGACTTGAACTTCCCTCTCTTAACCCTTGGCTTGACTAATGGGGTCTCAGTGTAGATGTGATTCCCCACAAAGCCTTCCTTGACTCCCTAGACCTGCCCGTCTCTGCTCTCCCAGCTCATCTCATCTCTCTGCTCACTTGAGCATTTATTACATTGTCTTGAAATTGCCTGTTTAATAATCCATCTCCTGTACTATGATATGACTTCTCTGAGGGCGGTGGTTCCTGGTATGCACCGCAAAGCCTGCACGTAGTAGGTGCTCAATAAATACTTCTTGATGAAACACTTACTTCTGTCTCTGAAGTCACCAAATATTTTGAAAGGATCTCTTTCTTGATGTCTCTGCCTTTTAGATGGTGAGATCCTTGAAGGCAGATATTCTGTCTTATTCCCAGGGCCTGGCATGGAGGAGGCCTCAGTAAATAAAGAACTGACTAGATTTTCAAATCCTCTACTTCTGCCCTCAGCCTGTCCATAGCCATGCCTCCTCTGACATGCACCCCTCTCCAGAATTGCTCCATCTTCCATTTTCTCTTTACTTCTAATGATTTGATCTACACAATTTAGCATTTGCTCATAGTATTAACTTTTCCTGTGCTTTGTGCGTTCATCCCCCTCCCCACCCATGAAAATATCAGCATAAACATAAGCAGTGATAATACTGTTTTTGTATTATTATAGTTTTCCCTCCCTGTCAGAAAAGTTTATACTCATCAATGATAGGAGCCCTGGTGGTGCAGTGGTTGAGAGCACGGCTGCTAACCAAAACGTTGGCAGTTCGAATCCACCAGCCGCTCCTTGGAAACCCTATGGAGCAGTTCTACTCTGTCCTATAGGGTCTCTATGAGTCGGAATCGACTTGATGGCACCGGGTTTTTTTTGGTTTGGTCATCAATGATAAACATCCACACTTAAAGAGTTCTTAAAATGTGCTCCTGTGTAAATGCTTTACATACAGATCATGTTGATCGTCATAACGACTGTAAGAGGTAGACACTGGGGAAACTGAGGCCTAGGAAGGCTAGAGCTTGGCCTAAGGGCTTACCCAGATGGTGAGTCACAGAAGCAGAATTTAAATACAGAGCCTATGCTTTTAGCCACTTCTACTTCTCTACCATGGGCAATTTAGACAGCAGGGAAACAATAAGAAGAATATAAAAAGCAGTCTTTTTTAAAACTTATTTTTATTGTGAAATATAACCATATACAGAAAAGACACAAAGCATAACTGTACAGCTGAAAGAATCATAAAGGAACACCACGGTCCCAATTTCAGTGTATTTTATTTTTTAAATAAAATAAATCTGCAGAGTAGATGTAAAATCGGAAACTATTTCATCTTCAAAGAGAAGATGAAAGGAAAGCTGAATGCATGTCCCATTTTGGGAGGGTTTATGAATGAGAGTCTGCAAATCAGTATGAAACATTGCCATACACTTTTTAAATCAACTAAAGAGGACATTCTTAGTCAAAATTAGTCATCAGGAGGAAGTCTAGAAATTGTGCCATAAGAGAGCCTGCATACAGCCTAGAACAGAGTGGGACTTCAGTACAAAACTGGTAGATGGATGAATAGACTTGGAATTAAAAAATGTGGCTTTGAGCTCCCTCTCTGCGCCTTGGAAGTGTGTGGTATTGTACTAGTCACTGAACTTTAATTTCCTCATCCTTAAAATGGGAACAAGCTTATGGAGTTGTGAAACTTAAAGTCAATGGCATTGTTTATATAAGGCCCTTTCCAGAGTACTTGGCACAGAGCAAGCCCTGAACAGATCAGTTACTATTGAATAATAATTCTGGTTTCACACTCCATCAAATAGTGACTCATCACCGTATTACATTTAAGGAAGCCTATGCTGTTTAAAAATAACTTTATTCTTTTATCAAATGTTAAATGTTTATTATAAAATGATTTTTTAAAAAATTGTATGTTTCAGTTTTTTCCCTACATTTTGATAGCTTCATTGAGGAAGTGTCATCGACGAACAATAGACTGCACATATTCAAAGTGTACAGTTTGATAAGTGTTACACACGTGTGAAGCCATCACCACAATCCACATAGTGAACATATCCATTACCCCAAAGGTTTCCTCATACCCTTTTGTTAGCTCTCCTTTCTGCCCCTCCAAGCAACCACTGATCTTTATGTCCCTGTAGATTAGGTTGCATTTTCTTACACAGAGGAAAGCAACAAATCACTCAAAACTCCACTAGCAAGAAATAAGCAGCATTAACAATTGGTGGACATCATTCCAGCTATGTCTGTGTGTAGAAATGATGGAAGGATGGGAAGCTATTTAGGTAGATAAATAGCTAGCTAGCTGACTAGAGATAATACTGGGCATGCTTACTAAAATAAAAGCATTAATTTAATTCACTTGAATGTAACAAGAGAAAAATAAGTTGAAGGGAAATTCAAGGACTTGCTGAAATGTAGATGTTTTTTCACTGCTAGTGGTATCGTTTCCTCCAATATCCCTCTAAGGTTAAGTAAAAACTTGACGTAAGTCAAATAAGTTGAAGCCATTTTTTAAACAATTTACATCTTATTTTTTTTTTTTTTAACGTGGTATTAATTAGCATCCTCCTATGAAAGGTGAGAGGTCCTGGTGGCGCAATGGTTAAGAGCTCAGCTGCTAACAAAGGTTGACAGTTCGAATGCACCAGCTGCTCCTTGGAGCAGTTCCACTCTGCCCTGTAGGGTCGCTATGAGTTGGAATCGACTTGACGGCAACGGGGTGGAAGATGAGGTGATTCACACTTTTATACTTTTTCAATCTCCCTTTCGTTTACCTCCTGATTTTTGTTGCTTTTATAATTTTGAATGTAAAATGATTCATAACACATTGTGTTCAGTAATCAAAATCTTTATTGTTGCAAGCATTTGTTTAAAATGAATTTCATCCTCAACACTAGTTCTTTTAACCATAACTTCTCCACTCTAGAGAGTTTGTTTTTTTTTTTTTAATAAATTCTTCTTGTGGTTGTTTGGATTTAATCCTCCTTTACATTTTCTGAAAGGGCTCATGGATTCTGTATTCCTTGAGTTTTTCATGTTTGAGAATATCTTCAGTTATAATACTTGGGTTACCCTTTCCTTCATTAGGGACTTTGAGGGCATTAGTCTGATTTCTTCAGAAAGAATTCTGATGTGGATAAACTTGAATCCAGCTTTATCCCATCCTACCTCCAACCCTAATTTTTTTTTTCCTGGATGAAATCTCTCTCTGTAAAGTTGATCAGGATATATTCAATGCCTCAATGTAAGTTC
Organism: Trichechus manatus latirostris; assembly: GCF_000243295.1. Taxonomy (NCBI): domain Eukaryota; kingdom Metazoa; phylum Chordata; class Mammalia; order Sirenia; family Trichechidae; genus Trichechus; species Trichechus manatus. Next base: position 15,653,738 of record NW_004443958.1, read on the forward strand.
CATTAGTTTTCCGTAGTTTTGGATTGAATTATATGCCCTCAAAATATATGTTGAAGTCCTAGCCTCTGTCATTGTGCATGTGACCCTTTTGGAAATGGGGAGGTTCTTTCTTTTGTTATGTTAATGAGGTCCTGCCCGAGTAGGGTGGGTCCTAAACCTAATATACCTACTCAAAACTTATCGACTATCTCGTTACCTGACATTTCACATTGATGAAAGTAAAAAAATCTATTATCCAAATCTTTTGCACATTAACGATGTATGCCTGGCAGTAACATTGGCTGTGATGGTTAAGGTTATGTGTCAGCTTGGCTGGGCCATGATTCTCAGTGGTTTGGCAGTTATGTAATGATGCAATTTGGCAGTTATGTAATGATGTAGTCATCTTCCATTTTGTGATCTGATGTGGACATCCTCCATTTGTGCATAATGCTGATTTTTGCATAACAACACTAGCCATGTAGGTAAGTGAGGAGTGAGTCTATCTTCTGAGTGGTGTCTTATAAAAAGAGCAGAGTAATAAAAGAAAACACGGGGGAAGGGAGATTCCATACGAAAATCCCTCTACAAGCCAAGGAGTGCCAAGGAACCCTGAGGCTACCAACAAGGAAGGACCCTCCCTTACAGCCAATGAATGCCCTAATTTGGAATTCTAACCTCCAAAACTGTGAGACAATAAACTCCTATTCTTTACAGTCACCCACTTGTGGTATTTTTGTTATGGCAGCAGTCAGAAACTAAGACATCTAGTATATTAATTGCCTTAAGATCTACAAATAGAGAATTTTTCCAATATCAGAAAAATTTGTGAAATTACATCTCTGAACTCTTTTCCATACATTGGGTATTTTCCTTGAGAAATATCAGTGATCCTCATGGGTGACCTACTTTGAAGGTTTTTTTTTCAATCATTCTCTCTAACGGATTTATTTGGTTTATTTTTTTCTTTGTATTCACTGTGATGTTCTAAAGGCTGTTTTTGATGCCATTGTTTTGATTTTTACTCATGCCTGGTCTGCTCTTCGCTGGTTTACACTTACTTACTTCATCTGTAAGGATGTTGCTTTGCCCTTGATTGTTTCCCTAACCCGGTAATCTCCATTTCCATCCCAGCACATGCTTCATCATCTTATTTTTGAGTTTTGTATAAATGAGTTCATAGTGAGTTTTTTATTGTTCCTTTGCAGATTACTTTTCTTTTCCCTTTGTGATCTAGAATGTTTGCATGGTTGAAATGCCTTTTTTTTTCTTCTTCCTCATGTTTAGCATGGAGAGCTCCACCCAGATCTTCTCCTTGCTCTGACCCACGTGGGAAAATATTTGGTTGTTCCCTTTTTGCCTTGTCTTTGCTCAGGTGGTCTTGTCACTTTTAGTTAAATTTATTGGGCTGGATGTTTCTTTCTGAACATTTTTCTGGACTCTGAAGTAGCAGGGTGTGGGGTAAGTGAGAGCTTAGCTCTAGCTGCTGGTTGACCTGAACTTGCTTTTCTTCTGAGATCCCACTACGTGTCCTCTACCAGGGCCCACCACTCAGCCATTTAAATGTGTCCCTTGCTCATTCCACTGTCTTATCAAGGAGCAGTAGAAAACGCTGGGTTCCCCTGTAGCACTTGCTATTTCTGTTGAAGTCCTCTGTGCCTCACTAGTATATTTTCAATGCAACTGTCATAACAGTTCTTTAAAAATATCTGTCATATCTGCCCAAATTCCCTCAAAGACTCCAGTCTCACTCAGAGTAAAAACCAAAGTAGTTCATTGCTTCCAGGGCTCTCCATGTTGTGGCCCCTGGAGCTGCTCGCATATTGCTGGTGCCACGGCTCTAGCCACACTGGCTTCCTTGCTGAGCCTCAAATATGCCAGACCTACCTCTTCCTCAGGACTTTGGTGGTAGTGGTTCTCCTGGCCTCGAGTACCCTCCCCCAGGTTCCCACAGGGCTTTCTCCTCACCTCCCTCAGGTCTTAGCTGAGAAGTCAGTATTTCATTGAGGCCTGTCTTAACTATGCTTTTTTTTAAAATTGTGGTAAAATATGTATAGCAAAACATTTGCCATTTTAACCATCTTTTTCTTATGTGGTTAATATATATGTAACAGAACATTTAGCGTTGAAACAGTGCTCACATGTATACTTCAGTCACATTGATTATGTTCATTTTCATTTTAACCATTTTTCAGTGTACAATTCAATGACATTAATTACATTCATCATGTTGTACAACCATCACCACTATCCATTTCCAAATTTTTTCATCACCCTTAAACTCAGTACGCCTGAAGTAATAGTCTCCCATTCTCCGTCCCACCAAGCCCTTGTTGTTGGCTGCCATAGAGTCAGTTTCAACTCATGGCGACCCTATGTGTGCAGACAGAACTGCTCCATAGGGTTTCAAGGCTTTGATCATTCGGTTAGTAGTTGAGAGCTTACCAGTTGCACCACCCAGGGAGTTCCCCCAGCCCCTGGTAACCACGAATACACTTTTGTCTCTCTGCATTTGCCTCTTACAAGTATTTTTTGTAAGTGGGACCATACAGTGTTTTTCCTTTTGTGTCTGACTTATTTAACTGAGCATAATGTTTTCAAGGTTCATGCATGTTGTAGCAGGTATCAGAACTTCATTTCTCTTTATGTCTGAATAATATTCCATTGTATGGTTATACTACATTTGTTAATCCATTCCTCTGTTGATGGATACTTGGGTTGTTTCCCTAACTATGCCATTTTATACAGCAACTCACCAGGCACACTCTATTTCCCCTTCTCTAATGTTTTTCTTCCTCGCACTTAACATTATCTGGAATAGTTTGTTTTACTGCTTGCTTTAAAAAAATTTTAATCCTGTGATTCGTCCCTGAACCACCACTAAAATGTAGGACAGAGACTTTGTTTGTTTTGTTCCCTGCTGTATCCATAGTGCCTAAAATGAGGCTTGGCACATAGTAGGCACTCAATAATTATCTGTTGAATGGATGAATGAATGTTATATTGCTGTTATTAGGTGCCGTTGAGTCGGTTCTGACTCATTGCGACCCTGTGTACAACAGAACGAAAACATTGCCCGGTCCTGTGCCATCCTCACAACCTTTGCTATGCTTGAGCCCATTGTTGCAGCAATGTTATGCAGGGAATTCTTATCTCAAATGTTTGTCCTTGATCTTTCTCATGGCCATCTATTTGGGCATATTTGCACTTCCCATCTACTCTTCTTCCAGTTGGAGAATGTATTGGAGAAATTGGTTACAGTGGACCAGAGTCTTCTGTTCCTTTCCTTAGCTGCTGCTTTTCAAAGTTTGTGGTGTAATGTTGCAGCCTTTTTCTTATTAGGTAGCTCCTGGTGTATGTCCGGCTTCCAGTCTGTCTCCAAGGAAGAAGTTACTAGTCAGAACGTGGTCCATTCAGTGTGATCTCTCCTTTCCACATTCTGCTGCTACGCGTAAGCAGACTAACCCTATATCTCTAGCAGGCTGGTCACTCCATTTCTCAGTCTGCCCTTGGGTGGGAGAGGCAGGTAGGACATCCTTGTCTGTGTAGAGGGATGGCCGAGTGGGCTCAAGGACTGACACACAGAACCGGCCTTTCTAGAACCCGGGAGTGTTCTGCACACTGTGACGGAGATTGGCTGCTTAACTCTCCTCTCTTTGGGAAGAGAGTAATAATGGTGTTCTCCTGCCTGGTGAGAGGTTTTTGCCTTTGTCTCCTATTATTCATTTCATGTATTGCAACCTGGGCAAGCCTGCCTGGATGGGATGGGGACTGAACAGTAGGATGGAACACCTAGCAATAATATACCTGAAAGTGTTTGCCTTGTAATACCAAAAAAAAAAAAAAAAACTAAAACCCATTGCCATTGAGTCAATTCCGACTCATAGCAACCCAATAGGATAGAGTGGAACTGCCTCGCAGGGTTTCCAAGGAGCAGCTGGTGGATTCGAACTGCCGACATTTTGGTTAGCAGCCAAGCTCTTAGCCACTGTGCCACCAGGGCTCCTTGCCTTAACAGCTAACAGATGTTGAACATTTAACAGATGTTGAACATTTACTTCTCTAAGCACTTTGAGCATATGAACTCTTTAATCCTCACAACAACTCTATGAGGTTGGTGCTCTTTGTCCCACTTTATAGATGAGGAAATAAAGCACAGAGAGGTTCCGTTGCCCAAGTTCATACAGATACTTAGTGGCAGAGTCCAGAGTGTTCAACCTTAACCATCATGCTGTTCTGCATATGAATATACCTTAATTGTGTTACTTTTCTTTTCAAATTGATTTTGCCCTTGATTTCCATTTTGCTTTTTTTTCTTTTTTTTTGCGATTTTAGTGGACTTAATGATATTCATAGCCCTTAGATAGGCTAGAGGGCTGGGAGTTGGATGAGAAGAGGCTATTTGGAAGGGATGGAAGGTGAAAGAGGGTTGTCTAAAATTTACAGTTGAAGGTCAGAGGGTGTGTGTGGTAACTTCTTTCCCCAGACCCCAAGTGTGTGGTTCCAGTTCCACCACCCCATCAGGATGAACCCGCGGGGCCTCCGAGTGAGGAAGACAGAAGTGCCTTCTGTAGATTGCACGGCTGCCTGTGAGTCATGGGACTTCACAGACCCAGCCTGAGGGCTCCGTGGAGGAGCAACGGCTGCTGGCACAGCTTGCGGAGGCTGACAAGGCTGAGTGAAAACTAAACTTGCAGTTTGCAAAACTCTGTGAAGAGCATTTACTATTTAAAAACTTACGTTGTCACCTTTTTTCTCTTGCTCTGTGAGCAAGTTTTCAACGAGGCTGGATAGGAGAGAGAGGAACAGGGCTTTAGTGACTTCTTTGGATATTTTTTTTTGACCCTTTGGGATAACAGTTGCTTAGAAATTGGAAAAGCTAGAGGTAAGCTGCCCACTGACATCTGGTCCCAAATATCGGCTGGCTGAACACGGTCTAAGCTGGACACCTAACCCTTCTTGTTAAAACTGGGTGAGCAATGTGAAGATGGAGACAGAGATTGGAATGATGTAGCTACAAGCCAAGGAGTGCCAAGGATTGCTGGGACCTGCCATATGCTAGGAAGAGGCAAGGAAGAATTCTTCCCTTGATCCTTCAGAAGGAGCATGGCCCTGCCAACACCTTGATTTCAGACTTCTAGCCTCCAGAACTGTGAGAATAAATTTCTGTTGTTGTCAGAGAGACACAGACACACACACACACACTTGGTGGGCAGAAAGCAAAGACTAACAATTCAATCTAATGGCAGAGGCTATAATGGTTAACAACAGTTTTAGGGTAGATGGAGCTGGATGGAAAAACACCTACCTTGGCTCCAGCATATGACATACTGTTGCTTTCCTTCATGATAAAAATTCTCCTAGAAAGGTAGGAGGTAAGAAGAGGCTTTTGTACCTGCACACCTTCTTACCCAGACTCAGCCCCAGGCCCTGCATCAATGGGAAAGTGGATCAACCTCCTCTTCCCTTCTCAGGCATTGTTCTCTTAAGTAGAGTTATTTCTTCTTAGGTTCCCTCCCTTCCCATTTCCCTCAATCCAGGCAGATTCTGGGAATTAGCTGGGCAGAATCTGCAAAGAGCTAGGCAGATAGTAGGGAGAGATTGAATGGCTTCTGGGAGGCAAATTCCCCTGAGAAAGCTCTGAAAATAGCCGAGAGGCAAGAAGTCTTGTGCTAGCTCTGCCGGTCAGGGATGGAGCTGTTGCCATCTCTCACCATCTCTGAGTACCGGAAGCTGGACTGATGGGTGAAGAGGAAGACAGGAGCACACTCAATGCATGGGCATCCCAGGTGAGAGCCTGGTTTAAGTAAGACCTGCACTAGGTTCTGTGAACATAAACTGAGGTTTGCAGAGGAGAATTTGACCATCACTGCAGTGTACAATGCCAATCACTTTTCCTGGCTGTTAACAAACATTGACAAACCAACCTTTCCTGTTCAAGAATGAGTAAAAGGAACAACAATATCATCAACATCAACGACAAGGAGCTGATGAAAAATGTTGCAAAAAAAAAGGACTAACATCAGTAAGGCAGAGCAAGACTTGAAAATGATTTACCTCAGAACCTACCTGATCATTGCAGAAAACTATATGACACCGGCACAGATTGGATGAAGATGTAGCCTCTGGAATAGAAGCTGAAAGTCTAAAGGTGAGACCTGGAGAGAAAAGAGGCCAAAGAATTCGATGTGGGGATAGCAATGGGAGAAAGCAAGAGGGAAAAGTACTCAATGGCTGGAACTCAATCCCTGTTGGAAGCTAACGAAAGCAGTGTTGATCCTGCATGAAGGTGTATCACTAGTGTGGAGAACACATTTGAGAAACTCAGAATTTAGAAAAAGGGAACACAGAGTTGAAAGGGTGAGAAAGACAATAATGGAAGTTTCAGAAACATAGACCAGAAAATGTCATATGACATATGACACAAGTAACCATTCCTGAGCTACAAGGAAAGAAAGCCTGTGGTAGACAGAAAGAGCTGACCCTGATTCAGGACAACCCATGGATAAAAGCCTCTCACCGATATAGCCTGGAGAAAGTTTCAGGCTACTAAGATAAACACAACATTCTCGAAATATCCAGACATAAAACATAAGGCTGTTTCTAAAGTTAAAAATCAGCCTAACCTTAGTCTTCTTCCTAGCACACTAAATGCCAGAAGACAATTTAGTAGCATCTGCAGAAGTGGAAGAAGAAAAAGGTACGACCCGAGAATGTTATACATATATTCCAGTTACCATTTCTGCATAAAGGGAACAGAATGATATCACCAGACATATATAGGACAGAAAATATATTATGTACAGACCCTCCATGAAAACATTTCTTTAAGACATAGTGTGAACACCAGAATAAAGAACCACAATTCGGGACTTACCGTATAGGATGGACAGTGAGCGGTGACAACAATTAAAGGAGAGATAAGTCTAAGTGTCACCATTATGATTATAAAACTGAATTAAAGCATGAAATCCATTCAGGAAACAGAGTGCATGTAATGTATGAAACAATAATAATCATAATAATGATCTGGACCCAAAACTTGAGATAATTATTAACAAAGGCTGAGAAGTACATGAGATGGGGGCTGTGGAGAAAACAAAGTGCTGGACTCATTGTCTTATTGAGGATCAATGGATTTATCTTTGTAATGTGTCTATAGATTTTATTTTGCTTTAGGTGTACCTGTGCTTTCTGTTTTTCAAAAACAAATAAGTATTTATTTGTCTAACAATGAAATAATGAAAGATAAAGAAGTGAAAATAAGTAAACAAACAAAAAAGAAGCACCCTAAATTGAATTTGACCTGAAATTTTGAAAATCAACAAAAGTTCTGATCTTAAAGGAGTTGTTGCTTCTATTCATGTCTGTGGGAATAACACACAGAAGGAGGCCACAGTGGGGCTGGAACTCCACTGTGGCTGTTGTCACCTGCTGTGGTGAGATCTGGCTGTTCTACGTTTTCTTGAGAGACCTGGGGAGGAAAGGATGGACTCAAGGGTCCCCATGGCTTTGCTAAGTTGTGAAGCTGTTATGATCTCCAAGTGGCCCAGGAAACACCCCATGGAATTCAGGATTCAGTTGTGTGTGCGTGTGTAGGGTGTGGTCTCACTCTTTTTATTGGTACAGAGAAGTAGGCATGTGACTTCAGAAATACTACTTTACCTCTCTTGGTTCAGCTTCCTCATATAAAAAGTGGAGGTAATAGGCTTATCCCAACAGCCCCTGAGAGGATTCAATGACATTAGGTGCACAGAACGCTTAATAAAGCAAGAGCAATGGCAGATGCTTAATCGATGCTGCACCTTTACCTTCCCAGCGCTGTAAACTTTCTGTCAATCTAAACTTTGATTGAAAGATGAAGGATCAGCTGTCTATGAACTGGTCATTTAGAGAGTTCCTAGTATGTCTTTGCAAGGAAGCGGGATACAAAGAAGAAGGGGGATAATATCAGGGTGGAGATGCTAGAATCTCACGTCTGTGTGTTGCCTTGACAGCCGTTGCAGTTGGTGGATTTTCCTAGCCTTGTATAGTCCCTTGGCCCAACGATTCTTAACTGCCTATAAAATACGTTAGGAGAAAAATCCTTCCCCATTTACATTTCCAATGAGAAATGTCATTGTTATTTATTTAATAACTGTAACTAATAACTCTCTGTCTCCAGGAAAGGAGGCTTTCTCTCAGTTTGCCATTTTGAAGACAGAATGGTGAGCAAATCAGGTTATTTATAGCTACCTCTTAACTTGGTTTCATAAGAGGAACACTTCTTGGGAAGGCTATACTTCTGCAACTTAGGCTCATACAGTCTAGAAACGGAAACTCCTTTGATGAATCATTGACCAAGGCCAGGGCTTGGCCAACTTCAATCTTTCAAAACCCAGTTTCTGGCATCACATTTTCTAGGAAGTCTTCCTGTATCTCCCAATATGCCGGATTATTTCGTAACAATTCAGCATTATTTCCTCCTTCCTTCTACTCTCTCCTTTGCCTGGGAGGAGCCAGAATGGGGATGACATTCCCTGGACCTTTGCTAGCAGGGTTCTGAGTTAGATTCTGTCAAGGAAAACAAGGAGAGAGAACAAGCCATTGTTCTCAGCAGCAGCAGGCAGGGAGTAGATGCTAGCAGATGTGGGATATTGCCAGTGGCTTCCTTCTGCCCATCTTCCTGAGAATTACCCACTTCAGTGCTGCCGTGATCATGAGGAGTAGCAGCTTCCTGAATTTCAGCTCTTCCCTATGTCCCGACCATTCGGACTCCAGCCCTTCCCAGTTGTTTAAGCCTTTAATTCCCTGTATTAAATCCCTTTCTGCTCGAAATACCCAGAGAGCCTCCTGTCTTCCTGTCCAGACTTTGAAACACCCTGAGGGAGTTAAGCACTCTGTTCTTGGCAGTCTTTTAGTACCTTGCTCCTGTTATTACCCAAATCAATAACTTAGAGGTTGAGTCCATAGACCGCGGAGTAGAGCCGAGCGCTTTTTGTCTTGGTTTCCTCAGCTGTGAAATGCGGTGTAGGAAGTTTTTCTTCCTACCTCCCCAGTTGGTTCCTCATGCATCAGTGAAACAAAGGTTGCTGAGAGAAGCCTAAAGCTCTTTATAAAAAAAGGTCTAAGGACAAATCAAGAGCTCTTGGCCTGACTGTGGCATCATGAAGTCCTCAGCACTACCTGCAGAATGAGTATGGCGGGTAATCAATAGGATTAAAAGTAACAAAACCAATAGCAGTAAAGTCACAGACTCTAATGAGTCATTTCAGTATCACAGGGTTAACCACTCATGTATTGTGAGTCTTAGTTTAAAGTTAGTGGCGTATTTTTTTTTCTCTATTTAGGATCTCACAAATTTATCTACTGGTAGAAGACCCATTAAGTTTTCCTACCGCCTCCCACTTGACAACCACATTCTGGTTTTGTAGAGCTTGATACTAATCACTAGTGTAAAGAAGGGTGAGAGAATTTGGTAAAAGGTTATCCCCAGACTGCTAGAGCTGTGAAGCATAAGATCCTCTTCCTTTGAGCTGCCCTTGTAGTTGTATACTGCTTCATCTTGGGGATCTAGAGAGGAAAATGACATGTGTCAATCATCTTCTCATGAAACAGCATACACACCTTAAACCAGGGACCAGCAAACTTTTCTATAAAGGGGCAGATAGTAAAAGTTTTTGGCTTTATAAGCCATATGATCTTTGCCCCAACTACTCTATTCTGTCATTGCAGAGAAAACAGACATAGATAATATGTAAACAAATAAACATAGGTGAGTTCCAATAAAGCTTTATTTACAAAAACACATGGTAGTCCAGATTTGGCCCATGGGCTATAGTTTCCCAGTCTCTGCCATAAACAAGCTCACTTTACCTAAACTATTTCTTTCTCCTACCTAAAGTATACTAACTATCTCCTCCTTTATCTTTGTTCCTTAACCTTAGGAGTTGGTCTTGAAAAAAGTCACAGCTGATGTGAAAGTTTAAAAATCCTTTTATTGTACAAACGATACAGGTACAGGGAAATAATTAGTATTTATTTAATCTCTACTATGTTGTAGGCTAAGCCCTGGTGGTACAGTGGTTAAAGCACTCAGCTGCTAACCAGAAGGTCACTGGTTCAAACCCACCAGCTGCTCCATGGGAAAAAGATGTAATAGTCCATTTCTGTAAAGATTTACAACCTTGAAAGCCCTATGGGGCAGTTCTGCTCTGTCCTATAGGGTCGCTAGGAGTTGGAATTGACTTGACGGCAGTGGATTTGGTTTTTTGGGTACGTTGTAGGCACTGTGCTAAGACCTTTCTACGTACTGTGATACATATGTGAAGTAGGTGTTATGATCCTTCTTGGAGAGGAAACTGTGGTACCAAGAAGTGAAATAATTGCCTAACATTATGTGGCTGGAAGTGGTGAAGTCAGGATTTGAACACAACTCTGTCTCTAGAGCTGTACTTTTAACAGATCTTGCAATGATTAGCTTAAGGCAGCCAGACTGTCTCCCAGGCCCCTGCTCAGTGATTTAAAAAGTAGGGGATGACCAACATAAACATGCCAATCCTTAATTATAAAAACCTACTTCAGAGACAAGGCTCTGAATAGAAGAGTCTGTTCACACAGTCTACTTTTGGGAGGTCGTCGTCATGGTGGAGACTGGGTTGTTCATAAGGTGACCGTTGCAGACTGGAGCAAAGGGTGAGCAATAATGCAAACACAGCAAGAAGTAAAAATGAGGCAAAGCATAAATGTGTATCTGATATTTCTACTACACTGCACAGCGTCTCCACATAACCTCTGCATGGAGCATGGAGGGGAATGAAAACATGGAAAAGGACTCCTCCAGAGACTTGAATAGACTTGATGCTCAATAAATGTAAATGAAGAGTGGAAGAATGAATCAGGGCATGCATGAATGGATAAATGGATGGATGGGTGGGTGGGAAAAACAAACATGTTTAGGATGACTGAGTTGTACTCCTGTGTCTGCCACAGAACCAGCTATGTTACCATAAGCAAGTCTCTTCACCTGCATTGGTCTCAAAGTCTTCTGTGGAAAGTGATTTGGCTGGAAAGTTTTCTAAGACCCCTTCCGGCTCTCAAGTCCAAATTCTGCATCTTACTCGGTAGTGGGCCAGAGATGGGACTTGCTCTCACCCACCGGTCTCCTGCACTCTACTTGCCCCCATTTTTGGGATCAGAACTCAAATAGAAGTATTACATGACTCTTGTTGCAGAAGGTTGCTTGGGCAATGTGCATTTCCACCCAAAATTACATTTCTGACTCTCTACGAAGGACCCCCCTGCTTCTGGTTATTAAGTAGCCCATGTTCACCAAGGCCAATAGAGCTGAGCATAAGGACCTAATCTGAGGGTGCACAGAGCCTGCCTGGTTGATTCCCACAGCTCATGCTCTCACTTTGCATAGGACTGATGCCTTTCTCTTTCCTCCAGCTTTTGCTCTCTATCGCTGCTTTTCTCTTGTTTTGAAGATAATTTTTTAGAACCATATTACAAGCACAGTACCCATTCCTTGGGGGAAAAATTAGAAAATTTAGATAAGCAAAAGGCAGATACATTTATCTATAAAACTATGACCCAGTGCAAATCACGATCAACTCACTAGTGTATATCCTTGGGGCATTTTTCCATGCATAGTGCAACTATATTTTTCTCTTTCTCCTCTTCTTTTGATTAAAAAGAATTAGAATCACACAAGTTGGAAGCCTGAATTTTTCCTTTTAATAATGTATCATGAACATATTTTTAAGTCAACGAATATTCATTTATAATACCATTTTGACTGACTGCATGGTTTTCTGCTCCGTTACTTGTTTACCGTGTGACCCTAGACAGGTTGCTAAACCTCTCTCAGCCTCAGTTTCTGCGTTTGTAAATGGGATAATAGATGTTATCTACCTTAAGACAGGAGTCCCTGGGTGGTGCAAGTGGTTACGTGCTCAGTGACTGAAAGGTTGGCAGTTCATATTCAGCCAGAAGTACCTTGGAAGAAAGGCTTGGTGATCTACTTCTGAAAAATCAGCCATTGAAAACCCTATGGAGCACAGTTCTACTCTGACACATTGATGTGCAATGAGCTGGAATTGACTCGAGGGCACCTGGCTCCTTAAGAGAACATTGTGAGGGTTAAATGAGGTGATGCATGAAAAGAATCTACAAGGGTGACTGGCACATTATCACCACTCAATAAATGTGAGCCATTATTATCATCACTTTTATTAATATTCACCCACTGCATTGATGGATCTATCTGAGTAATTCCTTTTTGACCTTTGAAGTTGTTCCTGATGTCTCTGTTTATAAAAAGACATGAATATTAGTTAGAGTTGCGTTCATTTGCTTCCTTTAAAGCCACCCGCACAGATCCCCTTTCTCAGTGATTAGAAGACAGAAGGAGAGGACTCTACCCTCGCTGAGACTGCACCTCTATCTTTGGTTTTCCTGGAACAGATTTCAGTCACGTAGAGCATGGCCACCCCGGAACCACTGCTCCAGCCTTGGCTTTGAAGTGATCCCTGTCATAATTCATTAGCTGGCTATCTCACCTGTGGATCTGTGGACCTGAAGCCTTTCTGGTGGCTCAGCCCAAGGATGCATGGCTGAAGAGAGTAGTCAAATATTTACACGAAGGAATGTGCCATTTCCTGCCTTGGTGCTCTGATTGCCATCGAGCCTTATCTTTCCCTATAAAAGGAAGTATGGACACGTATTAACTTGTCAACACTAAAAAAATGCAAGGTCTAGAACAGAGGGAAGGAGCCCTGGGGGAGCAATGGTTAAGTGCTCAGCTGCCAGCCAAAATGTTGGCAGTTTGAACCCACCAGCAGCTCCATGGGAGAAAAGACCTGGCAATCCCCTCCCATAAAGATTTCAGCCTAGAAAACCCTATGGGGCAGTTCTGCTCTGTCACATGGGTTCGCTATGAGTTGGAAACAACTTGACAACAGAATAGAGGGCCTAGGAGACTTCCTGATACTCTGTTATATAATCTGAGGGTAAGAAGGTGATTCTGATTGAAGGGTGGGCTGGGGAGGGCTGTGCGAGGCTGGTAAACCTGCAGGGCCAGGTGAGTGTTGCTGGGTGGCTCGTCTGCCTTCTCCATAAGCAAGACTTTTCTGAAAGGTCAGAAGACCCTCTTTGCCTTGTTCTGTTTGCCTCTTGTGTGACTGGCCCATCCAGGGAAGGGAACTGTTGATGTCCAAGACATGCCTCATCCCAAGCACCCCTGTGAGAGCAACACACAGCAGAGGACCTCTTTCTTGGAAATGAGTGCTGAGTGGGGGAGAACATGGACTGAGCAGCCCCAAAGAACTGGATTGAAATCCTGCCTCTGACACTGCATTTATAACCCAGAGCAGGTCACAAAAACTCTCTGAGCCCCAGTCTCCTCATCTGTAAGCTAGAGACAATGTGACTTAATATACAGGCCTCTTGTAAAGATTTAAAAACAAAAAACAACCAACCAAGCCAGTCGCCATGGAGCTGACTCCAACTCATAGAGACCCCATGTGTGTCAGAGTAGAAGTGTGCTCCATAGGGTTTTCAATGGCTCACTTTTTCAGAAGCAAATCACTACGCCTTTCTTCCGAGGTGCTTCTGGGTGGACTTGAATCTCCAGCCTTTCATTTAGCAGCTGAATGCATTGACCATTTACACCACCCAAGGACTCCTTATATAAATTAAACGAAATAATACGTGTAAAGTTCCAGGGTTATAGTTTGGTATATGAGATAAGGAAACCCTAGTGGTGCAGTAGTTAAGAGCTTCAGCTGCTAACCGAAAGGTTGGCAGTTTGAATCTACCAGGCATGCTTTGGAAACTCTGTGGGGCACTTCTACTCTGTCCTATAGGGTCACTATGAGTCAGAATCAACTTGGTGGCAATGGTTTTATATGAGATAAAGAATAACCACACCAAATTGGTTAATTCCCAGCCATGTGTAGAACAACTGGATATTTGGAAACTGGGGCACTTTGTAACATGGAAAAATGCCTGATTTTATTAGGTGTTTGTTTTAATATTGAAAACAGGAAAGTATCATTCCTGGGAGTCCAAGGACCCCATATTGTAAAGTACTCATCCATAACAACATTTACAAAAGAGCTCCTCCTAGCCCAAACATAAAGACACTATCATTTTCCCTCATGCCATTTCAATGTCCTCCAAATAAACTTTGTATACTTCCTTCATCCAGCCATTCATTCCACCAGGATCTACTGAGGGTTTCTGGTGTGCAGGAACACTGCTAGGCACTGAGCACCCCAAGATGAAGGAGACTGAGCCCCACCTTTAGGATGATCATAGTTTAATGGAGGAGAAAGACCCCTAAATCAATCACTTCATGTCAAAGCCTGACAATTACAATCTGAGCAGTAAGTATACATAGAGGCACATCCAGGGGTGGCAGACCTTGGAATTTTAGAATGGAAAGAAAAAGTAGAAGCCGACCAGCCCAATCCTTTCTGGACACGGTCTGCTGCAGTGTTCTTCAGCTCTGGCCTTGTCATCTCCAGTCTCGGGGAGCTCCTTGCCCACCTCTGCTCCCAGCCCCAGGCAGCCTCTGGACAGGTCTGACAGTTTGAAAGTTTTCCCTTATGTTGAGTCAATATTTGCCTGCTTGTAACTGCCACACAGCCCCATGGAGTTAATCCCATCCTTCCCCCACATGACAACTCTTCAGGTACTTCCTTGGAGTCAGCTTTCAGGTGACAGGTGAGTCAGAATAATCTTAGCCTCACATAACCCCACAGGGATATTGGAGAGTCCTGGAAGTCATCCTGACTTCAAGACGGAACTCTGTTTGACATCAGGAGCTTGGTGAGATGGTCTCACTTGGATTTTAACTACCAGCCTTACTAACTTCATTAGAATTTATAAAGCACTTTAGCATTAATTATTTTGCTACCCCCTCACATCAGTTTGATTGTCCAGAATAATTTAATTATTTCCATTTTATTCACAAATGAAACGAGGCTCAGAGAGGTGGTTTGGCCAAGGTTACACAGCTAACATCAGGTAGATCTGGGACTTAAAAACCCAAGTCTTGGGACGCTCAGTGCTGAGTTAACTCCAGCATGATGTCTTGTCCTTCCTGTGATGGTTGTTCTGCATTCAGCTGGTCCTTCCCATAATCTACTTTGTATTCTTCCCTGAGATTTATCTTCTTAAAATATTGACTACATTGTGTCACTCCCTTTGTCAAAAATCCTCAGTAATTCCACTTAAATTACAAGATAAACCTCCAAGTCCTTAGAATGACATTCAGTGCCCTCAAATTTGTCTACCTCTAATGAGTTTCAAGAACAATTGAGTGATGGACGAAATGCAAATGATTACACTACAGTATTCAGTGGATTCCCTGGATGGTACAGTCGGTTAATATGCTTGGCTGCTAACTGAAAGATTGGAGGTTCAAGTCCAGCCAGAGGCACCTTGGAAGAAAGATCTGGTGATATACTTCCAAAAAAATCAACCATTGAAAACCCTATGGAGCACAGTTCTACTCTGACACACATGGGGCTGCCAGAGTCAAAAATTGACTCAATGGCAGCTAATTATTAGTTCAGGGATAAATCTATGTACAGGATATTTTAAAAGTGCAGAGAGCAGGGGGAGTCTTAGAAGGCTGCCCGGAGTCAGGGATACCTGAGATGAAGCATGAAAGATGAGTAGCCCATGCCAGCAGAGGCTAAACATGAGCCAAGACGACCTGGAGGAGAGAAACGGCCTAGTGGCTCTGTGTGCAGGAAACCACAGCGATTTTGCATCGCTGGAACACTGGGTCGAAAACAGGGCTTGGAGAAGGATGAGGCTGCAGAGAGACAGGGCCAGGTCCTGCAGGCTGTCACATTAAGGGGTTTGGACTTTATCTCTCAGGCAATGATGAGCCAAATAGGATTCGAAGCCTGCCAGTGGCATCTGCACTTTGGATTGCATTTGAGAGCCAGCCCTTTGGCAACCTGGGAAGGGTGAGCTAGAGCTCAAGGTGGGGAAGGGGTGATGGTGTGTGGAAGGAGCCAGTCTAGATACAGGGAAGCAAAGAGGAAGTTGTTGCCAGGATGCAGGTGAGAGCAGATAAAGGCCTGAGCTAGAGCTGTGGCAGTAATCATAAGAAGAGGAAGGAGTTTCACATATTTTTAGGAGAGAAAACCAAGAAAACCAATGACTGGGTGGTTGTGAAAGATAGCGGAGAGAGAGAATGCAGGCTGTGTTTTCTGTTCTCAGATACTTCCAGATGGGGAGGAAGACACTATTACTCATTGTCATTGCTGCCCCTACACCTAGTATGAGGCGCTGTAGGCAGGAGGTGTGCAGCCCATATCTGTAGATGCCTGATCCCATTAGGCTAACTTAATAGCAAAGAGCTCCCCCTCATCTTTGTGTTGTGGCAAAGACTGCTGGCTAGTCACTTAAACTGTTTCCTCTTCTTCCCAGGCATTCACTAAACTGTTTATCCCAGCCTCCCTTGCAGTTAGCTGTGATCATTCGATAGAGCACTAGCAAGAGCAATGATATTTCCACTTTCACACCTGGCCCTTACACGTTCTCCATGTCTTAATCTTCCTGCCAGCCTGCTGCTGAAGAGCATGTATTGGAGATAGTGGAGCGATGAGAGGGAAGTGAACCAGTTCCTGTATTGCTCTGTGGAAGAGAGCTGCCCACCGATAAGGAACACCTGTTTCAAACTTTACATGAGCAAGAAATACATTTCTATCATCTGTGAGCCATTATGCATAGGGGTTGTTTGTTACTCATACGCCTTTCTTACTTCATAATTCACTGGGAGAGAAAAGAAGGCATTGAGAGTGCACACGTACTAGTGCCAGTCACTGTGCTCCTTAGATCTGTGTACATGACCTCCTCATTTAATCATATCAGTGCTCTGAGATTTTTAAATGCTCCTGTTTTTATAGAAGAAAAAAAAACGTTTATTGGTTATACTGTGTTCCCCCAAATACAAGTACACAAAGCTGTTTAACACATAGTTTCTTAGGAAATACTTTCCTCCCTACTTCTCCCATTCTTAGAAAATAAGATGATGATCAGGAAGAAAAAGGAGAGGTGGAGCGAACATGGTGCTATAGACAGAAGCACTATGCCGTCCCTCTGCAGCAAAGACCTGAAAAACTGAGTGAAACAGATACAAAAGTCAGTCCTGAAACCCTAAACATCAAATGAAGGAATAAAGAACCCAATCAAGCACCAAATGGAACAGGAAACTGAAAGAGAACGGAGAATGAGGAGAGCTACAGAGTGGAGGTCCCCTGCCAGCTAACATGGCACGGATTTGCCATCTTGGACTACAGCCACCAAAGAATGCAGACAGGGAGTGCAGGAAGGCAACTTCATGGAGCTCCCAACAGGAGACAGGGCACCAGGTAACCAGGAATACACGTTTTCCTACCCCCAACCCTTCTTCCCTCTACATGGTCTCCGCTGCTTTCTAATGGGCCACGGTCGCTAGGCCAGAGAGACACCAGCCCATTGCCACCCGGATCTGCCTCGCTGCCACCAACTAGCCCCTTCAGCACCGTTTTTTTTTATTGTTTTTCATTATTTTTTTTTTTTGGCTTTTTTGTTGTTGTTGTTGCTTCTCTCTCTCTCCTTTCCTTCCTTTCCTTTCTTCCACCGAGCTAGCCCCGTGTGCTGTCCCCTTCCCTTCTTGATGGGCTGTGATTTTTTGATTTGTTTGCTATGTTCTTTTCTTTTTTTTTTCTGTTTCTTCTCTCTGTCTCCTTTCCATCCTCCTGCCCACCTAGTCCTGTGCACTGCCCCTGCCCCTTCTCGAGGGGCCGTGCTACACCACTCAGTTGGAGAATTATTGCAGGCAGCCTCCCAGGGTCTGTGCTGCCCCCACAGGCTGGCTCCCTCAAAGCCATTTTATTTCTTTATTGTTTTTTCTTTTTGTTGTTGTTTCTTCTCTCTTTCTCCCTTCCTTCCTTTCCTTTCTCCTACCCACCTAGCCCCTTGGTGGGCTGCGCTGTACCACTCAGCTGGAGAGCCTCTGACACAAGGCGTCTCCAGGTCTGCGCCACCCCCACAGGCTGGCTACCTCAGCACTATATTTTTTCTTTTCCTTTTTCTTTTCCCTTCTCCCTTTTCCTTCTCCCTCCCACCTGGGCCCTGCCCTGCCTCTGCCCCTTCCTGATGGGCTGTGCCATGCCATGCCACCCAGTGGGAGAGACATCAGCTTTCCACCACCCCAATTTCACCCCTTCCCCAATGGCCAGATCACCCACCACTGTATTTATTTACTTGTTTTTGTTGTTGTTTTTAGTTTTTTTGTTTGTTAGTTTCTTCTCTCTCTTCTCCCTATTTCCTTTCCTTTCTCCTGCCCACCTAGCCCCAGGTGCCACACACATCCCTTCTTGACAGGCCAAGCTGCACCACTTGGCTAGAGAGCCACCAGCACACAACATCACTGGGTCTGCCCCTCCACTCGCCGAATCCTACCATGTCACCATTTTATTTACTTTTTTCTCTTTTTTCCTTCATTTTTCTAGCTTTTCTGGACTTGTTTCTCTCTCTTCTTTCTCTCCTTTCACTCATCCACTTAGCTCCACACATCACATCCTCTCCCTTCCCTCCTGCCTATCTGCACCGTGTGCTAAGCGCTGCACCCCTAAGCAGCACTGACACGACCCCCTGGACCCTGCCCTGCACTGCCCCTTGGTGCCACCCTTTCAGCCCCAGTTCATGCAGCAAACTACACATCCCTGACCCTCCACCCCCTCTGGACCTGCCCTGCTGCTCTATAGCTGAGTAACTGACCCTGCCCACCTAGAAAAAGTGGTGAGAAGTATTGTTCCCACAGGCTAGTAGGCAACAAAACATGCCCAGCCTGCCTGCCCAGACATAGCCAAATAAAACAAAAAAGCAGTACAAAACAAAAAAATCAAAGTCAATAAATGAAGAAAATAATTCCTGAATGTCCCAGAGGCAGCAGACAATATCAAAACATATAAAAAACAGGACAGGATGGCTCCAGAAAGCAACCAAAATAAAACACCAGATGCCTTTCTGGTAGAAGAAGAGGCACTGGAACTATCTGGTAGAGAATTCAGAACTCTAATATTCAGGGTTCTCCAACAGATGAAGGAAAATGCAGACAAAAATAAGGAAAAAATAGACACCTGGAGCAAAGGAGAATGAATAACACCAAAGACACAAGGAAAATATTAGCCCAAGAAACAAAAGAGCCACATAAACCAGAGACTTCATAAACCTGAGACCAGAAGAATTAGACGGTGCACAGCTACCACCAATAAACACCCTGACAGGGAAAAACAAAGAGTCCCTGACAGAGCAGGAGATAAGTGTGGTGCAGAACTCATATTCAAGTAAAAAGACAAGACTTAATGGTCTGAGACTGGAAGAACCCTTGAAGACATGGCCCCAGGATGCTCTGTTAACCCAGAAATAAAACCATTCCTAAAGCCAACTTCTCAGATGAAGATTAGACTGGTCTATAAAACATAAAAATAATACTCATGAAGAGTGCACTTCTTAGTTCAAGCAGATACATGAGACTAAACGGGCAGCTTCTGTCTGGAGGCAGGATGAGAAGGCAGAAAGAGATAGGAGCTGGTTGGATGGACACGGGAAACCCAGGGTGGAAATGGGGAGTGTGCTGTCACATTGTAGGGATTGCAACTAGTGTCATATGACAATGTGTGTATAAATTTTTGTATGAGAAATTAACTTGAGCTGTAAACTTTCACCTAAAGCACAATAAAAAAAGAAAAAATAATGGATAATACAGACAAAATCAGGGAAAACACCATCAAGGCAATGGAAGAATTCAGGAAAATAATACAGGAACAAAAAGTCAAATAAACAACTAGAAATCATTCAAAAACAGCAACTGGAAATTCAAAAGATAGTAAGATTTCAGAAATGGACAGTGCAATAGAAGGTTTTAGGAGCAAATTTGAAACAATGGAAGACAGGATAAGTGAAATTGAAGACAAATCCTTGGATACCACTTTGAGGAAAAATCAGAGGAAAGAATGAAGAAAACCTGAGAATGATGTGGGATACAATCAAAAGCAAAAATTTGCACGTGATGGAGTTGCAGAACAGAGGGTGAAAACAGAAAACACAGAAAGGATCACTGAGGATTTGCTGACAGTAAACTTCCCTAATACCATGAAAGACGAAAAGCCAACTATCTGAGTAGATCAATG
Organism: Trichechus manatus latirostris; assembly: GCF_000243295.1. NCBI lineage: Eukaryota > Metazoa > Chordata > Mammalia > Sirenia > Trichechidae > Trichechus > Trichechus manatus. Next base: position 15,673,900 of record NW_004443958.1, read on the forward strand.
AATCCCATATAGGATAGACTGCAAAAGAAAATCACCAAGACATATCATAATCACACTGGCTAAAACCAAAGACAGAGAAAGAATCCTGAGCGCAGCTCAAGAAAAATGAAAAGTCACATAGAAAGGGGAAACAATAAGACTAAGCTCTGATTACTTGGAATAAACCATGCAGGCAAGAAGACAATGGGATGACATATATAAAACCTTGAAAGAAGAAACTGCCAACCAAGAATAATTACATCCTGCAAAACTCTTGCTCAAATATGATGGTAAAATTAGGACATTTGCAGATAAACAGAAATTAAGAGAGTATGTAAAAACCAAACCAAACTTACAAGAATTAGTAAAAGGAGTCCTTCGGTTAGAGAATCAACAACATCAGACAACAACCTCAATCTAGGACACACGACAACATCAGCCAGATACTACCTAGGTAATGAACTCTCAAGGATAAAACAAAACTAAAAACATTATAACAGGGAACCAGAGAAGTCAATCTGTAAATGACAACACCAGAACAATAAAAGAGAATAAATAGTGTGGGTATAGACTTTCAAATAGAGAGGAAGTCAAGGCAATATAAACTAATAAAAGACTGGTTTAAACTTAGGAATATAGGGGTAAATTTCGAGGTAACTACAAATAAAGTTAAACCTACTCATCAAAATAAAGAAGAAAAGCATAAAGTCTTAGTAAACACAAAATCACAAAATCTTCAAGAAACAAAAGTAAAATCCACAAACAAAAGTAATTCAGCACAGGGGAGTCAGAGAAACAAAGAAAACATCAGCACCTCAAAAGAAAAGCACTACAAAATGACAGCAATAAGCTCATACTGTCAATAATGAGTCAGAATTGACTTGATGGCACTGAACATAAATGGTTTAAATGCACCCATAAAGAGACAGAGGGTCACAGAATGGTTTAAAAAAACATGACCCATCAATGTGCTGTCTACAAGAGACATACCTTAGAAACAAAGACATAAATATATTAAAAATCAAAGGATAGAAAAATAATATATCAAGCAAACAGCAACCAAAGAAGAGCAGGAGTGGCAAAACTAATCTCAGATAAAATAGACTTTAAAAACAAAACCCACCATAAAAGACAAGGAAGGACATTATATAATGATTAAAGGAACAATCCACCATGAGGACATAACCATAATTAGTATCTATGCACCAAGTGACAGGGCTCCAAAATACATAAAACAAACTCTAACGGCACTGAAAAGAGAAATTGACAGTTCCACAATAATAGTAGGAGACTTCAGACACCACACTCAATATAGGACAGAACATCTAGAAAGAAGCTCAACAAAGATACAGAAGATCTAAAGGCCACAATCAACCAGCTTGACCTCATATAGAGACCACTTCACCCAAGAACAGCAAAGTACACATTCTTTTCCATAGCACATGGAATGTTCTCCAGAATAGACCACATCTTAGGCTACAAAGCACACTCAACAAAATCCAAAACAATGAGATAATACAAAGCATCTTCTCTGATCACAGTGCCATGAAAATAGAAATTAATAGCAGAAGAGCAAGGAAAAAAAGTCAAATACATGAAAACTGAATAACACCTTACTTACCACTGGGTAACAGAAGAAATCAAAAAGGGAATCAAAAAATTCCTAGAATCAAATGAGAAAGAAAAGACATCCTACCAAAACCTTTGGGACACAGAAAAGACAGTGCTCAGAGGTCAATTTATAGCAATAGATGCACACATCAAAAAAGAAGAAAGGGGCAAAATCAAAACATTAGCTATACAACTCAAACAAATAGAAAGAGAACAGCAAAAGAAATCCACAGCCACCAGAAGAAAGGAAATAATAAAGATCAGAGCAGAAATAAATGAATAGAGAATAGAAAAATGATAGAAAGAATCAACAAAACCAACAGTTGGTTCCCTGAAGGGATCAACAAAATTGACAAACCACTGGCCAAATTGACAAAAGAAAAACAGGAGAGGACGCAAATAACCCAAATAAGAAATGAAACGGGGACATTACAACAGACCCAACTGAAATAAAAGGGATCATAACAGAGTACTATGAAAAAGTGTACTCCAACAAATTTGAAAACCTAGAGGAAATGCACAGATTTCTAGAAACACACCAGCTACCTAAACTAACACAAACTGAGGTCAAAAATCTGAACAGACCCATAACAAGAGAAGAGATTGAAAAGGTAATAAAAAAAACTACTAACAAAAAAAAAGCCCTGGCCCAGATAGGTCTCTATGCTTTAGCCATGCTGGCCTTTCAGTTCCTCAAATATGTCATGCTCCTTCCTACCTCAGGGCCTTTGCAAGTACCGTTTCCCCTGCCTGGAGTGCCATTGCCCACTCCATTTCATTGGCTAATTTGTATGTATCCTTCCACTTTCTACTTAAATAACACTTCCTCAAGGAAGTACTACTTTATCCCCTAGGTGAGGTTATTTCCTTGATATGCCCTTCCTTTACATTCTAGACTTCTCCTTTGGGACAGTCATCATAATTTTGAATATATAATCACCTTTCTATCTGCTCTTTAGACTGTCTGCTCCAAGAGAGCAGGGATAGAGTCTATCTGGTTGGTTTTTGCATCCCTAGAACCTAGCACAGTGCCTGGCACATAGTGATCACTCAATAAATAGTAGGTAAGTATGAAAAGAATGAAGGGGCCCTGGTGGCACAGTGGTTAAGCACTTGGCTGCTAACTGAAAGGCTGGTTGTTTGAACTCACCAGTTGCTTCATGGGAGAAAGATGTGGCCGTCTGCTTCTGTAAAGATTACAGCGTTGGAAACCCTATGGGGCAGTTCTTCTCTGTTCTATAAGGATTCCTATGAGTCGGAATTGATTCGCTGGCAATAGGTTTGTTTGTTTATGAAAAGAATATTTCCTTTTAGTAAAATAATAAAAATCAAACTTAAAGAAAGACTGCTTTTCAGAATGGCTTTCTGGGAAACATAGTACACAAGTGAAGTTCTGAAATGAATCAAGCTACTTGGTAAGTTGACAACTGACTTTAAACTAAGTGAGGTGCTGTCCCCATTGACAAGAGCGCGCGAAGACCTGGTGCCGGCTCACCCAGTTTGAAGTCAGTGTTGGGGGCGCCTCCTACTCATGACTGACTTTTTTTTAACCTACTCTGTACCGTGTACACCATGTTAAACACTCTTCATATGCTGTTTTGTTTACTCCTTACCCTATTTCTGTGATGAAGTGATTGTAATCTCTATTTTAATGACAAAGAAATTCAGGTTCAAAGGGATTAAGTAACTTGCCCTCAGTCACACAGCTAGTAAGTTGTAGAGCTAATAGTTCAAACCAAGTCTGTCTGAAGCCAAATCGCATGTGCTTCAAAATATTTTATATCCTCAGTAAAACGTACTGTATGGAGAGTGAAGTCCAAAAGTATCATTAGGAAAAGTGAGTCTAGCTTTATTAATAATAATAATTATGAGTATTATTATTATTACCTGACAACTTCAGAAACAACCAGAATCTCCATTGGTATGTAGAACTTTCCATTTCCTTTTTCAGAAGTTTATTGTTTCTGACTTTTTTTTTTCTCTACTTAATGGTGTGTGAAACCCCCAGTTAGAGAGGACATTTAATGGGGTGGAAAAAGCCTGGGACTGGGGACTGTTTCTAACCCTGGATTTCTACTTAGCTTGACTTTGTGGACTTGGTTCAAGATCTCCCAGCCTCATTTTTCTCCTGTGTAAAATGGGGACAGTTATGCTGTTTACCTGCCTGCATCCATGGATTTTGTGAAGACTGATGGAGATAATTGTTGTAAAACTTTATGTGAAAGGCTCCATGTTATTCCTGTAAGGCAGAATCACCCCTTTGCTTCCACTGTCTCAGTGCCTACAGAGTATGCTACACATCCCATATCGGATGAGAATTTACTGCAGGTTGGACATAAGAGCAAAAGCACTTCCTATGACTTATATGTATCCTGAAATGTTACAATTTTTGCATACAGGGATGTTTTCTAGTTGGAGGAGATGTGATTCTGTTTTGAAGTTGTGGGCTCAAGGCACCACTAAACTGCGATCCATTTGCTTTTATTGAAATAAAGTGAATCCTTCATTTGTGGACAGCTTTGCTGCCCAAACTCCATCTGTGACTGCAGCCAGTGGCCTTATCTGGAAAGTCTTGTCACTGTCAGAATCAAAGCCAGAAATTGCAGAGGCTAATGTTTCACTGAAACTGTCATGTCTATGACCACAGAAGCCTCCTTTGGGGGCTTTTGTTACTGTCAGAGGCCCTTGATGGAATTACAGTCCTGTAGTTCATTTTTTGTTCTTGTTTGTCATCTAGACAAGCTCTGGACTCAGCTCTCTTTGCCTTATCTGAGGAGACAGAGCCAGCAGGAATGAGTCATGTGGTCCAGTCAATTTCGTTTGCACAATTTTATTAGAATAGCTGGGTAGATTAGCTTTATTAAACATGGAATGGCTGTCTTGGGTGTTCATCAACATCTCCCACAGTTCCTAGAATAGTTTTGTGTTTTCCACAGAAGCATTTGTGAAAGAGAACAGGACCAGCAGCCAGGAGGCCTGGGTTGCTGGGTCACAGTTGTGCTAATCTCTGGAGTAACCTTGAGCATGGCCAGAAACATTTTGGCTTTAGTTAGTAGTATGGACAAAGTGCCACAGAGCTCAGTGTGGGGGCAGGTGATGGCAAGGGAGGCACAGGAAGATCTTCTCTAAGGAGATGATATGTGAGAGTAGGCTTTAAACTATGAACTTGATTTCAGCAGGCAGCCAAAGCAAGGGAGATGGGTATTCTTCTAAAAGAAAGCTGATAGGACAGAGTAATGTAAGGGAGAAGTGGATGGTGGGTCTCAGGGATGAATCTTTGTCTGTGGTGGGAAAGAAGGATGTGTTGGTGGAGCCTCGAAGGTAGGAGGATGATTATAAGTCATGAAAGGCCTCAAGGGACCAAGCTCAGGTAGTTGCATGGGGCAATGGACAGCTCTTTAAGGCTGTTAAACATAGGGAGGTGGGGCAGGAACGTGATTAGAACTTTTTCGCTAAGCAGCTAATCTCCAACCTAAGGTTTTCAAAGCAGTTCAGCAAATACCACACTAGCAAGCCAAAGGGATCATTTGTTACTCACATTAGCTCTACATGATAAGTGAAATTCCATAGATATCGCCATTTAGCTGATCATAGAGCTGAGGCTTAGAGAGGTTAGATGCTCAAGGACACACTACTCAAAGAATATAGGAGTTAAACATTATACTTCAATACTATCATTCATATTTCTGCCTGATAGAAGACCAAATTCTCTTGATTCCATGAAGCAGGGATGACTGGACTTCAGTTTGAGGCTAGGTAACATTTACTTTGATACATTTAAAAGGATTTCCTCCCATCTCTGTTTAGAAGTTCTCTAAAGACTGAAATGTAAAGAGGCCACATCAGTAAAATTCAGTCATTAATATTTAGTAGAGATACCATTTGCCCTCTCTTTTAACCATTTCTTACTCAAAACCAATATATCATTATTCTCATTGGCTCTAGGGAAGGCTGGGACTTATCTGAAGAATGCTGTGCAACTCAAAATATTCTACTCTTTCTATGTCACTCTGATAATGTAGACTTCAGCCACTGCTGTTAATGCCACAGTGGAGGCCTAAGTGATTCTGGGAGAGCAAAAAAAAATCGAGTCTTTACCAACACCTCTAGAGGGGTGATACTTTTATACAGTCTTGCAGATGGGCCCAAAGAATCTACTAGCCTGGCCCAAGTTTACCGATGGTTACAATGTTGCAAGGGCAAGACTGTGAAAGAACTGGATACTTGGTTCCTGAGTTGCATTTCCAGTGATTATAGAAATGAGTTCTTGCTTTTGAGGATAGCACTGAGAGTTAGCAGATCTGGGTTGAAGTATTTACTTTGGAACTTACTAGTGTAAACTTTGGTAAGCACTTACCTGTTCTGAACCTTGGTTTTCATACCTTTCAGGTGAGTCTAATAAAACCCACTGCTGTCGAGTTGATTCTAACTCATGCACCACCCAGAAGCACCATCATGTGTGTGGCCACCTTGAAGGAAGCTTCCTAGGGCTTCCTCCAGACTCACCTACTGGAGCAGGCTTTGAGGACTTGCTGCAGGTTTCTTGGCTTACCATGTTCTATCTAAAGGCAATTCATCTAAGTTCTGGCTTCCATAATGAATACAAATTATATACAAGCAAACCAGGCTTTGGTCCTCATGAAAATACAACGTGAAACTTCTGCACTTATTTTCTCCTTTTGTCAACATAATTGTCGTAAGAAGAGGCCTTGCGGAAAGTAGAAGATCAGCTAGTCTATCGTTCCCAGCCCCGGAGGGCCACAGCATTTCTTGACAACTGTGCAGACCACTGAAGGGAACAATGGCAGGCCCTTGCCCTTGGGGATCATATCTGAAGCTGGAGCTGGGGTTATAAGCCTGAGGAACCAGGCGCCTGGTGGTGCTGCCACCAATAGTCTTTGCTAAATAACTGCTGTGTGCCAAGCCTGCTGCCAAAACCACTCTCTTTGTTAAATTTGGTTGTTACAGTAACTCTCTAGGTAGAGAGGTTTCCTTATCCCCATTTCACAGATGAGATTCAAAGAAGTGAAGCCATTTGCCCAGGTCACACATTGAGAAGAAGAGGGAACAGGTGAAAAGGTGAGGAAGTGGGGGCAAGGGCATGACTTTCTTTTGTGTTGGGGTGGCATAGCAGGTGAGGGAGGTAGGGAGTTAGCTCCTGAAGAGGCAGCCTGGAGGTAGCCCCTGAGGCTCAGCTTGCTCTATGTCTGTCATGGGAGGGTGGTGGTTTTCAGACAATACTGATTTGTGACTAACAGGGGAAGTCTCAGGAAAAAAGGAAGTCTAGTTTCTAATTTTATCCTCTGTGGCACTTTACCAAAAAGCCCCTAAAGGTGGCCGGAAGTTGGAAGCTCTCAAGGGGAGAAGCCCTGGAGTAGCATGCAAAGGCACAGGTAGGGGCGTGGGGAGGGCGCTGGGAGATGATCCGCCCCATGGCTCTTTGCCCAAGTCTCTGGCTCTAAGTGGCTATTAAGGTTTCTTCTGTCCTGCTCCTGATTTGCATACTGTAATACCCTTGTGGTTCTCTTTTAGTGACCTCTTCAAGGGGAATGCCTACTTTAGAAAGATGAGACCAGAAGCCTTGACTTTAAGAAACCCTCCTTTAAGTAGTCCACCACCTGTCTATCAGTTGGTCGTACTGTGGTAGCTTGCATGTTGCTGTGATGCTGGAAGCTATGCCACCGGTATTTCAAATACCAGCAGGGTGAGCCATGGTGGACAGGTTTCAGCAGAGCTTCCAGACTAAGACAGACTAGGAAGAAAGGCCTGGTGAGCTACTTCTGAAATTTAGACAATGAAAACCTTATGGTTCAGGACAGAATATTTTCTGATACAGTGCTAGGAGGCCTAGGTTGGAAGGCATTCAAAATATGTGGCGATTACAACAATGGACTTGAGCATATCAGTGATCATGAAGATGGTGCAGGACCAGGCCCTGTTTTGTTCTCTTGTACGTGGGGTTGCCATGAGTTGGTGCCAACTCGATGGCAATTAACAACGACCACCTTCTGTATCTCCTGACCTCCCACTCGCTTTCGCTCTCTCCTCCTCTTGGCCTCCCTTTCCTGTCAACTTGACTTTTATAAATGAGGACCTTGTTTGAGTGATGAGATCCATTTCTTCCAGGGAATGGTTGTCAGTGGGTGTCTGTTTTGTTGAGGGGTTTATTCCAGCAGCATTTACAATGAGAGTGAGTTTAGCATGATGAGTTCCCATTCATTTCATGTTAGAGAAACATTTGGAAGTTTTAAAGAGTATACCAAGGTTGGCTCTGCTCAGATAGATCAAAGGCTTGAATTACATGCTGCTTTGCTGTTCTTCTGGGATTCCCAAAGAGAGGTAGCCTAAATATTGCCATTTTAGGTCTTGATCTTGGCGATTTATATATGGTCCCTTAATGCTCCTCAAAACAAGCTTTGTATCCTGTATTTCCTTGAGGGTAAGAGTCCCTGGGGAGCCCTGGTGGTGCAGTGGTTAAGAGCTTCAGCTGCTAACCAAAAGGTTGGCATTTCGAATCCACCATCCACTCCTTGGAAACCTTATGGGGGAGTTCTACTCTTCCTATAGGGTCGCTATGAGTTGGAATCGACTCAGCAGCAACAGGAAAAAAATGGGGAGAGTCCCACTCATTTGGTAACCAAAATGTTGGAGGTCTGAGTCCACCCAGAAGTGTCTCAGAAGAAAGGCCTGACTATCTACTTCCAAAAAACCAGCCATTGAAAACCCTGTGGAGCACACTTCTACTCTGTCACACACGGGGCTGCCATGAGTTGGAATCAACTCAATGGCAGCTGGAAAAGAGAGCAAACATTTCAACCTTCCCTTGTTCTTGAGATGATTCTTGGTATTTCAGTCACTCATTCGTTTGTTCTTGGCTCTTTAACCTATGGTGGTCAAATGCTTGAGAAGTATTATAACAAGAAAGAAACAAACAAAAAGACCTTAAGACATACAGCTAAGGGAAGATCCACTATTCTTTACAGTACTTTAATTTTATTTTTATTTATTATGGTGGTTAAGATTGTGTGTCAGCTTGGCTGGGCCATGATTCTCAGCGTTTATATGTGATCACACCCATAATGGGACCTGCTGTGAGTAACAAATCAGTTGAAAAGGAATTTCCTTGGGTGTGTGGCCTGCATCTGAATATAAGTGGACGTTCTGCCTTTTGCCTACTCTGGATCCTACAGCTGCCTCCTGTTTGTCTGACCTCCAGTTCTTGGACTTGAACTAGCAGCTTATCTTCCAGTCTTGGGATTTGTCAATCTTCACAGCCTGTGAGCAAGAGCCCTGCTCTCCAACCTGCTGATCTTGGATTCGCCAGCCCTTGCGGCTACGTGAATCAGGAGAAGCCTGTATCCTGATCCATGGAATTGGGATGTTCCAGCCTCTACAATTTCATGAGCTCTTTCCTTGATATAAATCTCTCTCTATATATATATACATGCTTCACTGGTTTTGCTTCTCTAGAGAACCTTTAGACATTTATTGAATAAGCATTTATTTTAGAAGCATGGTGTGTCCGGCACCGGGCTAGATGCCTAGAGATGGAGAAGACCTGGTCCTGCTTTGCATCTGTTCAGAGTTTGCTAATTACACAACTTAGAGGTGACAGCTACAAAAGAGTTACCAAATAGAGCTCAAGGAGGACAGAGCTTTAGGAAGTTTGTGAAGTCCATGAGAAACTGAACACAAAGTTTTATTTGTTTGTACATTTTTCTAGGAAGAGGCTCCATAATGCTCAATGTATTCTTTTATTATTATTTTCAAATAATATTTTATTGTGTTTTTGGTGAAGGTTTACACAGCAGTTAAGGTTCCCATCCAACAATTTCTGCACAACTTGTTCGGTGGCATTGGTTACATTCTTCACAATGCGTGAACATTCACATTGTTTCCATTCTGGTTGTTCCGTTTATGTTCAATGAATTCTTGAATGGCTCATGAACAAGTGCTTTAGGACCATGGCCTCTGTAACTGCAGTGAGAATTTTAGGTAACCTATCTCTGGCTGCTTACAATTTGGGTTTTCCCTTGTACCCTGCTCAGCCCTAGTGGGTTATCTGTATTGTGGGAGCAGTCATTCTGCCTGTAATTACATCTTTGACATAAAAATCTTAAAAACGGGTTTAATAGATGTATCCCCGGCACATGGCCTTGTACCCATTAAGATTTTACATTTTTCACAGTGCCTAGCGGTGTGTCTTGCACCAAATAGGTACTCCATAAAAACTGGGTTGATTAATTATGCTCCAGTCTTTTCATCCGTTCTCCCTTGCCTCTCTGATTCGGTTCCATCCCAGGCTACTGTGAAATATTCCTGACGCTCCTTGGGCGGGCGAGAGTAAAGAATATTCCTTAGTTGAGTCATGCACGTGTGCACTCTTACTCGGAAGGTCTTTAACGCTCGCATCCTTAATGCTTTGTTCCTTAGCTATCACGTGGAGAGAGGTGTTTGGAAACCATATTTATAATAGCTCTTAGCATATATGTAGTGAATTCTATTTTCAAAGGCATTTTTAAACTTTGAAAGATGAAAGCTTGCACCACCCATCTTGGGGAAAGGGAATGTTAGTTACCACCATATCCATTCCTTGAAGAAACCAAAAAAACCAAACCCGTTGCTGTCAGGTAGATTCCAATTCACAGAGACCCAACAAGACAGAGTAGAGCTGCCCCATAGGGTTTCCAAGGAGCTGCTGGTGAATTTGAACTGCCCACCTTTTGGTTAGCAGCCAAACACTTAACCACTTCGCCACCAGGGCTTCATTGGAGAGAGTCACAGAATTTGAGAGCTGAAAGGGGTGTCAGAGTTCATTAGTCCAACCTCCAGTCCCTAGTAATCTCCTTTCTGATGAGTCCACTGGGGGTGGGATATTTCCTACAATCTTTTTCTCAGTTCAAGCAAACTCTGCCGTTGTGCAAGTTTCCATCTGTCTGTCTAGCTATCTTCTTTATTTCTTTGTTTCTGCTGAACTCTGCTGAAATTGCAGATTCATAAACAAAATGATTTTTGTTGTTTTAAGCTACAGAACGTTGGGAGGCTTGTTATATATCAGTAGATAACTAGAACACCGCAGCAGACTGGGATATATGATCATTCTACCTGTGGTGAGGTTTCAGGCAGTGTAGTGGCCTGCCACCCCAACCTGCTTCCAGCCCTGGTTCTCCGCTCTTTGCTGCTGTTCTCTGATGTAACTGAAGCTAGGATTCCATTTCCATACCTTTGCTTCTCTCAGCTAGCACAGCATCTTCAGATGTATTCTTGCCACTGCTGCTCTGCCTGAGACAAGTATATTCCACTCCCTAAAGCATAACCTTGGTTAAGAGCTTGGCGCTAACCAAAAGGTCGGCAGTTCAGATCCACCAGTGGTTCCTTGGAAACCCTATGTTCTACTCTGTCCTCTAGGGTCACTATGAATGGGAATCAACTATATGGCAGTGGGTTTGATTTAGTTTGGTAAAGCATAACCTTGTCCGAGATAGCTCTGACCAAGCTGCCTTTACTCTTCGGTGTAATAATTGTAGTTAGTTGCCGTCAGTTGTGACTCATGGTGACCCCATGTGTGCAGAGTAGAAGTGCTCCATAGGGTTTTCAAGGCTATGACCTTTTGGAAGCAGATTTCCAGGCCTGTCTTCTGCAGCACTTCTGAGTGGGTTTGAACTGCCAAACTTTCAGCTAGTGGTAGAGTGCTTAACCATTTGTGCCACCCAGGGATTCCTTTGGTGTATAATAATTAAAATAAAGCTACTATTTATTGAATGCATGCTACTCCTTAGGCACTATGGTAAGTGCTTTCCATGCACATAGTCTTCATTAAAACTCTATGAAGTAGGTTGTATTTGTTATACCCCTTTATAGATCAGGAATCTGAGACCCAGAGAGATTAGGTAGCTTGTCTAAAGCCACACAGCTAATAAGCAGCAGAGCTAGGATTTGAACTCAGCTCTGTATAGCTCTAGAATCAAACAGTTAATATCATGTTATATTGTATGGCAGACTGGGCAACATTTTGTTCCATTATACATGAAGTCTCCATGAGTTGGAGTTGACTCTATGGCAACTAAAAATAACATTTTGTATGGCATACTATAGGTGTTCAATAATTTTGGTGCATTACTTTCTACCCTTTTGTTCCAAGCATGCTTTCCATTATTTTTCCATCAGAGATTTTCTATTTTTAAAGAGTTTACCTATCAAATAACTGTGCTTAAATAGGTGCAACAATGGACTCAAACATACCAGTGATGGTGAAGAGAGCACAGGACCGGGTAATGTTCTGTTCTGTTATATATGGGGTTGCTATCATTTGGCGCCAACTTAATGGCAACTAACAACAACAACTATATTTATAAAATAATTACTAATATTTTTTCCAGTTTTTTAAAATTAATTAAAGCAGTCCGTATTTTAAGAGCAGAGTATGCACCATACTAATTTGTTAGTATTTTACTAGCATTTGTAAAGTGTCATGTTTTTATTCATATTATTTCATTGACTTCTCAATAACCCACAGATTGGTATTATTATCCACATTTTATAAGTGAGGAGGCAGAGTCCTTGAGGGATTAGGTTTCCCAAGGTAACAGATCCCAGCTGGGATTTATACTCTGTTTGATTCTAACAACGCTATTCCTTTGAACTGGTTTCGTCTTGCTTCTGATTGTCCTGAAATGACCAATGCTTCCAGAGTGATTGCAGTTGCAGCAAAAAGGTAAGAAGAATTAAAAAAAAAATTAATTTATGCAGCTGTATCATAGATAGCTATATTATATTCAAGGACCCTATTTTTATCATCCTAGACAACCGGCTGGTTTGCACTAAGATCATCTATGGGAGAGGTATTAGCAGCAACATCACCAAATTTTGTGTTCAGTTTTAATACAATTTTTGTATGAATATTATGGGAGTGTAATAGTAGCAATGATAGTATAGCAATATAAAAGTAATAACAATAGCTGCTATTTATGGAGCTATATATGATGCTGGAAGCTTGTCACCAGTATTTCAAATACCAGCAGGGTCACCCATGGTGGGCAGGTTTCAGTGGAGCTTCTAGACTAAGATAGACTAGGAAGAAAGCCCTGGTGATCTGTTTCCAAGAGTCAGCCAATGAAAACCTTATAGATTGCAAGTCAGCAAAAACGAAGGAAATCCTCAATGAGATGGATTGACACAATAACCACAACAATGGGCTCATACATGTTAAAGTTCATGAAGGTGGTTCAGGACCAGGCAATGTTTCGTTTTGTTATACTTAAGATCGCCAAGAGTCAGAGCCGACTGGACTGCAGCTAACGATAACAACATGGAGAGTTTCTATGTGTCTAGCTTTGTGCAAAGCACTTTACATACATTTTCTCTTTCTAATCCTCCACCAACAATATATAGTCTATATTTTATAGGAAGCCGAGTTTCTGAGAAGTTAGGTAAGATGTACAAGGTAAGGCTCGTGTGGGCCATGGCATGTGGATCTAGGTCTATCTGACCACAAAGCTCGAGCACTAAATCAGTGAAATTCACTACAAAACATCATCTGATTTGAAATGAGCATAAAGGATTTCCAGGCACCTAAACAAGAGAGCGCTATACCCTGAAACAAACGAGGACAAGCTTATTCAGTTGTTATGATACCATTTCTAAAGTATCATCCCCTTGAGGGATAAGGGTGGGACTAGGGGTTGGATTAAGGGTGGCTAGTGCTTCCTAGATCCAAAATTCTAGTGGTGGCCATTCTAAATGGTTTCTTCCAATCTCTGGTTCCAAGAAATCATTGTTGTAGGTGGTTGTTGAGGCTATGAACACCAAAAGACAGAGCATATGTGAAGCTTGTGGGAAATAAAATAATATAACTACAATGGCAGTGACATCAATCACAGCAATGATGAGAAAAGCTTCCAAGATTTGATTACCTACCTGGCATTTTTCACACATTGTCCTCACAACAACCCTGTGAGTTATTTCCTCCAGTTTACAGATGGGAGAAACTTTGAGAATGTATCATTATTAACCATGTAATTATTAAACACACACATACACACACACAAATCCTGACATTTGTTCAGTTTACTGGTAGTGGGCAGAGTGAGAGAGCTGAGGAACCAGAGACAGCACCTAGTTGACCAAAAGCAAACCTTCCAATTAAGTCTAGTTCAGTTTCTGTTGGGTACATGGTCAAAATTGGAGTCACAAAGGATCCTTGAAAAGTGGAATTTGCTCTTCCAGTCAAACATTTTGCACTGTCCATGATCCAGAGGAACACCTGGGTCTTTCTGGAATGAACCCACTGATGATGCTTGGATTGAATTAAAGCAGCCTGTTTCAATTGCAGCTGGTCACTGGGTCTGGGTAATTCCATTACCTCATCTTCTTTGCTGTGTTGAAGAAACAAAGATAATGATGCTTTCCCAAGGCTGGGGCTGGGTACATCTTAATCTGTCAGTGATTGTAAATGGCTTTGAAGATGTCGAATGTTACTTAAGTGCTTAGTATTATTATTTATTGTGGTTCCAAACACTACTTCTCCTTCCCATTGTCAGGCTACGGAACAATAAGGGATGTAGTAAAAGAGTCTCTGATGTATCCAAACATCTATAAATTAGGTAACTGGCCTGAGCTTTGTGATGGTATCTGCAAACCCGGCATTAGCTTTGCAGCATTTCTGTGTGGGCAGGTGATTGCCTAATTTGCACTTAAACATGCCAGCAACAGGCCCTGACACAGGTTTGACACACATAGGTGATGCAAGTGCTCTTTGGACAGACGTGCGTTGCTGACATCGTGCTTTGCTGAGTTCTTTTTGAGATGCAAATGAGGTTCTGAAGAACGCGTTGTCCTTTCATCTTTTATACTTAATGGAAGAGAACTGGCATTCACTGAGCCCTTCTGTGTGCCAGACACTTTTATGAGCATGATCTCATTTATTCTCACAGAAACCCAGTTAAGTAAGGTCTGAATGCCCCATTTTACAGATGAGAAAACTGAGGCTCATTGGATGTTAAGTGTCCCTGATCACATAACTACTAAGAGATTGAGCTAGGATTGGAATCCAGGACTGTCTGACTCCAAAGACCATGCTCTTTTATTATATCAAACTGTAGGCAACATGCGTGTCTTGGGCTGGGTTCTCTAAAGAAGCAAAACCAGTGAAGTGTATAAATATATATAGAGAGAGATTTATATCAAGGAAATGGCTTACACAGTTGTAGACGCTGTAATGTCCCAAGTCTGTGAGTCAGGAAAGAGGCTTCTCCTGGTTCACGTAGCCGCAGGGGCTGTCAAACCCAAGATCGGCAGGCCGGAAAGCAGGGTTGTTGCTCACAGACTGTGAAGATCAACGAATCCCAAATCGGCAGGCAAGATAGCAGGTAAGGTGCTAGCTCAAGTCCCAAGAACCAGAGGTCAGATAAACAGGAGCCAGCCGCAGGATCCAGAAGGCGCAAATGCCCTCGAGCTCTGCCTGAAGGTCTGCCCACAATGGATGTAGGCCACACCCCCAAGGAAACTCTCCTTCAGCTGATTGGTTACTCACAGCAGATCCTATTAAGGGGATGATCACATATCAAATCTCAACAGGGAAGTGATCACATTATACGACTGCCAAAACACTGAGAATAATGGCCCAGCCAAGTTGACATACGATCTTAACCATCATAATGCCCTACCCCTCTTACCTCAACTACCTTGTCAAGTTACTCCAGTCCCCTGATAAAACCTCTTGAGTGCCTTTGCATTGATCTTAAATGGAATAAGCAACAATTCTAATACGGCCCTGCCTGATCTGGCTCTTGTTCCTTCTCCAGTTTTATTCAACTCCATGCTCCTTTATTTCGCTTCCTTGAACATGCCGTAACCTACTGCCTCTCGGCTTTTGTACAAACTGCCTGCAAAATTTTATCTTCTCCTTTTTATCTGGCTAACTCTTCTAAGGGGACATTGATGGTTCAGTGCAGAGTTCTCACCTTCCATGTGGGGGACATGGGTTCCATTCCCGACCAAATGCACCTCATGCACAGCCACCACCTGTCTCTCAGTGGAAGCTTGCGTGTTGCTATGAAGCTTACCTGATTTCAGCAGAGCTTCCAGACTAAGACAGGCCTGACGATGTGCTTCTGGCAATTAGCCAGTGAAAACCCTATGGATCACAACAGTCCGATCTGCAACTGATTATGGGGATGGTGCAGGGCTGAGCAGCATTTTTTTCTGTACTGCATGAGGTCACCATGAGTCCCAGGCTGACTCGACAGCTAACAATGACAGCAACAATTCCTCTAAACCATCACACATCATTTTCTTGGGAATACCTTCTCTGAAACTCTAGACCAGTAGTTCTCCAGGTGTGGTCCCTGGACCAGCAACATCAGCCTCACCTGGGAACTTCTGAGAAGGAGTTTCTCAGGCCCCACCCTAGATGTAGGTGAATCAGAAATTCTAGGCATGGGGTCCGTCAGTCTTCTTCAGGAAGGTCTCCAGGTGATTCTCTTCCTGCTTGAGTTTGAAAATCACTGCCTTAGGCCAGGGTTTCTCAATCTCAGGACTATAGGCATATAGGGCTGGGTAATTCTTTGTTGGGGTGGGGTGGGTAGGTGCTGTCTTGTGCATTGTAGGATGTATAGCAACATTCTTGGCCTCTACACATTAGATGCCAACAGCACCTCTGCTTCTCCCCAATTGTAACAACCAAAAATATATCCAGACATTGCCAAATGTCCCCTGGGGGGCAAAATTGCCCCAGCTGAGAACCACTGCCTTTGATTAAATTCATCTTCCTGCCATACACTCTCATAGCACCCTGAACAGTTGAGGTTAATTAGTTAATAACTTGTTGGAATCACGTGTTTAAGGAATGTCTCCACAGCCATATACCCACCAGCTAACACACTGCCTAACACTTCATGGGTTCTTAAGAAATATTATTGTTCTGATGAAGTGACATGACAGCCCTGAACCACACCTCAAAACCAACCCTGTACCAGAATTTTCCCGAGGAGACAGGAACTGGGGGCAAGCAGGATCCCTGAGGTGCTTCATCCTTGGAGGACAAGGACTCCTTCATCAGAACCCTGGGAACAATGGGGACATTGCATCCCCAGCAGGACAGAATCTAAGTGCTGCTGCTTTTTAAATATAGTGACAGAAAATGTGATTAAATGCAAAAGAGAAAACAAACAAACAAACAAAAAAATGTTTTCTTAGAATGATGTAGAAGGTGCCGACCAAAAATAGGCTCAGGGCCACTGCCACTGAAAGAGAAACAAAACCGCATTCTCTCTGCAAGAGCAATAAGGAGATTGTTGGCAAAAAGATGCTTGGCTTAGCGTGCTTTGTGGTGGCTTAAATCTTGTCAGAATTACATTCAAATTAAAGAGGAGGGGAAAGGGCAGATTCTGACTCTTCTGCCACCCCAAATTTCCTTGACCTGAGAAACTCCTTCCAGAGCCAGAATAAGGGAAAGCTGTAGAACTGGAACGAGTTCCTGGGTGGTACAAATGGTTATTGTAGTCGGCTGCTAACCAAAAGGTTGGTGGTGCCAATCCACCCAGAGGTGCCTTGGAAGAAAGGCCTGGCAATCTACTTCTGAAAATCAGCCATTGAAAACCCTATGGAGCAGTTTTACTCTGACACACATGGGGTTGCCATGAGTCAGAGTCAGAGTCGACTCAAAGTACAAGTGATTACTGGTGGAAGTTGAGGAAGAATGTAATTCTTTTTTGCATCTCTCTTCTGAATCATTTCGGATGTGGTTGTGTATATGGGAAACTTGGTTGGGTACACGGAAATCTATCCTTCATAGAGCTCAGTTGACTTCTGGGAATGAGGCCTCCTGGAAATAGTATACACCCATTGTTAATATGAGCATTTATGTAACCTGGAGCTCTTGTGGTGCAGTGGTTAAGAGCTCGGCTGATAACAAAACGTTTGGCAGCTCGAATCCACCAGCCGCTCCTTGGAAACCGTATGGGGCAGTTCTACTCTGTCCCTTAGGGTGGCTAGGAGTCAGAATCGACTTGACGGCAATGGATAATTATTTTTAAGATTTGGAAGATGCAGATGAAGTATAAGAAGGTGTAGACCTAAGAGGCAATAATTTTCAAGTTTATATATATTTATAATTGTTGTGTCTCCAAGAAAAAATTGTCTTTTTTTCTTGAAAAAATTTGAAAAGATGAGGAAAATGGGGGGAAATCTCTAGTGCTCTGTTTCCACACTTATTAGCAGTCTAATGCATCTCATTTCAGACTTTTTTCTGTTTAAAATGTCTTGATTTTTGTGATCAGAGTGCACCAACAATTTTATATTCTCCTTTTTCAGTTAGTATTATTTTTACTCATGTCCCCAAGTTGTTGCAAATGGACATCATTTTCAAATCGATACCTACATTCAGTTTCAATTCATTGCACAAAATAAAGTCATTACAAATGTCCCAACCTTAGAAACGGAAATACACTATTCTAGCCATTCAGAAAGCATGTGCTGATGCGTTCACTTAAACCTAATGACTGAGCTCACAATTTCTTTGATAATACAGCTCCAAAAAAACCCAGTAATTACAATTCACCAGTTCACGATTTGTAATAATCTCCATATGACTTGAGCTACAGTTTTCCTTTGATATATATGTTGTTGTTTATAGGTGCTACTGAGTCAGCTCTGACCCACAGAGATCTTATGCATAACAGAATGAAATTCAACCCTTGTGTTGCAATATTGAAAGATTTCATGGACAAAAAATTGAACAATGCAGGAAGCATCAAAAGAAGATGGAAGGAATACATAGAGTCACTGTACCAAAAAGAATTGGTCGACATTCAACCATTTCAGGAGGTAGGATATCATCAAGAACCGATGGTACTGAAGGAGGAAGTCCAAGCTGCGCTGAAGGCACTGACACAAAAGAAGTCTCCAGGAATTGACAGAATACCAGTAGAGATGCTTCAACAAATGGATGCAACGCTGGAAGTACTTACTCATTTATACCAAGAAATTTGGAAGACAGTTACCTGGCCAACTGACTGGAAGAGATCCCTGTAAGTGCCCATTCCAAAGAAATGAGACCCAATGGAATGTGGAAGTTATTGAACAGGACCGGGCAACATTTTGTTCTCTTGTACATAGGGTTACTATGAGTTGGACAGCACCTAACAACAACAACATAGTTTTCCTTTGACGTATATGTTGTTGTTGTTAGGTGCCATCGAGTGGGCTCCAACTCATACTGACCTTATGTATAGCAGGACGAAACTCTGCCCACTCCTGCACCATCCTCACAGTTGTTGCTATGCTTGAGCCCATTGTTGCAGCCATGGTGTCAATCTATCTCATTGAGGGTCTTCCTCTTTTTCACTGACCCTCTACTTTACCAAGCATGATGTCTTTCTCCAGTGATTGGTCCCTCCTGATGACATGTCCAAAGTGAGTAAAACCAAGTCTTGCCATCCCCACTTCTAAGGAGCATTCTGGCTCTACTTCTTCCAAGACAGATTTGTTTGTTCTCCTGGTAGTCCACGGTATATTCAATATTCTTTGCCAACACCACAATTTGGATGCGACAATTCTTCTCAAACACCTTTGTTATAATCCATATGCCAAACTGATCTAACCAATTTCTGTTTTCGGCATCTGCAGTCATAAACAGCTCTACAGAAAACATGTATAAGACCTTTTTTTCCTTAATATTAAGATTATTTCCTTTGAAATAAGGCCAGAAATTCAATATTGGCTCCACAGATATGGACGTATCTAAAGACCTTGATAAATTTACGACTAAACTGCTTTCTAAAAAGGCAGGACTTCCATTAGCAGTGTTTGACTGTGTCTATTAATTTACCCTTAATGATGTCAGGTGTTACTCAAAAGAATATATAATAGAGAAGACTGCACCTCAGTGTTTTCACTTCTCAGATAATGACTTAGATTGAAGGGAGCAAGCAGCCCGTGCGTTTGTTTGGTTTGAGGCAGACATGACCCGGTGGAGGAGCATATTCCGTCCATCTCGCACTCTGTACCCTACAGCATCAGGAGCTTCAGTTTGGCGTTGACTAGAATTCAGGTATTTTTTGCCAAAAACTTTTGTTTCATCCTTACAGTTATAAAATTCATTTAAAAAACTGATAGAAAGAATGCCTCCCCTTCCTCAAAATGAATTCAAATTCCCGTGAGAGTTGGATCTCTTATTCCAGGAGTTAAATATAATCCTTTGGCACGCATATTTTCTTACAGAACCAAATTACTGAAGGGAGTTGTAACCCGGTTTCAAATACTCTTGGGTTTCTCACTCAGAGTTTCTCTTTGTAATTGCAATTAGAGCAGGGGAGGCTGATTTTAAAGCCAAGTGTAGTAGTTGGTGAACAAATGGTGGAGGGGGAGATGACGTACACGTGGAGGGGTATATATATTTTATATATACATATATATATATTTATGTCATGAGGCGTCTATTTAGTTCGAGGTGGAATAAATGGAAAATAGGGATTCATGAGGATAACTACTACTACAGTTAATAGCCAGGCTTTATTAACTGGCTAGGGTAAAACACAAATTAGCTGGACTGCACAGAGAATCTGACTTTTAGTAAATTGAATTTTCAAACTAACTCAGAGATATTTTCGTAATTCTTTCTGCTTCAGCGCTTGTTGTTGAAACCTCCCCCACCCCACCATTAAATGCATCTCTTTGCTTTCTTATCTTAGCAGACGGAGTCCTGTGATGGGAATTAAATTTTCTTGGTCAGAAAGCCTTACAAAGCTTTCTTCTGTGCAGGGATTCTTGGGCAGGGCTGAAGGTGCAGTTGTAAGAGACTAGGCTTCACTTCTCCACCCTCCAGGGTATACTCTGGAAACTGCCATTTTGTTGTTATTGTGCTGTCATTAATGTATTTCCCTGTTGCAGCAGAGACTGGCTAGCAGCTCACTACACCTGTTCCCTCTTTTTCCTGGGCCCAAAGCATATGCTTCCCAGACTCCCTTGCAGCTAGGTCATATGACTGAATTCTAATCAATGGAAGGTGAACAGAAGTAGTGTGTTTCACTTTCTATCTGGCACATAACTATCTCTCATGTTCTCTTCTATGCTTTTTCTGGTCGACCAGCTTGGTGCAAACACATACAAGCCATTAGCCTTAGAAGCCCCATGATGAAGACAGCAGAACCAGCAGCTAGGGGAACCTGGGTTCTGGAATCAGGAGAAGTGCTACTTGCTGGTCAGTGTCCCCTGTTTTGGACTTCACATCTGTGAAAAATTTCTCTTGTGTTTTGGCCATTATAACTTCTGAGATTTGTTCATAATAGTAGCTAATGACACCTTCCACCACTTGTCTGCCAATTTGTTATACTGAGGTGGCTTACATGTTGCTATGATGGTGGAAGCTATGCCACCAGTATTCCAAATACCAGTGGAGTCATACATGGTGGACAGGTTTCAGCAGAGCTTCCAGACAAAGACAGACTAGTAAGAAAGGCCTGGTGTTCTACTTTAGAACCTTAGGCAATGAAATCGTATGGATCACAACAGAACATTGTCTGACTCACTTGCTTTGGACACATCATGAGGGAAGATCATGTTTGGTGAAGTAGAAGGTCAGACGGGGTGAGGGAGACCCTCGGTGAGATGGATTGAGTACAATAGCTGAAGTGAAGGACTTGTGAGGATGACAGAGGACCAGATAATATTTTGTTCTGTTGTATGGTGGTCGCGGTATATTGGACTCAACTTGATGGCAGCTAACCATAACAACAACATAGTAAATTCTTAATAAACTGTCGTGATTGTCATTGAAATGAAATATTTGAGAGTGATAAGAACTTGCCTGGAACAAATTTGAAAAAATGCCCAAGTTTTAACAGTGAGGTATATTCCATGCTTAGAGAGTGTTTGCTGCGTATTTGTTTGCCACAAGTTCATCCGTCAGAGATTGCCCCTTAGGCTAGAAAAATGCAAATTGTGTCTATACTTAAAGATGTATATCAAGGTGGGTTTGTAGTCCCTTTCAGGAAAATCTTTGTGCTGGAGATGGTGAATTCACATCTCTGTCTTCTCTCCTTTGAGTCTTAATTCCCTGTGCTCTGCTTCTGAGACCGTTTTCCCAAATCTTTCATCGTTGGCTCTCCTTTTAAATCTTCACAACAGTTTGAGATGAGTTTGGTACAAAAAACTATGGGATTTTGGTTCTGATAAGAGTGAGCAATGTCTAGATTTGCAGTTAGGTTCTTGAAAGTTGTAATATTTCATGGGAAGTTTCATGGGTGTTATTTTTATCAGGAGTTCCTTTATAATTTATCTGGGAATGGCTGTACCTGGGAAACATCACTTCTCTCTCTGCCCCAGTTTCATTGAACCGACAGAAATAACCCTGGCCTCCAGATAATTTCTGGGAACCGTGTTGAAATCCTGGCTGAAATGCCATATCCTGTTCCAGAGTTGAAAATAAAGGGTTAATTCGAAAGAAGGGCCTGCCTTTCAGTAGAGAATTGTGGTATAGGAGACACATCTCCTTTTGCACTTTGACTAAACTGTGGGTTTTCCAGTTGGACCAGCCGTCTACATGAAATCATCCCTTTGGCATTTGGAGGTGCATTATTTTTGGAGTTGAAGTTAATAATAGAGTCAGTTAACACTGTCTGTCTTCAGTTGTAGGGGTTTGATTGGTGTCTTTGGCTGAGATGTCTAGAGAAGCAAACCAGTGAAGCATACACACACACACACACACACACACACGTATATACATATATATGTATATGTATACACATAATATCAAGGAAATGGGTCACATGGTTGTAGAGGCTGGAAAATCCCAAGTCTGTGGGTCAGGCATAAGGCTGGAGGCTTCTCATCATGTAGTTGTAGGAGCTGATGAACCCAAGATCAGCAGGTAAGATGGCAGGCTGCTGGCTCAAATCCCAAGAACCAGAGTTCAGATGATGATGAGCTGAATGCAGGATCCAGAGCAGAGGAAAGCCAGCGAGTTTTACCAGAAAGTTCATATATATTGGATGCAGGCCATACCCCCAAGGAAATTCCCTTTCAACTGATTGGCTGTTCATAGCAGATCTCATCATGGAGGAGATTAAATGTTATATCAGATCTCATCGTGAAAGTGATCACATCATTAAATAACCGCCAAACTACATCGTAGCTGCCAAACCACTGAGAATCATGGCCCAGCTGAGTTGACACACGCCCTTAACCATCACAGTTGGGATGCATAAAGGGCTAGGACTCAGGGTGTGAGGAAATAGAACTAGACCTTGGCACATGTCTCTGAACACAGAACTCAACAGAGCCATGAATGGCATCCTAAAATACGCAGTGAAAATTCTTCTCCTGCACATCGTTGTTAAATACCTTCGTGTATGTTTGTTGGGGCTGATGAGCTGCTTTCTGTCCTGGGTGAGTTACTTTCCATCTCCTTTGTGGATCGGTTCTCTTGTGGCACCTAAAAACATTGATGTCATTCAAAAATACTATTTAACTGAAAATCATGAATAAACCCTTAAATTCTTTTTTCTTCAGTATTCTGCTTCTTCACTGTCTTTCCTATTTCCCATAACCTTCTGAGCCGCTAATTTAAACTAAATTTGCATAAATATACTTATTTCTTTTTCAGAAAAAGTATTTTCCTATCAGAAGGAACTCTGAACTGGGAGTCAGAGGCTTTGATTCAAAGCCTGGCCACTAACTAGACTTGAGATTGGTTGCTTTAGAATGTTCTCCATGAGGTGCCTGAACAGTGCCCAATAGATGTTAATCCCCCTTCCATAGCACACCTTCCAGGTGAAACATTCCACAACCATGTGATGTAACCTGTCCCTTATTGCATCTATTCCTAAATCTTCTTCTCCATTTCATCTCCATTCTTTTCTTCTTCCTCCCTTTTCTCTTGTTATCCTGTGGGAGTCATTCAGTGCTAGAGCCAGGATGGATGAGGTAGGACAGGTGAACAGTCAGCTCATCAGGATTTCCCCAATTGTGGGTCATTCATTCATTCATTCATTAAACATTTATTGAGCATATAAAATTTGTCAGGGATTTTTCTAAGCAGTACTTTTTTTAAAAAAAAAAAACTGAATTTTTATCATGATTTTCCTTATTACAAAAACAGAACAGATTTATTTGTAGTCTTTTCTGAAAATACCAAAAAAAAAAAAAATTTAAAAAAAGGAGAAGAAGATTTATAGTCCCATTTTCTGGAGTTTAGCACTGCTAATAGTTCAGCATGTATTTTTCCAGTGTTTGTGCCATGTAAGTATATACTTTAAAAAAGAGAGAGAGTATGAAATTATATCATCTTATTTAGAACTTGACTTTTCACAAAATGATCAAGTGTCAATATCTTTCTTTGCTTTTAAATACTTAGTGGCAATATCATTTTTAATGGTTGAGTAATATTTCACGGTAAGAGCACACAGTAGTTGATGTAAATTTTTCCCCAAGCTTTCTTTATGATATATACAAGGTAGCAGCGAGCCGCCTTTAGCTATGAGGCTAGATCTTTGTACACATCTGTGATCATTTCGTTAAGGGATATTCATAGATGTCAAATTGCTGGGCCAAAGAGCATAAAAATATTTTAACCCTATTTAATTATGTTTTCAGGCACTGTCTTTTAAACTCTGAGTGTACTGTTTTTAACAGTCCAGCTGGGCACTTAAAAAGCGCTTCGTGAATTGGAAGTATCACAATCTAAAATGTATAATAAACCAGAGGTGATAATGGCTTTGGAATTCTCTGGAAAATGCAAATCTCAAGCCCTTTCCTAGGAGTCATCTAGCCTGGAAAATGGATTCTGTATAGTCCTGGATCTCCA
The DNA here is from genome assembly GCF_000243295.1 of Trichechus manatus latirostris. Classification (NCBI taxonomy): domain Eukaryota; kingdom Metazoa; phylum Chordata; class Mammalia; order Sirenia; family Trichechidae; genus Trichechus; species Trichechus manatus. The sequence goes on from NW_004443958.1 coordinate 15,698,291, forward strand.
ACATTTGCCTTTGAAGCACAGAGAACCGAAATACGATTGGAGAGCAAAGTCAAGGAGTTACTCAGACAATGTGATGTAGTTGGAATGAGCTCAAGATTCATAATCAGGTGACTGGCTTTAAGACTTGGCTATGCTACTTTCTAGCTGTGTGACCTTGAATAAGTTTCTGTAACTTTCTGAGATTAAGTTGTTTTTTTTTTTAACCCCCACCAAAGAGGTTAATAATGGGCTTTCTCATCATGAAAATATTAGTTGTTAATATTTGTCAGAAATATCCAGGTGGACCCTTAGGGTGTTGGACAAATGCTAATTGTAAAAGTTACACACAATGAGGACACTCTAGATTAGGTAAAAATAAGACTTTGGGAAGAGGCTTCTAATAAGGAAAAACTCCAAATACTTCACATTCAGAAATGTGATACTACCCCTTTCTCCATCCCTAGCTAAAAATAAATTTAAAAAATTAACTTAGTTAGAAACTCTTTCAAGACATAAATAGATGTGGTCTTAACTCTCTCTTTAGGAGGAATTCTTAACTCTTGGCAATAGATACACGTGATAAACAGACCTTGACCAAAAGAACATAGAGTCATTTCTAGGAGGACGTGGATCTATGGAGAAAAGCCTTTGTTTCTCAGTGACTGAGTCATAAGTCCCAGGAAAGGTGGGTTAAAGAAGCAAGACTTAAAAAGATTACTACAATATGAAAGGAGTGATAACTAGTGGAGTTAATATTCTCTTGGGTCACCTCATTTACCTGTACTTAACTCAGTCATAGCCCAAGCCCTTAAAATGCAATCACAGTGTATTTTAATGGTTTGTTTATATGTCTCCTGCTAGACTATAAACTCAAGGGCAGGGGCTGGGGCTTCTCAGTTTTTTTTTCTCTGCAGCTAATGTAGGAACTGGAGCAGACTAGAGGCTTAGCAAATCTAGTTGAAAGGATAAAATAACATTTCGATAAGTTACTATAGTTAACACATATTCATTTATTCTTCTATTACCTAATTCATTATTTATTAATTGGACAAATTTGTATTGGCTGCCCATCTGGTGGTAAGCTCTATACCAGTTGCTGGGGTATGGTGGTGGGCAAAATCAGCAGACTTCTTACTCTCAGAGAATTTCTAGTCCAGTTGGGCATTTGGATACTAATCAAATAATTACACTCAAGAATATCAATTGTGATAAATGCCATGAAGGAAAGTTAGGGGATAACATGATAGGATGTAATTTGAGTTCCCCTTCTACCTACAATGACCAGTTGCCATTGAGTCAACTCCTATTTATGGTGACCCCATGTATGTCAGAGTAGAACTGTGCTCCATAGGGTTTTCAAGGGCTGTCTTTTTGGGCATGAATCACCAGGCCTTTCTTCAAGGCACCTGGGTAAACTTGAATCTCCAACTTTTCAATTAGCAGCCAAGTATGTTAACTGTTTGCCCCACCAAGGGACTCCTGCATTGTAGTTTAGGCTCAAATTAGGTGCTATTGTTGTTGTTGTGTGCTGTCGAGTCAATTCTGACTCATAGCGATCCTATAGAACTGAATAGAACTGCCCCATAGGGTTTCCAAGGAGTGGCTGGTGGATTCGAACTGCCGACTTTTGGGTTAGCAGCCTGAGCTCTTAACCACTTTGCCACTAGGGCTCCTCAAATTAAGTATTTAAATCCATAAGAGATGAAAGTGAAAATGGTCTCTTAAAAGGTCATTACTTTGAATAGTTTATTGGAAATACCATGGCCAAGTCGGACTATTTTTTATGAGTGAGAAGAAAATCACAAGACCGAGCAGAGTTAAGGATGAGACTGGTCTGTCAATGTGCGTCAGCTCAGGTAGGACACACTTGCAAACACTGCCCTTTTGCTGATAAATAAGTGTTTCAGATGCAAAATAAACACCTCGGGGACTTCTCATATGCTTCCCCAAATAAGATAAGAGATAGCCTGCTCATTCAGTGTACTCTTATCCAGTCATAATCTAGCACTCATTACTGTTAGGACTTAAAATTTTGAGACATTCATGTGCCAGGTACCATGTGAATTATTTAGCCTACAATATCTCATTTGGAGTTCCTGGGTGGTACAAATGGTTAACTCACTTGGCTGCTAAAGGTTGGAGGTTTGTGTCCAGTGCCTTGGAAGAAAGGCCTGGTGATTTATTTCTAAAAAATCAGCCATTGAGAACACTATGGAGTACAGTTCTACTCTGACACACAAGGGATCACCATGAGTTAGAGTCAACTCAGTGGCAACTGGTACTATATTTCGTTTAAAAAGTTCTGTATGATTGCAATTACTGCCCCTATTTTAAAATGAGGAAAGTAAAGCTCATAAAGTTTAGGGGACTTACCCAAAGTCAAACAGCTAGTAAATAACAAATCCAGTAGTCAAACTAAAGCTCCCTAACTCTAAAACTTGAGCTCTAAGACCACCATACATTGCTACCTCTAGCATGTAAAAAGTGCACATTCTATGTTGAATGAATAAATGAATGGACTCATCATACAGATGGATCTTAATAAATGTTAACTGACTGGGAAACCACCATTCTTTCTAATTCTTCTACCAAATTTGATTTTCCACACCAAATGAGATAGTGAATTGCATGTAAAGAACTTGCTGGCTCAGCTACATTCCCATGTTTTTGAGACCACCTAAGCTGGATGTAGCAGTCAGAATGAGTGAGAAATCATTGTGGCAACGCCTTCTCACACAACATTTTCTCTTCAAGATATCATCAAGACATCAAGCCAGGAAGCCCTCCTTCCCAGACGTTGTTGTCCATAGGAAAATGAGTTGATTGCCCCAGATGTCCTGTGATAGAAACAGCACCAGATTGGAGCCAAGAGACTAGGATTTGGCCCAGCACTGCTTCTCAGGTGCTGCATGACTCTGACTATACCCCTGGGCCTATTAGCTTAACTTGAAAATGAGATTAGTTCAAAGATGGTAGACATCAGTATTGGGCTTCTTTATCTTTTCTTGACTCCCAATGAAAAGAACAAAAAACCAAAGAGGATGGATAAAACATCACCTTTAGTGCAAGTAGGAAATTGCCAGAGACTGCCAAGTATGGTGATGTCCGGACTGAGGAGAGGAAGCAAGCTTGATCTTGAATAGGATGATAATTACACATAAAGCGATTGTAAATATCTTAAAATGCTTATCAACTAGACTTTGAATAAAGCCACAGATGTAGGGTCATGGAAGGGTCAAGGGGGAGATGGGGCTTATCCCTCTGGAGACACAATTCACCTCTGCAGAACAGCATGAAATGGAAGCCATGCCAACAAGCCTTGTCTATTGTTCATAATCCTCCTGTCCAAGCAAGACTGATGATGTACTTCTATTTTCTCAGTATCTCCTATAATGTCTTGCTGATAGTAGGTTCTAATAATCTGAAGGTATAAAAGGTGAGAGTGTTGGTGGACAGTGCTGAAGGGCCCACAAGAACAGTTGAAAGCTTGTGCTGTATTTGGAAATCTGGCTTTTTCTTGTCAGGTGATGCTGTGAGGTTTATCTTAGTTTCTAGGGCAGAGGCATCAGGGATGTGAAGAATGGAATTGTGTAAAGATCACTCCTTAACTAACTTCCAGAGCCCCTGTTCATTCAGAAGGTGTCTGAGGCAGCTGGTCTCCTGCCCAATCCCTAATTATATCTGTGGGCTCTGTGGTGGATGCACATGGATAGTTGATCCATCTCCTAATCAACAGGAGAATGAAAACCAGTGATGTCATCCTTTCTCTGATGCCTCCTGTGATGCAGCCATTCTGAGGACTTTGTTGTGGAGAAAGAAAGCAACTCAGGCCTCCCCCCAGGACTGAGAATCATTGAGCTACCTTGTGCCTTGTTGGAAAACCTGTGCTTGGGAGGGCAAGACATCTACATTGACCAACATGTCTTTAAGTGTTGGCCATTGTGATGATTTCCAGAGAACTGAACACCAAGATCGTGGACGTTTGCTTCTCCTCAATTTATTCTTCTTCTCCATGGGCTTCAAATTCAGCTCTGAGCATAATGCACTCTGTATTATGACCCCGTATTCATTCTCCTGATGGCATCTTAAGGGATCATCCCTTTTAGGGATAAAATTTTATGGTAACAATAGCTAACTTTCTGTGATTAGTATTTTTTAGGAGCTCTGTTAAGGGATTTACATGCATTATCACATTTAACTCTACAAGGAAGATATTTTATTTTATTTGTTTTAGGACAAATGAGACATAGAGAGCCTAAATAACTTACTCAAGCTTACAAAGCTAGTGAGTGGTTGAGCTAGGGAATGAACCTAAATCTGTCTGACTCTACAACTTGAACTTGCTCCCTCTCTATTCCAGGTAACTCTGATGGTGATGCTTCAGGCAGCTAGAGAAGGATTTGGGATCACCTGGGCTTCCCCAGCACCGTTGGAGTTAGGGGAACCTAGGCTTGAACTCTATGCTTTCCTCATAATAAGTATGTGATTTGGGAAAATTCCTTTCTTTTGTTTCCTTCTCTCTTTTTTTTTTTTTTGCACTTGTTCTTTATCTCTAAATTGGGAGAAAAATAGGTTCCATTCATAGAGTTGTTATGGGAATGAATTAAAATGCTGAATATGAATAAGGACCTCCAGGCTCTCATAGACTAGGGAGTGACAGACACACAGCTAGTTCTTTAAAAAGGCAGGCTGTTGTAGCAACACAAATGGACACATATTTCCTGGAACTGAACAATTTCTCCTCAACCATTGTATTAGTGGAAGAGGCGGCCCTGATTATGTCAGTGGTTTTTAGTGTGCCTTTGGGAATGAGTCAATTTACAGATTAGACATTGGAACTGGGCCTTGGCCATTTGCAGGTGAGCATGGCTGGAGTTGCCTGGAAGGAATTTTTTAGTAGTGGTCTTGTGGGTGAGCCTTTTATCTAAAAGGATCAAAACCCGGGAGGAAAGAGCTTGCTAGGTTCACATCTGTCATGGATTGAATTATGTCCCCCCCAAAATATGTATATCAATTTGGCTAGGCCATGATTCCCCATATTGTGTGGTTGTGCTCTACTTTGTGATTGTAATTTTATGTTAGAGAGAATTAGGGTGGGATTGTAACACCCTTACTAAGGTCACATCCCTGATCCAATGTAAAGGGAGTTTCCCAGGGTGTGGCCTGCACCACATTATCTTACAAGAGATAAAAGGAAAGAGAAGCAAGCAGAAAGCGGGGACCTCATAACACCAAGAAAGAAGCACCAGGAGCAGAGCACATCCTTTGGACCTGAGGTTCCTGTGCAGAGAAGCTCCTAGTCCTGGGAAAGACTGATGATGATGAGGACCTTCCTCCAGAGCTAACAGAAAGAGAAAGCCTTCCCCTGGAGCTGATGCCCTGAATTTGGACTTCTAGCCCGCTAGACCATGAAAGAATAAATTTCTCTTTGTTAAAGTCATCCACTTGTGGTATTTCTGTTATAGCAGCACTAGAAGACTAAGACAACATCTCAGTGGATAATCAAAAAACAAATAAGAGAGTTCATTACTTAGTGGGCTAGGAAAAATGATTGGGGAGGATGAAAGAAAAATGAAGAGAGTAGAAGAATGAGAACAGAGCAAACAATATGGAAGAACTGAAAGAAGAGAAAAATTGAGAGAAGAGAGGAAATGACTGAAAGAGAATCTGAAAAAATAAGAGACAATAAGCAACAAAATAAAGAGGGAGAAAGAAAAAGAAGGAGAGAAGGGAAAGAGAAGAGAATGGAGGTGGACTGAGAAAGAGGAAAAGGGAGACAGCCATAAGGCACTTTTATAAAGAACCTACTGTGCTAACCACGGTGCTAACTGCTAGGTAGGGGAAGTACTTTGGCCTTATAAATCCTTACTGAAGCCCTTAGACGGTAAGGCTGACCTGCGAGTATAGAATCTTTATCTTGCTATTGATTCCTTGAACTTCATCCTAACCCTAATTTATGTGTGCATGAGTGATTCGTTTCCAGACCCAATGGTTTGAAGTGGGTTGAATACATTGAATTTTCCTTCATCAACTCCTTCTCCTTCATCTTCATTATTCATTTATTTAACATTTATTAAACACTGTCTAGGGACCAGGCACTATTCTAAGCGTTTTAAATAATCAGTGAAGAGACTCCCAAGATGCTTTCATTCTATGGTGTGTGTGGAGAGGGAGGGATCATCATCATCATCATCATCATCATCTTTTATGTGCATCCCTCCCTTTAGAGTTTCCAAAGGATTTTTACATCAGTTACCTCATTGTGTGCTCCCAGTACCCCTGGTGAGGCAGAGATTCCTCTCTGAACTTTGGAGATAGGAAAATTAAGGTTCAGAGAGGATAAATGACCACTTCAAAACCAAAAAACCAAACTCATTGCCGTCAAGTTGATTCCAGCTCATAGCGACCATGTAGGACAAAGTAGAACTGCTTCATAGGGTTTCCAAGGCTGTAAATCTTTACAGAATCAGACTGCCGTGTCTTTCTCCAATGGAGCAGCTCATGGATTTGAACTGCTGACCTTTTGGTTAGCAGCTGAGTGTATAACAGTTGTGCCGCGAGGCTCCCTAATGACCACTCCAAGTCACATAATTAATTAGTAAGAGACCTGGGACTAGAAGTCAGCCTCACTCCTCATCCAGCACCTTTCCCACTATATACACAGGGAGAGGCCAGTGTTGCTGGCATAGATCTGAAAAGGATTATTGCATTATACTTCCAAGACATATAGTGGTTAAGAGCAGTCCTGGGTTCAGATCTCTGCCATTTTTTAGTTGTTTGACCTTGGACAGTGACCTAACCTCGCTGAGTCTCAGTTTTCTAATATGCAACTTGGGGGTTATAATAGTATCAATCTCACTGGGTTGCCAGAAGAATTAAATAATGTAATGGATGGAAAGTGCTTGCCCAAGTGCCTGGCACAGAGTAGGCACTCAGTAAAGGTTAGCTGTTATTGCAGATACTGCTGCTCTTTCTTTTGGACAATGGAATATGGCAGAGAAGGCAGTTCAGGGCATATTCATGTCGGTGTCCTCAGGCACCCCATTGATTGAAGACTCCTTTGCCTGACATTCATCCCACTGGGCACCAGCGCAGGTCTCTGAAGGAAGCTGTTACTTGTTCCAGCCAAGAGAATCAGCTGCCATTTGACCTGACATTGGGTAATGAGGGCTCGACCCATGCCAGTTACAACTCCCTGGGGTCGTGTGCCACCAGGTCAGGACTCTTGAAGATCTTTTCTTTTCTGAGGACTCAGGAAGGAGCAACGTATGGGGAATGGCCCAGATGTATTTTGCATGTTTGTGTGCTGTGCCAAAACATGGTGGAGAAGGAGTTGGTCAAGGAAGGATAAGGAGAACAAAAACAGTGTGCGCAGAGACCATAGGACCACAGGATCTTGGCTCTCCAAATCAATTAATTAACTGTGTCCCTTGTGAAACTCTGTGAAATTGGCCTTGATGAGACCTTGATATGGCATTGGAATGACCAGGGATTTGGGGTCAGACAATTTAGGTACTTATATATAAGTGGAATATAATTTAATTTGTAAAACCACCTTATCCATTGCTGTTGAGTTGATTCTGACTCATAGCGGCCCTGTAGGACAGAGTAGAACTGCCCTGTAGGGTTTCCAAGGAGTGGCTGGTGGATTTGAACTGCCGATCTTTTGGTTAGCAGCCCAGCTCTTAACCACTGTGCCACCAGGGTTATGGGATGTTTATCATTACCTCCAGAGAGTGTTTAAAGTATCATATCCATTTTGAGATGCTTTAAACCTAGTTTTGCCCCTTCTCTCTCTTCTAAGGTGATCTCATCCAATCGCATGCATTCCTTGCCATCTGTGTGTAAGAGGAATCTCTGGGTGGTGCAAGCCGTTAACATGCTCGGCTGCTAACCGAAAGGTTGGAGGTTCGAGTTCACCCAGAAGTGCCTCAGAAGAAACTATAGACTATAGTTCTACTCTAATACATATGGGGTCACCTCGAATCAGAGTCCACTTGACGACAACTGGTTTTCTTAATGTGAAGAAAAGGCAAAAATGTGTATTTCCAGCCCTGTCCTCTCCTCTGAACTGTGTACTTATGTATCTAAATGCCTACTTGGCATTTCTATATGGATGTCTAATAACCATCTCTAACTCATTAGGTCCAACAGAACTCTTGAGTTCCCTTCCTGGTACCGATAAGCTTGCTCACCCCTAGATCTCCACATTCCACTAAATGCCACCACTACAAATCCACTTCCTTCAGCCAAAACCCAGGCGTCCTTCTGGATTTGACAGATTCCTGCATCCCCTATATTCACTTGTCAGTGAGGCCACTCAAGTCTACCTTCAAATCATTTTCCAGATCTATCTGCTTTGCTCCAAATAAACCAAAACCATCCTAGTCTAAGCCCCTATCCTCACCCACCTGAAGCACAGCAACTAATACTCCCTAACTGATTTCTCACCTTCGCTTGCCCCCTACAATCCATTCACTACACAGCTACCAAGTAGGTGTTTTTTCCAACGCAAATAAGATCCTTCTCTAGTCTGTTTACCATCTTCAAGTGGCTTCTACAACACTTAAGGTAAAAGCCAAACTCTTTATATAGAGGCCTACCAGATCTTTCATGTTCGGTTCCTACCTAATTCCTGGATTTCATCTCCTACTATTCTCTCTCTGGCATGTTGTGATCTAGCCAAACTGGTTTCCTTAATGTTCCTCAGACTTCCCAAGTTCTTGACTCTGTTAGGGCCTGCGTAGTAACGGTTACCTTTGCCTAGCTCCCTCTGGCCTGAGATCTTCACGTCGTGGGCTCCTTCTTCCTGTTCACTGCCGTGTTTGTAGTGCTGAGCACATGGCCTGATATAAAGCAGGTGCTCAGTTAATGCTTGTTGATTGAGTTAATGGCTGCCATTTTGAGCGCTCAATGCTTGCTTTAGCCAAGAAGGTGAAATGGGTATATGAACATGGCCCCAATATTGTCCCAAACCCAAAGTATCATTTACATTTTTTTTTTTAAATTTAGTGTACATTTTTTAAGACACCAAGATGAAAAACAATAGTTGTATTCTCTCAGCGTTCTGATATTGGTCTGGTAAACCACGGTACAGATGGCAAAAACAAAATGCCACTTACAGACAAGTTGGGATAAACCAGTGTGTGTCTCTGTGATGTGTGTTTTTCTCTTGGGTGGGGCGCTCTGGAAGGGCAGGGCCCAGGTTTGCATTGACAGCTGGTCTGATTTGCTCCTCCCAGCCTTCAGTCTCAGCACAGTCGTCTCCTCCCTGGCTTCTGCTCTAGAAGCTTCTCTTCTTTGCATGTCTTTCCTTTTCTTCTTCCCTTGTCTGATTCTGACCCATCCTCAGCCCAGTTTGTACTCTACCTTCATCTTGGCAGCCAGTTGAGCTGAATAAATAGCTCTAAGTTAAAATCCTGGCTTTGTTACTTACTAGACACGTAATCTTGAGCAATTGGTTTAGCATCTCTGAACCTCACTGTTCTCATATGTAGAATGGGTAAAATAACAGTATTGCTCTCACAGAGCAGTTGTGAGGAGTTAAAAGACCAGGAGTGTGTGGAGTGATTGGTGCAGTGCCTTGTGCTTGCTAAGTGTGCATAAGACTTAGCTATTATGTTCTTTCTGCGCTAACCCCAAATGATTACCTTTTCCTAAATCTTTTGGTTCTTGAGTGTTCAACTATTTGATCTGAAACATAAATAGATCCTGTTCTAAATCACGAGCTGTTTTATGCATGTGGGTCCTTCTTCTTTACCAAAAAGTAGGTCTCTTGAGAGCAGGGAACGTATGACACAGAAACACAAGAATACATCTTACCTTCCTTTTTAGGTTGCTTCTAGGCTCGTTTTTACAGACTAATAATAACTGCCAACATTTGTAGAGTGTTTTACATTTTGCTGCTGCTACTACTGTTATTACTACCACCACGACTACTATTACTGCTAGTACTGCTATTACTATTCCTTCTTTTATTACTCATACTTCTGTTTCTACTACTGTTATTACTAACACTAGCTAACATTTATTGAGTACCTACTATGTGCCAGGCAATATTCTAAGTACTTTACGTTTGTTATCTCACTTACCAAGCACATTAGTCAATGAAGGAGGCTAGTGTGTATAGTGGTTGGGAATGCAGGTTGGAAGTCAGTCTTCCTGGCTTTGAATCTTAGTGTCAATGATTACCAGCTGTGTGATTCTAGGACTGTGACTCAATTACTCTGTGTCTAAATTATCTTAAAATGTTGTTCTTAGGTGCCATCAAGTCGATTTGCAACTCATAGCAACCCCATGTGACAGAGTAGAACTCCCCATAGGGTTTTCTAGGCTGTGATCTTTACAGGAGCAGATTGCCAGGTCTTTTTTCCATGGTGCCACTAGATGGATTTGAACCACCAACCTTTCCATTAGCAGCTGAGCACATAAATGCTGCACCACCAGGACTCCTATGTTAAAATAGGGATAGTAATGATAGAGCAGAATCAATGAGATAATGCAAGTGAGAATCTTTGAGAATCTCTGAACTGTGACTGGTGTTTAATAATCACCAGAGTTATTGCTGATATTAAAAAACACTTTTTATTGTATTTTAGCAGCAATTTGTCCCCCTACTCCCCTGCCCTCCTCTGTACTCCCCAGCCCTGAGATTTCTGCACACCTACTGCATCTCCAATAGAATTGTCATAATCTTTTACTTCCTGGATTCCCCTTCTTTAGAGCAGGAAAATGAGCTGTGTTCACTGTGGTAGCCACATCACCTGCCACCAGCCTGGCATGTCTAAGTTTTCAGTTGACACTTGCTAACTGGATAAAGGACTGAAGTTTTCAGCGTGTATTTTGAACCAAGTCGTATGTTAACTTGACAACTTGACAAAGTGGGAAACATTTCCCTCTGCCCTCCTCCCTTTATCGTGGCAACGGTCTTCCTTTTCCCATTTTTTCAGTAAAGAGACCGGGACTCATGATGGTAGGTAACTTGGCCAAGGTCAAGCAGCTTCTGTGTGGAGGATTCTGAATCTAGGACTCTAGACTCTAAATTCCTAGCTTCATAAACTAGACTCAGTAAATACTGGATAGACTGCATTGCAGTTGGAGAAACTCAGTGAATAGTCTTGAATAATGAGGCTTGTGCTGTCTCTTGAGAACAGTATCTTGGCATCACTGGAAATAGAAAAGATATAGAAACCTTTCAAGAGCCCCTGAGCATGCCCAGCTCTTTGAATCGGTGGAAGTACCACTAACTATGTGTCTGTGATAGGAAAATACCTGGTGCCATGTGTCTGGGCTCCTGGCTGCCAAGTGAGTTGACTGCATGGCTGATCCACATCAATGTAGGGAAATTGGCTGTTAATCTTTTATTACCATGTTTTTCTTCAAAGAACACTGTTCCTAATTTGCTTGTGGTGTATATACCCAGTAATTGAAAGAACATAAAGCATTGTTTCTAGCTGGAGATCAATTTTCTAGGTTAAACATTGAAAATATTACACTTACACACACATCTTCATTATAAAATGTAATAAAATCAACCATGTAGTAGAAAATTTAGAAAAGATAATGAAAAAAAAAAAAGTCATCCCTAACCCCACAACTTTAACACAATTCCTTTTAGCATGTTGACGATTTTTCTTTTACATCTCCTCCTATTTAAAAATTTTCATTTGTTATAATAGTATTTGGAATTGACTTGATGGCAGTGGGTTTGGTTTTTACTTTCCCTTAGTATTTTAACAGAATAATTTTCCTTATTATAATACAGTATTCATAATCATAGGAGCCCTGGTGGCATAGTTGTTAAAGCACTCGACTGTTAACCAAAAAGTCGGCAGTTTGAACCCACCAGTCGCTCTGTGGGAGAAAGATGTGGCAGTCTGCTTCCATAAATATTTACAGCTTTGGAAACCCTATGGGGCAGTTCTAGTCTGTTCTGTAGAGCCACTACGAGTCAGAATCAACTCGATGGCAGTGGATTTGGTTTGTTTTGGTTTTATTCATAAAAGTAGTATTTGAATGGTTAAATACTACTCCCATTGACCATTGTTAATTTTCCAGTTCTCACTATAAAAATGGCTTATTATGTTTAATTTTGATTTTCATAGTCAATGATGCAGAAGCATGGAAATGTAGGCTCTTCTTTGCCATTGACCAGAGCTCATAATTTTGTCTCATCGTTAGACTTGGGGTTTCATGGTCTTCAGTATCTGAAGGTGAAAATAGTTATAAAGTCATAATATCTTTGTGGAGGCACGTGAGAGATCATCTGATCCAACTACTTCACTTTATAGATGAGGAGATGGAGACTCATTACCTACATGATAGTGGACTGAGGTGGAAACGTGTGTGTCATTTTTAGAAATAGGAAGGAGATCAGTGTGGTGAAACTATAGTTGCCAAGAGTGAGATGGTTAGGATATAAGGATAGAGGGCAAGTGAGGGTTGTGGGGACAGGTCATGTGGAGCCTTATGGTTCTTAGTAAGGACTTGGGCTTTTTACTTTGATTAGAATGGAGAGCCATTGGTGGGCTTTGCAAAGAGGAGTGACATGCTCTGACTTATGCTCTAAATACACCACTCTGCTGCTGAGAATAGAATATAGGGGGGCAAGTGTGGAAGCAGGGAGTTCACTGGTGGCAACTGCAGTACTATAGGCAAGAGATGATGGTGACTTAGGCCAGAGTGGTACAGTTTCTGAATATATTTTAAAGATTGAGGTGGTAGGATTTGTTGATGGGTTAGATGTGGAGTATGAAGGAGAGAGAGTAGTCAAGGATGACTTCAAGTTATCTGTTGTAAATGGCTGGATAACTGGTCTTTCCATTACCTGAGACTGTGAAGACTTCAGAAGGAATGGATCAGGGGGTGGAAAGGAGGTAGGAGGAAGTCAAAATCAATAATCCAATAATAACTCAATTTGGAACATGTTAAATCTGAGATGTTTATCAAACATTCGAGTGGAGGTGTCAGGTTGGCAATTGGCTATACAAGTCTAGAGCGCAGGAGAGAGGTACAGAGATATAAATTCAGAGATTTTGAGTGTTGGATGATGTTAAAAGCCATGAGACTGGATGAGATGACCTAGGAGTTGAGTGTGGATCAGTAAGAGAAGAGATCCAAGAACTCCTCTCTGAAGAGATGAGGAAGGGCCAGCAAAGGAAACCAAACAGCAGCATCCAGTGGGGTGTTTAATGGGTGCATAGTTTACCATCTCAAGGAGGAACTGTCATTTACTTAGCCGTTCCATTAGGGAAGGACATTAGGCTGTCTTCCATAAGTACTCTAAAACATCCATGACCCACATCCTAGCAACCCTTCCTTGTATTTCCCTGGCCTTTCACACAGGCATCAACTATATGTTAGTACCTGGTGAGCTAGTGCTTTAATCAAAGCCTTGGGAACACCTCATTAGGTCTCTGACTAATTCAGTATTTTGTATAATTTATTATAATTAGAATTGAACTGGGCCAAAGTTAACCTTTACACTGTCTCTGATGAGAAAGAAATTTCATTCAATTCAGTTCAATAACTTTATTAATCGTATAAATCAGCTATAAGTTAGCTGTAAATTAGTTAATCTATACTGGGTAATGAATAGTATAAGCAGTATTGGCAGTGAGTATATTTAAGCTACTTAGAGAAATGGACTGTTTACAAAGGCTTTCATGGATTCATTGTTTGGCCACAATGCCAGAAACTCATCCAATCACTTTATATTCCCCTCCCATTGAGCTGACCTTGTACATGTTATGTAGAAATTTCAGGGCAACGGAGGAGGTAACATCACAGGCTCTGGGAGCATCCGGGCCCATGTTAGAATCCCAGCTCCTATTCATTGGGGCTATGCCCTTGGGAAAAATACGTTAACCTCTTTCAGTCTCAATTTTTTGACCTGTATAATGGGAATGCAATAATATCTACCTAAGAGAGATGAAAGAATTAAATGAAACGGTATATAAAACACATAGCACAGAGTAGGTACTCAACAAAGATGAGCTCCCTTGCTTTCTGTGAGGTTAGTTTTCAAAGCAGGGCTTCGAACTGGTTCATCCCAGTTAGAACCCCTGCTGAGAATTTGCGTTTCCATCCCAACTCGTTGCCATTGAGTCGATTCTGAATCATAGTAACCCTATAGGACAGAGTAGAACTGCCCATACGGTTTCCAAGGAGTGGCTGGTGGATTCCAACTGTGAACCTTTTGGTTAGTAGCCAAGCTCTTAACTGCTGTGCTACCATGGCTCCGTTTCCACTCCAGATATATTGAATCAGAATCTATAGTTTAACAAGATCCCCAGGTGATTCTTATGTATGATAAATTTTGAGAACCACTGCTCTACTAGTGGTTCTCAGCATTGGTCCCTAACCAGCATATTTCTATCGCCTGGGAATTTGTTAGAAATACAAATTCTTAGCAGGACTGGAACCTGAACGAACCGATTTAAATCCCTGCTTCAAAGCCCAGATATAAAATGCCACCTTCTCTAGAAGAGGAAGTTTGTTCTTTGAAATTACAATGATTGCTCCCTTCTGGAAGCTTGTTCAACATGCAAAGTTTGCTTCCATTTTGCATTACTGTATTTCATTCTGGCTTGGAGTGAAGTTAGATATTTGCATGTCTCTCACTCGGGAAAGACCCTAGCTCTCATTCATGAGTGTGTTTCCCCCCAAACCCCTAGAGCAATGTGTACACCATGTGGGCTCAATATTCTATTATATTAACTGTATCCAGAGAACTTCAATTTGGATTTAATTAGCGGTTAGGTTAGCTGAGGTTACTGTGTTCATTTGAGTGTAACACAATGGCCTTTAAAAAATTCTTCAAATTCATGATCTACCCTTCTTTCTCTATTAGTCTGAATTAAGAAGGGTTGGCCTGAGAATATTTAATGAGATTTCCTTTCTTAGATGAGTGTTCCTGTATCTTCAGTAACTAAAAACCACCACCATCTAAACCGAGAATCAACCACAAATGCTGCTTAGAAAGAATTATGAGACTTTAATTTCTCACTAGGCCTATTTTTTTCTCTCTCTTTGATTAAATGACACTCTCCCCCCTCCACACACAAACTTGATAACAATGACTCACTTATTAGGCTTACTAGTATAGTAGCTGATAAACTAGACGAGGTGGTATATGATTAAGCCCTAGCGTTTTCAACCCAAACCTCTGTTTCTTTATGAGTTTTTTTGCACAGAACAAAACTCGGCCTTGCAAAAAATACCCCCCGTAATATAGTCTTAATCAACATGACAATGTTTCTATTCATATGTTTAGACTACAATAAGATAATTCAAGTTAGTGAGTGTTTACATGGAACTATTCTCATGTAAGGTGCGAAGAGGTATATGAAAGAAATGATTAATCACTGACTACGTATTAGAAATACAAAGCTACCATTTTTTGAGCCCTGCTGTGTCCTAGAGTCCCCGGGTGGTGCTTGGCTGCTAAATGAAAAGTTGGAGGTTTGGGTCAATCCAGAGTAACCTTAGAAGAAAAGCCTGGCAATCTAATTCCAAAAACCCAGCCACTGAAAACTCTATGGAGTATAGCTCTACTCTGACATGCATGAAGTCGCCATGAGTTAGAGATGACTTGATGGCAACTGGTAAAAGACTTTAAGATATGTGGAGTTTGAGGACAGCATGGTGAAAAGAGCTTTGGAACTGAGACAGACCTAGTTTTGAGCCATAACCTGGTTACTTACTGGGTAACCTTGGACGTATAACTTAACCTCTCTCAGCCTCACTCAGTTTCCTCATCTACAGATCAGAATAAAAAGAAATACTTGTAAGGTTGTTATGGTGATTAGAGAAAGAGTATGTTGTGTGTTTATCTCAGTCCTTGGTAAGAAGTGAGAGCTCAAGAAAGAGTAGTTATTAATATTACAGTAGGTCAGAAAAGGACTGAAAAGGGGGATCTCTAGTTAGGATATTTGTACAAGAATCTGGGTGCTCCCAGGAGGTACTAAACCAGAGAGATGGCAGTGAAGATGGTGGGGAAGATGGCAGTGAGAGATTTGCAACTGATTGGAAGTGGGAGTCAGAAGGAAAACAGGAGTTGGCTCTGAGACAGTCATAAACACAAGTATGACTCCTTCTTTCAAATGTCCTAGAGTCTCACTTGAGACACAACTTTCATGCACATGAGAGAATTAGAGCACAGAGAGATAGTACGTAGTTGAGTTCTGGATACACAGAATAATGGCTAACAAGTCATAGTAAAAGCAGCTGTATTTTACCAAGCACCTGCTTCATGCGAGAAAGTGTGCTGGAAACCAGCATGTGCATTCACACTTAATACTTATTGTAGAGATCAGGAAACTGAAGTTTTGAGGAATTCCATGTTTTCCCAAGGACAAAGATTTGATGGGTAGCTGTCATGGATTGAACTGTGTCCCCCCAAAAATGTGTGTAGCAATTTGGCTAGGCCACGGTTCCCAGGGTTTTGTGGTTGTCCTCCATTTTGTGATTGTAATTTTACGTTAAAGAGGATTAGAGTGGAATTGTAATACCACCCTTACTTAGGTCACATCCCTGATCCAATGTAAAGGGAGTTTCCCTAGGGTGTGGCCTGTACCACCTTTTATCTCTTCTAAGAGATAAAAGGAAAGGGAAGCAAGTGGAGAGTTGGGGTGGGGGACCTCATACCACCAAGAAAGAGGCACCAGGATCTGAGCGCATCCTTTGGACCCAAGGTTCCTGCGCAGAGAAGCTCCTAGTTCTGGGGAAGACTGATGATGATGAAGACCTTCCTCCAGAGCCGACAGAGAGAGAAAGCCTTCCGCTGGAGCTGATGGCCTGAATTCGGACTTCTAGCCTACTAGACTGTGAGAAAATAAATTTCTCTTTGTGAAAGCCATCCACTCATGGTATTCCTGTTAGAGTAGCACTAGATAACTAAGACAGTAGCTTAGCTAGAATCCAAATCCATATCCGTCTCACTCCAGTGTGTGCTCTCTCAATCATTCCATTTGTATATGGAATATACCATAAATGTTCAAGAAATAATGTCCTAAAGTATGGGGTGGGTTGTCATGGGGATAGTGGGAGGGAGTATTTGAGGCATAAGAAACGGCATGAATGACATACTAGGAATCAGCTCTTTTCTATTAATGGGACGATGAGGAAACTAGGATAGAAGCCAGGGTTATATTTTACATTATCTTCTTTCTTGGGGAAAAAAGTAATGTGATTCTTGGTTTTCCAGAATAAAGTTAACTATAAAGCAAATACATCTCCAG
Source organism: Trichechus manatus latirostris (assembly GCF_000243295.1). NCBI lineage: Eukaryota > Metazoa > Chordata > Mammalia > Sirenia > Trichechidae > Trichechus > Trichechus manatus. The sequence continues at coordinate 15,715,510 of NW_004443958.1, forward strand.
ATAGGCCCCCAATAAACAATATATGTTCATGTAGAACAAAATCAGCAAGATTTTACAAAAGTGATAAAGTCTGTGACAAGTATTAGGATTGTGGTAGTGTACTCAGAACTTAGCATTAGTCTCTATTTTCTGCTTCTCTTTGTTAATACCGTTCTTTTTCTACTTCCTGGTCTGTTATAATTTCTCCCAGTCTTGAAACTTCTTTGAACCTTTTCTTATTAGTCCTCCTTACCCTGTCAATCTCTGCATCACCAATCTCCCACCCCCACCCCCATCCTTGGTATTTATAGTGTCTAATAAGGTTGAGTTGCAATACCACACTTTGCCACTAGGTGATACCATCCAACACATGAGCTACTTCAACACTGAGTTACCTTCAGGTTTTTAAAAAACAACCAGGACTCTATCTGAACAAGCCTTTCTGTTCACAGCTTTACAAAAGGGGCTTATCTAAAATCAATGTTTCTTTTCAAAGTGGGATGAGTATAGAAGATGTTTTCGGGGAGAGGGGACACTTATTTTACTACCAAAGCTCTAGGCACCAGAAGTCAGGGATGTCTCCGTAGTGAATATTTACAGTCACCATCAGAAATTTGAAAAAGGGAAGAATTAAGTTGCAGGAGGAAAAGTTCAGAGAAGGTGCCTTCCAGGAGACTTAATTTATAGGAACTTTGAAAATAAAGCATCACCACTGAGTGTCAAGAGTGGTTTTCTTATTAGGCAGCAAGGGACATTCAGCAGAAGCCCTGTCTGTGGGTTGTATATGATGTCCCCCAAGGGTTGGAAAGTCCAGATTCATCCTGAAAGTAGACACATTTGTTTAGTTATTTGTTTGCTGGGTAAAAATGACCTCTGCTGAACAGTTTTTTAGCTGTTTCTTGTGGACGGGCAGTCCAGCAGGTTTGATAGTCAAAACATGTTGGGCTAGGAATACTGGAGTAGGATTGATCTTCCCCAAATACCCTTTTAAATCTTCTTGATCCACAGCTACTAAAGAGCCTTCAGTGGCTTTCTAAGTTCCAAAGTCTAATTTCTGGGAGTTTTACTGCAGATACCAACACAATATGACCTTGGCCTATTTTTCCCATCATAGCTACCATTGGGCTCTTCTATATATTCACAAAACAAAGTGTCACACACCTGTCTCCACATTTTTGCACTCCATAACATGCACTGACTGGCTCACCACCTGCCTAGACAATCCCTCCTTTAAGGCACAACTTAGGTTTCAACTTTAGGATAGTCCATTCTAAACTTCCAACCCTACGGTGAACCCTTTTTCCCTTACACTGACCAGATGAACTCAGGGTCCTTCCAGCTCTAAAACCTGAAGTTGATGAAGTGTCATCTGTGTGATTCCTCTCTCATTCATATTTATTCCTCCGGGTTGTCATTTTATAAATATTTATGAGATATCAATTTCATTTTTAGCTCACCTATATAAGTAGATCGCAATCTCCTTTGTGGGCCACATGGTATGTGTATTAGCTATATGATCTTTTTCAATTTACTTGGCTTCTCTGTTCCTAAGTTTTCTTGTCTATAAAATGGGAATAATAATAGCACCTACATTATGGAGTTGTTGTGAAGATTAAATGAGGAAATACATGAAACAGTGCTTAGAAGAGAACCTTGGGTAGGGAATAGGCTCAATTTATGACTATTAGCTATTTTATGTTTCTTTGCATCTACTACCCTCAAAACAGTAATATAGTAAGCGCTCAGCTTCTATTTACAGTGGAGTTTTTTCATATGTTCATTTAACTCATGCAAATTCAAGAATATACTCTTTTATATGTAATTACGATACTATAAAATTGTACATTTATTTTGCACATGCACCATAATTACTGTATACATCATGTACTTATTTGTATATATTACTATGACAGATTTATATGCACAACACATGCATATTCTTTCTTGGCAACTTAAGGGATTCTCAAGGGCAATTTTAGCTAGATGTAACTTTTGTATGTAGTATGAGACTCAACTCCATTTTACTGAGGTCTTACTATGGGCTAGATGCTTTGCATACATTATCTCATTAAATCTTTAAGACCACTCATTTTACAGAAGAAGACTCTAAGGCTCAGGGAGATTAAGCAACTTGTTCAAGATCACACAGCTAGAAAATCAAAATTTTTAAACCTCAACAGTCTGGCTCCCAAGCCTTTGGCCATTCCATTCCCACCCTTATTGATTAATCTGGGCCGTGGGCTATCAGGCGCCCCCTGCCATGAGAGCAGTGGTCAGCAAGGTTGATTGACAACTTCCCATCCCTAAAAATGTGGCCTTTTCGTTTGGCCTTATGGGAGCTTTGCTTGGCCTCCATGACTGAAGGCTTCTACACCAGATTGGGAACAACTCTTTTGGACTGATCCCTGTTTCTTGCAGGGACATCTAGTGTGTCTTGCAAGTAAATGCAGGCTGTGTCCTGAAGCCAGGCCCTGACTTGGTATCCACTGGCTGATATAGACCAGGCTCTGATTGCATCAGCTTGATGCCACGTACTGCTCCTTGTCACTGCTCTCATGGAGACACTACCTGACAGCCCATCATCACATCGTTTTAGGTAGAAGGTCTCCAGGGATCCTGTTTAGGAACATTTTCAGCCCACGTCTTTGAGCTCTTGGCTTGATTTTAACTGAGAAGGAACTAGTTGGAAGACAGTTGACTCATCATTGAGAGCTCCCCAAAAGCACTTTCTTATCCAAATAGAATAATAACATGCTAATTGCTGAATTCAACAAACATTTGCTAGGTGCTGAGCCCTAGGGATAAAAAGGTTAATAAGACATGACCCTTGCACTTAAGGGGCTTATAAGCCATCTATATTCCACAATACATCCCACATTTTCTTTGTACTAATACAGTTTACTGGCTGCACTTCTGTATGGTTTGCTCACCGTCCATAGTTCTATATGTTCACCCCTATTGGTGATGCTCATCTTGGCTCGAAATGAAGAGTGACCAGAAAATGTGGGCAGGACAGGTGGAGAATGCTCACTGAGAACTTAAGAGACAAAAGCCCAAATTCTACCTATTTTCTGCGTGACCTGGGGCACATAATTAAAATCTCTTCAAGCTTCAGTTTTTCTACATATAATGCAGGTAATGCTACTATTTCCCTCATAGAAATGTTGTAATGTTCTTGAGGTACTCTGTAAAGTAGAAGTCATTCTTATTATATAGAAGGTTAAATGTACTATATTGTATTGTAGTGTACATTGTGGAAATCTAGAAACCCATCTTTTGTTAGTTGTAGTATATTTTAATTCACTAGACTATTACATGAGACCATTCTATCCCCTGACCTTTGGATAAATGGGAGTTAATGGTCAGATTTCATGTCTTTTAGGAGCTGGCAATTGGTTCAGACAGTAGGTATTAATCCCCTGAAGTGGATCAAGCACCTGACAGAATTTCTGAATGTCAATGGATGTCATGATTTTTCTTTCCAAAGCAGAGGTGTGTGACTCCAAGTTTGAAAAGTATTTGATGGCTACCTTTAGGCAAAGAAGAGCAGTCTAAAGAAATAATGGGATCTATATGACAGTTTGGTGGTTCATGAGAATTACGAGGAGCACTATGTGAAATTTGGATTCTTCCAGCACATATGAACTTACTGTCTATTTTCTAAAACCAGGCTCTGGACACTATCTTCTAGGAACAACAGTCTTTCATTTCTTGAAGTGCAGAATACTCAAATTAAATCACTGTTTAATTAATATGAATAGTCAGGAGTGTCTTGCCCTCCTTCCAGGGAACTAAATCTGATACAAAATTCATTTCTCCTTAGCTATGATTCTGAAAGACCGTTTTTCAGGATAGAGGAAGTATTAGCATGAAGATACCAAGATCCTAAGAAAAAGGGCATAAACTCATAAAAGAAATGTGGATGGCAGAATAGCAGAGTATTGAGCTGAATGGGCTTTGGTGTTAGACTTGGGTTTGAGTCCTGGCTCTGCTACTTATGAACTGTCTGTTCCTGGGCAAATAATTTAATGTTTCTGATTTTATTTTCTTGAACTGTAGTACAGGAATAAGAATAATACCCACCCCCTAGGGTTGTTGTGAGGAGTAAATGTGATAGCGCATGTAGAATGCTTGGCACTTACTGAAATGCTCAAAATGTTAGTAACTTTACCATTATGATCACCATCATTACCACTTTTATCATCATCATCATCATCATCATCATCATCATCATCATCATCATCATCATCTCCCTTGACTTTCTCACTTGTTCCTGTGGTTCAATGAAGTCCATCTTGATTCTTCCGTTTCTTTCTAGCCTGCCATCTCCCATATTTGAAACACTACCCATTTTCCTTTCTTCTCTTAAATTCTTTTCATGTCCTCTAAAAATTCACCTGGCCCAGTCATCTGAAGCTAACTGCTGAGGGTAGCAGTGGACTATATCTCTTGATTCTCAAATAAAAATGGCCAAAAAAACTCACCTGGCTTTTCACGATTCCAGCAGGAGGATAGAACATGGTCTCAACAACAGTTATAACACAGTACTTCTTTGTTTGGGATTTCCCTGCTCCTCACTCACCTTCATCCACAATGGTGCCTGGAAGCCCAGAGATTTTATCATTCATGCTCTGGGGAATAAGTCTTCTTGGCTACTCTGTGATGACTGCCATTTGCTTTCTTTTATCGTCCACGCTCTCATATACTCATTCATTTGTTCACTTATTCATGCAACAGTTACTTTGCACATGTTGTGTAGCAGGCTAGGGCTATAAAGGAGAGACATGATACCTATCCTAATGAGACATATAGTCTAAGGAGGGATATTAAAAAGTAAAGAGACATTTACAATTCAGTATGATAAAAGCTTTAATGAAGGAAGCACTGGGTCTTGGAAAGCACAGAAGAGAGGTACCTAATCTGTCTTGATGGATCAGGGGAGGAATCTAAGAAGAGATGATGTTGAAGCTGGGACTGGCCAGAAGGGAGAGATTATAAGTGGTCCAGTCAGAGGGGAACAGCATGTGGCTAAGGGAGCGCTCCATCTCCCAGCTCCCCCAGTTCACCAGCAATCAATATTATCAATCAGCTGCTCTCAGCATTCTAGCCCTTTTTATTTTTATTCTTCTTTTGTTGAGAACGAGGCCATAGATCTCAGGCATGAGTCAATCTGAATGATAGCCACCAGCTAGCCTTGGAATCCTTCCTACATGATCATTGAATCAAACCTGTGAGTTCTCATGCAGTGATGCCTAGAGGTTGCAATAAACTGAAACAGCTCTTCTTCTCTCCTTCTCCTTCTGCATCTAGAGTGTGTGTGAACTATACTTGAGACTGAAGATGGAAGAGGCAGAATGAGATGTCCAGAATAATATAGCAAGGTGGTATTGGGGCAGAGATTTGAGACAGACTCCAACTCTATGAACAACATCCCTATACACATAATGAATTATCAAGCTTCCAAAAGTTCGCTTATGCTCTTCTCTCTACCTGGAATGCCCTCCTCCATACCCTGTGAAGACCATCTCAGAGGTCACCTCATCACTTAAGGCTTTTCACAATTCCCCATTCCGTTCACCCCCTGCTCCACCATACCAATCCTGTGAAGAATTAACCGCTCACCCCTCTACGCTCCCTACCATTTTGTTGAGGCTCCTATTTTAGAGTCCATCTCTCAGTATTATACTTGTGTATGTTAGTCCCATAAAGACTGGAACTATCTCTTAGTCATCTCTGTACCCTTAGCACACAGAGGCCCTCAATGAATCTTGCTGAATGATTGGACAAACAAGTCCCTTAGACTGTATTTTATTTGAATCAAGGTGACTTTCAGTTTAAGACCATCTATAAGGTTTTGTTTTTTCTCTTTTTCCCCAAACCCTAGGCAAGGTCATATCCTTTTTAAACCAGCTTTTATCTTGATAATGTTCTTGGAGCTGAGAGCTGTGTGGGCCTGGCTGTTGGGCAATGAACAAACAGAAAATCGTGTGATGGATGGGTGCAAGATTGCCATCAAGTACATGGACTTGATAAACCAGTATTTTTACAGAAGCAAATACACACAGTGGTTACCCAAGCAGATAAATCCTGGGAGTCCTATCTCTGTCTTCAACAGGATTTCCTGGGTGAATTCTTTTGTCTTCTAGCAGATATCACCGTGCTCTCTGTTGTCTTCAATTGCAGTTTGCCAATGCAGGGGTCTGACCCTAGCTCAGCAATGAGTGATTTCAGAGTCTGAGGCAGGGTCTTTCCCTAGCTTAATGTACTACAAAATCAGTGTAGCCAGTATTTGGGATTCTGAAAGAACTGGGTTCGAATCCTGCCTCCACCATTTGCAACTTTGGGGCAAGTTACTTTGCCTTTCTCCTTCTCAGTTTCCACATCTGCAAAGTGGGACACAATCCTTTCCTGGAAAGGTTTTGGAGAAGATTAAATGAGATACCAAAAAGGGTTAATAAACAGGACCTGGTTTTTACTTGGCACTTCGTAAAGGTGAGTTCCCTCTCCTTCCAGGGAAGCAGGGGCAGACAAGAGATCAGGAGATGACCTTCTCCGGGTGTAGAACCTGCTAAAGGAAGAAGCATTGTGCACTCAGGGCTACATTTTTTGCACAAATTTTTTCCCTTTTTTGGATAGAGGCCACCGTGAGTATTTCCTCTCTGGTAAGCGGTCTCATTTCCCTCCCTTCTCTCCCTTCAGCTGCCTGAAACCACCGATTGTCCTTTTTCTGAATGGAGTCCCCCCCACCCTGTGGGGCCCTCACTTTGCACCGCAGTGGTTGTTTCTGTGTTTCCCCATCTTGCACCCTCGCCCTGCACCACCCCCATTGTTGCTATGTGGTGACCATTTCCCAAATACCTGTAACTCAAGAGAAGTACTGAGAACAGCAGCCTTTCTATTACTCTTGGCCCAGCGCTTTGGCCCCAAACAGCACATCCTGTTAGAACAAAATCGGTACCGAAAGTGGCGATTATAACACTAGGACCCCTCCCTGTCACATTCTCCACTCTTTCAAATTCCCCAAGAGGTGTTAGAAGGGCGAGGGTGGGGTGAGAATCGCAGGCTGGGAGGGCATTTGGACAGGCATCTTCCCCTCCCCCTACTGCTCGTTCATGTATTTTAAAAGATAGTTTTTTCTATGTTTTTGTATCGGTAATCCATGCACATAGTACAAAAATACAGAGGTATAAAATCGTATCCAGTGAGAATCTACCTCCCATTCCTGTCCCTACCCCTAAGTTCTCAACTCTAGAGTCAACACCTGCTACTAGCTCCTTGTTTCTCTGCAATATTCTAAGCATATGTACATATTTACACTTTTTCACACAAAAGGTAGCATGTTATACACACGATTTTAATCCCATTGCCATGGAGTCAGTTCTGACTCATGGCAACCTCCTGTGTTACAGAGTAGAACTGCTCCATAGGGTTTTCTTGGCTGTAACGCTGAGTCGGAATCAACTAGATGGCACCTAATAACAACAATTTTTATGGAAGCAGATCACCAGGCCTTTCTTTTGTGGCACCCCTGGGTGGGTTTGAACTGCCAACCTTTCCATCAGTAACTGAGAGCAAACCATTTGTGCTACCCAGGGAGCTATGATTATTTATACTTTTTTGACTTAGCATCGTATTCTGCATAGATCTTGAAGTAGACCTCTTTCCTAAACTGAGGCAAAGCACTCATTCATGTACAAGAATCAGAGTTTATTCAACAAGTTTTCTGCTGATGGACATTTAAATTGTTTGCAAAAATGCAATGAATAACCTTGTGCACATGTCATTTCCCCCTGATTTGCTTGTAAATTCATTAAGAAAGTATGAAGATGGAGGAACTGCAGGCTGGCTCTAGAGAGCAAACACCTGGAATTCCTGGAATGTTCTCCACCAGCTCCTTGTCCTCCTGGCGAACTCTCCTTTGAAGGCCAGGTTCATAAGTCACTTCCTGTCTTAAGCCTTTGCAGGCCATCACAAGCCAGGGAAAGTTACTCCTGCATCTTTTAGGTTTCTAGGTGTGGCTCCCGAACTGTAACTCTGTCAGGATCACCCAAAGGGTTGGCCTCACCCACCTGCAGAGTTTTCATTCAGGAGTTCCGTGGTGGGGTCTAAGACTGTGCATGTCTAACAGGTACCCAGGGACATTGGTAGTTCATTGGTAGAATTTTCACCTTCCATGTGGGAGACACGGTCCAATTCTCAGGCAATGTACCTTCAGCGCAGCCACCACTTGTCCATCTTGATGCTGAGCAGGTTTCAGTGGAGCCTCCAGACTACAATGGACTAGGAAGAAATAGCAGCAATCTACTTTCGAAAATCACCAGTAAAAAGCCCTTGGATCACAATGGTCTGATCCTCAACTATTCATGAGGCTGACTGGGCAGCATTTCGTTCCATTGTGCATGTAACAACAGCAAATTGCCAGGTGACGCCGATGCTGACCAGAGACCACACTTGGAGAACCAGGGATCCCGGGGTTCCCCTACTTCTGTGACCACTGCTTATTGCATGTCTTATTGACATCTCTCATCCCTGTCCCAGGCTGGATTAGCACTCCTTGGAGTCCTCACCCATGAGGGCAGGAACTGGCCATGTGTCTGTTCAGCACTGTATTGTCTGAACAATGAACGCATGCCAAATGAATATATGCTTTGAAGCCATTAGTTTGGTTGTACTTCTCCCAAGGTGAAGCTCCTTAAGGCCAGGGCCTCGAGGTCTTTAAATATCTCTCTTATCCATCTTTATTGCCACGAACCTTTTCTTAGCTGGTCTGTCACTCCTTAACTGGTCTTCCCAGCTCCTCTTTCACCTCTCTTCTAACATTCTCCCTAAGGCAGACAGACTGGTATCTTAGTAATGTAAGATTGACAGTTGTTTTCATTCCCATCAATACAGGGCTGGTTAAATAATCACACATCCATATCAGTGTATAAACGGTTTCCTGATTCTTTCTTATACTTAAGTACACTCTCTTCCCAATGCCATTTTGTTAAATTAAATGCTGTGGGTTCAGAGGGGTTAGATGGTCTGGTATGACTAAATGATGTGTCCCAGATCTCTAATCAGAAATCACATTTCACTAAGATTTATTAGTATTTTTTTAGTTGATAGTTTTCTATTGATATAAATTGTCCCCAGAATTTACTAAACTATTTGAAAATATCAAATTGTTCATTGGTGGAAGACTTCTCATGAAAACTGGTGAAGGGACTCTGGGGACAAGGTCAAGGAGGACTTTGTTGGCCAAGCCTTAAGAGCTTGGACTTTATGCTACAGGCAATAGGAGAGGTGGAAATGTACAAAGTGAGGGGAAATGTGGAATTTTAGAGAAATTCTTCTGGCTATAACACGGAGATTGGCTTTAAATGGGCCAAGGCTGGAGCACGGGACGACAGGAAAGTCTCCCAATAGTCAGGTGAACAATGTTGAGAGTCTGAGCTCAATTGGTGGTGTAAGAGGGTCAGAGAGGAGAGGATGGGGGGGTGTGGGGTGTGGTCTTTGAGTGCATATGGGTATGTGTGTGGGTGTGTATGTGTGTGTTGCTGCACTCCGTGGGGGTGATGCTTCTGAGAACTGGGAGGATCAACAAGGACTCCTTAATTTCTGGGTCAAGTAACTGGGTAGTGGGGGATGCCATATACTGAGTCGAGTATGGAATGGGTAGGTTTTTGGAGGGGTGGAGATGAATTCAGTTTGGGCCATCTGGGGTTTGAAATGCTTATGAGAGAAGTCTCACAAGGAGTTAGATATTCCAGTCTGAGACTCAAAAGAGAAGTCAAAGTGGGATAGATATATATTTGAATTATTCATATACTCCGATGGAATCATCCAGAAGAGCATGAATGGAGAGAAGTCCAGAGAGTTTAGAGATCAGTGTTTGGGGGCCAGGCAGAGGATGTGGATTCTAGGAGGAGAAAGAGAAGGATTAGTGAAAGAAAAAGGAGAAACACAAGAGTCACAGCAAGAGAAAGGTCCATGATCAGCAAATGGTCAAACAATGGGGCTGTTGGTGACCTCTGGCAGAGACATGGCAGTGATGTGGAGCAGAAACCCCAACAGAGTGTGGAGAGGCAGGTGCAGCCAAGGAGAGGGGTCAACCCTCTCAGGAAGCCCAGGTACAAAAGGAGAGAGAGCTGTGAGGCTGCCACTGAATGTTTCCATGCTGGTTGACTGGACGTTGCTTGGCTTTTATTTGCTTTGAAAAGTGAAGGAATTATGTAAGTACTTTTATAATATTATTACTTTACCGCAGAGAAATCTTGAAAACATTAAAAAAAAAAAAAAAAAACCAACAAACCCAAAGTGCCAAAACCAAAAAAAAGGAGACAAAACACACCAAGGTTATTCTTTGATTTTTGTGGCATTTCTTCCAAACTGCATGATAATGATTGTAGGGAGGCAGGAAGAGTGGCCATGTTAAGCACTGGTTTAGGCATCTATTAAAGTCGCTTGGCAGTTGGAATTCATTAAATATCTGCTCTGGAAAGAACCATGCAGAGTGCCTTTCCCAACTTATGCTGCAGCCAGCTGACCTTGGGCAAGTCACTTCACTCTGGTGGAAGCTGGGCACGATTTCTCATCAGTACAATGAGGACCTTGAACGAGAGCATCTAGCACACAGTTTGTCGTACCTCGTCAGTTGTCACCTGGTGAGGACTCCACTTAGTTCAGCCCCAGCTGGGCACAACACAAGAAGAAAGAGATGAGAACTTGGACATTCCTCTCCACCCACACCTTATACTTAATGCAGCAACCTGCTGTTTTGTTCCAGGTGCCAAATGCCAGCATATCACAAGTTGCACGGCTGATTAGATTTCTAAAAGTTTGTTGGCGTTTCACTTTTCCAACTGCTTTCTCCAAGGTCAAAATAAGATTGCTTGCAGAACATCCGCTAATTTGAAGCAACAAAAGTTTAAAATGTATGGCTTTGCAACTGGATTTTGTTATTAACTGTCAATTACCAAACATGGTAGAGCAGTGGTTCACGATCTTTAGTGTGCATTAGAATCACTCGGAGGGCTCGTTAAAACCCAGATCGCTGAGCCCTCAACCCCAGAGTTTCTGATTCAGTAGGTCCAAGGTAGACCCTTAGAATCTGCATTTCTCATAAGCTGGTAGATGATGCTGAGTGCTGGTCCAGGGACCACACTTTGAGGACCACTGGTGTGGAGGAGGAGTCCCTAGGTAGTGCAAATGGTTAATGCATTAAGATGATAACAAAGGTTGGAGGTTTGAGTCCACCCAGAGACACCTTGGAAGAAAGGCCTGGTGATCTACTTCTGAAAAATTGAAAACCCTGTGGAGCACAGTTCTACACTGATAGACATGGAGTCATCATGTGTTAAAATCAACTCAAGGATGACTGGTTGGTTTTTTGGTGTGGAGGAAAGACCACTGGCCTTTAGATACAGGTGACTCATTAATGTCTCTGAGCCTCACTTTCCTCAACCATCAAATGGGGACACACAGACTCAGGAAACCCAGAGCTCAGATTAAAAGAAGAAGAAGAAAACAAGAAAACCAAGGTTATTATTGTTAAATTTGTAGAGCAGTTTCTTCCAAGCTGTGTGCAGGGAGGCAGGGAGAATGATCATTTTTAGCACCAGGTCAAGCATCTGCTAATTCGGACCTGGCTGTCAGAATTCTTTAAATACCTGTGTTGGAGAACTGTATGTATTGCCTCCCCCAACCTCGATCTACCACCACACGACCCTGGGCAAGCCATTCCACTCTGTGGAAGCCTCTCCTGCTTCTATCTCATTGGCCTGAAATAGATTATGCTGCTACCCCTAGAGTCACTTAAAACAATTATTTTGGTGACAGTATACACAGCCAAAGATACACCATTTCAACAATTTCTACATGTGCAATTCAGTGACATTGGTTACATTTTTAAAGTTGTGCTACCATTCTTTCTATCGTTTTCCACATTATTCTGTCACCTTTATCTTAAACTCATTGCTCTCTTGGCTTCCCATTGTCAACTTGGTCTCACATAGATAATTCTTTAAAAGAGCACAATGTTCAAGGTATACATACTTTACTAATTAAAATAAGCTATTTTTTGGTTCAAAGAAGATTTCAGGGGATAGTTTTGATTAAAGATTTAAAGTTTAAAGATTGTCTCAGGGCAACATTTTCAGGGGTTCATCCAGACTCAATGGCTTCAGAAAGTCTGGATTCCACTGAGAATTTGAAGTTCTGTTCGGCATTTCCCCCTTTTGATCAGGATTCTTCTACAGACTCTTTAATAAAAGTATTCAGTAATGATAGCCGGGTTCCATCCAGTTCTTCTGGTCTCATGGCAAAGGAGGCAGTTGTTCATGGAGGCAGCCAGGCATGCATTAGATTTCTTCCTCTGATTCCTGATTCCCCTAGAACTATCTTTATTTAAAGTTTCTATTTCCCTTCTTAAGACTCCAAGGACCTTGAAGACCAGGACTTCCTTTTATCAGTTTTTTGGGGGTAGGCATACAGCATAGAGGTCAGGAATGTGTGCTCTAAACTCAGACAAAACTAGGTTCAAATCTTAGCTTATTGGCTTAAATACCACTTATTAGCTTGTGAACTTGTACAGGTGACTTCAACTCACCAAGACCCCACATCTCATCTCTAATATACAAGTAAAAATAGAACATACCTGCCAGGATGGATGTGAGGATTCAGTGAAATCTACATGCTTGACAGGCTTTTGCACATAGAGTAAAGAATCAATAAATGGTCATTATTTTGTACTTGGAAATGCCAAAACAATGAAGTAGTTACTCAATACATGCTGGCACCCACCTGAACCGAATCATGCCAAGGCATGCTGCTGCTTTCTTAAAGGAATAACCCAAATAACTGAGAACAAGACACAAACAAAACAACTCATCTTTCCCTAGACAAAGCCTTCTGAATTTCCCTTGTTGGCAGTGATGGTGGGTACCATGCTGCCCGGGGAGATGAGGAGCAAGAGGCGGCAAGCCCGGGGAAGCACCGGCACAGGGGTCAGCTGCAGCAGCAGTTTCTGCAGCAGGCCCTTCACCAGATCCTCCAGGAGGAAGAAAAGTCAGAGGAGCCACAGAGGGAGGGGGAGCAGGGAGAGAGCAGAGGAGACTTTGCAATTATCTCCCTGAGACTGTTTAGAATGTAATGTTCCTCTCCGCCCCGCTTTCCTTTTCACGCTGTAATTTTCTTCACAGAAAGAGCACAATGGAGAACATATTCTAGACTGTCGAGCTTGCTACTAACTCCAGCAACCCAGACACGGGAACAGATAAGGAAAAAAACAGAGGCAATTTTTTCCCTGCAGAGATTTGAGAGATTGAAGCTAAAAAATCCAGTTACACTTGAACATCACATTACCTGCACAGTTAATGGTTTCGGTATGACCTGTGCTTGATGCCCAGCAAGTTTCAAGAGCTGTTTTCTTTGCCTGGGGGGTTTTGGGGACTGCCTCTACCATAGGATCCCACTCTCAACCCACCCCGCCCCACCCCACCCCACATCCACTTAGGGGGGTGGGGATGTCAGGCTGGGTGGCATGGTATGCTCCACCTGGATTCCCACATCAGTGTTTAATTGCCCAAATTTTCTTTTCACCTGTTTGTGGAAGGAGGGGAGAGGGTCTGGGCAGTTATGGCTTGGTCTCAGGGTACCAAGTGGTCTTTGGAAGAGCATGGGACAGAGGTGTAAGGGGCCACTGGGATGCAGGGTGCCCTCTGACTTCTCTGCCTCCCCTCCCCTTGTCCTCCCTTCTTCTCTCATTTCCCTCTCCTTTTCATCCTCTTACCTGTTACCCTGTGCCGCTGTTATGGGTTGAATTGTGTCTCCCCCAAAAGATATGTTGAAGTCTCAACCTCTGTACCTGTGAATGTGACCGTGTTTGGGGAAATAGGGTTTTCCCTTTTTTTATCAATTGCATCACACATGGTCTTATCAGAGTCGTAATTCCTCATTCCTTCTGAGTGATGTCTTATAAAAAGGGATCTAACACACAGGGAGAGAGATGCCATGTGATGACGGAGGCAGATGCATCTATAAGCAGCAAAAGAACGCCAAAGATCACCAGCAGCCACCAGAATCAACAGAGCTGGGACCCTGATTTGGACTTCTAGCCTCCAGAACTCTGAGGAAAATAAATTTCTGTTCTTTAAAGCCACTCACTTTGTGATATTTTGTTATGGCTGCCCTAGGAGACTAAGACATTAGCCTAATACATCCCAACCTTTCAAACTGAAGCTCAAATGAGCTCCCACATTGGTTTTTGACACTTATCTCCAAGGTTGTGTATTTGCTCTAGGAGAATATAAATGTATGTGAGATCTGAACATCTTTCTTTGTACTCATGTAGACCTGTCTGATGGAGTAGCTTTCCTAGGCTATCTCTGGGTGCCATCAAATAAAGTGCTGACCTGCCAAATCTTGATTTTCCTGCAGACCCACATTCATCTGTTGGGTCCCATGGAGCAAAGCCCAACTGTGTCACCCAAGGCCATTCTAGATCATGTAGCCCCCAGCTGATCAGCCACCAGCTAATCGCCAATGCACAAGTGAGCCAAGTCAAAATCAGCTGAGCCCAGCCCATATCAGAACTGCCCACCCAACCTGCTGGCGCAAGAGAAATAATAAATGTTTTTTTGTTTTAAGCCATTGCCACTTATTGAACATATACTGTTGCTATTGTTGTTAGGTGCCATGGAGTTGGTTCTGCCTCGTAGCAACCCTATGTACAATGGAACGAAACACTGCCTGGTCCTGCACCATCCTCACAATGCTTGAGCCCATCATTGCAGCCTCTGTGTCAGTCCATCTCATTGAAGGTCTCCTTCACTGACCCTCTAGTTTACGAGGCACTGTGTCCTTTTCCAGAGACTAATCCCTCCTGATAACATGTCCAAAGTATGTGAGACATGGTCTCACCATCCTTGCTTCTAAGGAGCATTCTAGCTTGTAAGACAGATTTGTTCATTCTTTTGGCAGTCCCTGGTATATTCAGTATTCTTCGCCAACAGCATGATTCAAAGGTGTCAATTCTTCTTTCGTCTTCCGTATTCATTGTCCAGCTTTCGCATGCATATGAGGCGATTGGAAACACCATGGCTTGGGTCAGGCACATCTTAGTCTTCAGGGTGACATCTTTGCTTTTTAACACTTTATAGAGCTCTTTTGCAGCAGATTTTCCCAGTGCAATGCATCGTTTGATTTCTTGACTGCTGCTTCCGTGGGTGTCCAAAATGAAATCTTTGACAACTTCAATCTTTTCTCCATTTATTGTGATGTTGCTTACTGGTTCAGTTGTGAGGACTTTTGTTTTCTTTATGTTGAGGTGTAACCCATACTGAAGTCTGTGGTCTTTGATCTTCATCAGTAAGTGCTTCAAGTCCTCTTCACTTTCAGCAAGCAAGGTTATGTCATCTGCATAACACAGGTTGTTAATGAGTTTTCCTCCAGTCATGATGCTGTATTCTTCTTCATATAGTCCATCTTCTCAGATTATTTGCTCAGCATACAGACTGAATAATTATGGTGAAATGATACACTCTGGCACACACCTTTCCTGACTTTAAACCATGCAGTATCTCTTGTTCTGTTCAAACGACTGCCTCTTGATTTACGTATAGGTTTCTCAAGAGCACAATTAAGTGCTCTGGAATTCCCATGCTTTGCAATTTTATCCATAATTTGTTATGATCCACACAGTTGAATGCCTTTGCATAGTCAATAAAACACAGGTAAGCATCTTTCTGGTATTCTCTGCTGTCAGCCGGGCTCCATCTGATATTAGCAATGATATCCTTCGTTCCACATCCTCTTCTGATTTTGGCTTGAATTTCTGGCAGTTTCCTGTCGATACACGGTTGCAGCTGCTTTTGAATGATCTTCAGCAAAATTTTTTGTGTGTGTGATATTGATAATATTGTTCGATAGTTTCTGCATTCAGTTGGATCACTTTTCTTTGAAATAGGCATAAATATGGATCTCTTCCAGTTGGTTGGCCAGGTAGCTGTCTTCCAAATTTCTTGGCATGGACTAGTGAGCATTTCCAGTACTTCATCCATTTGTTGAAACATCTCAGTTGGTATTCTGTCAGTTCCTGGAGGGTTGTTTTTCGCCAGTGCCTTCAGTGCAGCTTGGACTTCTTCCTTCAGTACCATCAGTTCCTGATCCTATGCTACCTCCTGAAATGTTTGAACGTTGACCAATTCTTTTTGGTATAGTGACTCTGTGTATTCCTTCCATCTTCTTTTGATGCTTCCTGCATCATTTAATATTTTCCCCATAGAATCCTTCAATATTGCAACTTGAGGCTTGAATTTTTTCTTCAGTTCTTTCAGCTTGAGAAATGCTGAGCATGTTCTTCCCTTTTGGTTTTCTAACTCCAGGTCTTCGCAGATGTCATTATAATACTTTACTTTGTCTTCTCGAGCTGCCCTTTGAAATCTTCTGTTCAGCTCTTTTACTTCATCATTTCTTCCATTTGCTTTAGCTACTCGACATTCAAGAGCAAGTTTCAGAGTTTCTCCTGACATCCATTTTGGTATTTTCTTTCTTCCTGTCTTTTTTAATGACCTCTTGTGACAGAATTACTATGTGACAGAAATTGCTAAATACAGAGAATACAAGATGATAAAACATTATCTCTGCTCTTGAATGGGTCTTGATAAAGGTGGAAAAGTACTACGATGTCTGTTTTACAGATGGGAAAAACTGAGGTTTGAAAACTTTGTTTATGATGTTCTTAAATCGGCACTGTGACAATGTGGCTGTGCTGCGAGGACCCCAGAGCTTTACCATCCTTAAGTGTTTATTCAGAGGAAGATTATTTGTTAATGTAAAAATGGAGAGAATACTTCCTTTCTCACCCCAACGCCTCTCTTCAAATATACGTATTTTTAACTTTAGCACCTACTATATATATGGTAAGGTGCCCTGGTGGTGCAGTGGTTAAGCGCTCGGCTTCTAACTGAAAGTTGGCCATTTGAACCCAAAAGCCAATCCACAGGAGAAAGATCTGCTTCTGTAAAGATTATAGCCTTGGAAACCCTATAGGGAAGTTCTACTCTGTCCTCTAGGGTTGCTATGAATAGGAACCGACTGGACGGCAATGAGGCATATGCATGGCACTTAACTGACAGTTTGGAGGGTATAAAAATGTCTTGCTCTATCTTAGCTAATGGTTTATTTGGGGAGTTAGGTCATAAATGCCCCAATTTTAATAACGATACACAAATTTAAAGGCAATGTTTGACTGGCTAAAATGCAATTATAATTTCTAATGCATCCTACATTAGAAATTAATTGTGCCCACTAGAGTTTAAGCTCTGTCAGCCTAGGGGCTGTGTCTTACTCAAGTTTGCATCCTAGCACCTAGCAGAGTACCTGGCACATAGTAGGGGCTCAGTAAACAACTCATTAAGTGAGTAAATAAATGAATAGTCAAGATGATTAGGTTTATAATTGATTTTGATTCTGCTTTAAGAAGATCAGGAGATTATGTCTAAGGGACATTCTTTTTATGTTTCCTTATCCTTTTTGTTTTCTTTTGTTGGTTTTTAGTTGACAAGTAGAATCAGAACCTTCCACGCTTATAAGGAGAAGAGAATTGATATTTGTCAAACTCTTGCTATGTTCCAGGCATTGTGCTAGGGCCTGTTATATTCCTAACAACCTCTAATCTTCACAGCAACCATCTAAGGCAGGTTTTATTACACATACTGTACAGATGTAGCTACTGGGGCTCAGAGAAGTTAAGTAACCTGCCAAAGATCACACAGTGTGTAAATTGTATAGACAGTCTTTCTGATTCTAAAATCTACTCTTTTTAATTTTCCTTTCTCAGTAATGATATTCTGCCTTGAATGGCACTTAGCTCAACCTCTCACCTAATGGCTTGGGAATTGTTTTCATTTGGTGATCGTTTGCAGAGACTTTCAGTAAAGGGAGAGCAGTGGAAAGCTACTGTTCAGGAAGAGAAGTCATGTATTTTCAGCCAGAGAACAGTTAGAGTCATGGAGTTTGTGGAGTCCCGGTGGGACAGATTAGCATGGCGGGGGTTGGGGGGCGGATACAATGACAGGGTCCAAAAACATTCCTAGATTGAAGAGTTTGTGCATGTCTTCCTGCTCTCACTAGCTGAACTCATCTCTGATTTAATTATATACTCAGGGTACAGATGCGTGTAGAATTGCTTCCGAGGAAGGGTTATTGGTTAGACAACACTCAACTTTTGGAATGTTGTGGGTGGGGAGCGGGGAGACGTTGGCCTTTACCTTAGCAGTGGGCATAGATCTGAATCATTGTGAGTCCAGACTCATTCATTAAGCATTCAAAGATGAATGCAAGATGCATGAAAACAGACAAGATCAGCCAAGCACAGAGTATTTACTGATTACTCTGGTGGGCATCTGTTGTCTTTGTTTACTTTTACAGAAAAGTGGCCAAAAAGAGTACCTTATTCTCCTGGACAGAATGATTAGTCCAAGGTTGGGCATGTAGCCTAAGATGGGCATATTAGAGTCCTTCAGAGGGAGTTAACATGGACATTCAGAGAGACAGTGTCTCTCAGGTCTTGAGCTGAAAGGATCTTGAAAGACTGGAGTTGCCAGAGTTCATTTTACCCACCCTGCTGATACAGTCTGAAGGGGAAGGAAGCCGACACAGAGCAAAGCAGAGTAGAGATAGGGAGAGAGAGAGGAAGTATTTGAGCACCTGGATCCTACTATGCCTGAATCCCTAGACTTTGCAACTACATTGAGCAGATACCCTCACTGTACTCACACTAGAATTGGGAGCTGGAGATATGAGGAATATGAATTTCCTTTTCTTTACCTGAGTCTAGGTACTGTTTTTGACTTGTGTAGGGACTATCCAAAGCAATCTATTGAGGCATAGCTGATATCATAGAGCAAGCAGAGGCCTTGGAGCCAGAAGCTGTCTAATCCTAGACTGTTGTTTATTCTTTTAAAACCTAGCTATGAAGTCTACTAATCTGGTACCAGGAGTAGGGACAACGACAGGCTGTCAGTCTAGGGGGCATGAAAGCTTACTGACCGCATAGCTCTGAAACTTTAGTTGACCTCTCTGAATGTTGGTATTCTTATCTGCAAGTGGAGGCTACTGAAAATAGCTTCCTGTAGGAGTTTTAAGAATCTAATGAGCTGTTGTCGTTTTTAGGTGCTGTTGAGTCAGTTCTGACTCGTAGCAACCCTATAGGACAGAGTAGAACTGTCCCATAGGGTTTCCAAGGAGCTGCTGGTGGATTTGAACTGCTGACCTTTTGATTATCTGCCAAGCTCTTAACTACTACACCACCAGGGCTCCTCAAATGAGCTAGTGGATATGAAAGCATGTTGTAAATTGTGAAGGGCTCACATCCAGAAGCTCTACAAGGGCAGGGCAATCAATCTATCAAATAACCTTATATCTAAGCTGGGGCAGCAATTTAATGCTATAAAACTCCAGAAAGTCAGGAAAATGTGGATCCTGTCCCCTCTTATCTTTTATTTGCCCCCTGCTCTTTTTCCTCCCTGACACTGCCTAGGAGAGGGTTTCATGATGCCTGCAGCCTAGACCATTGGGGCAGCTCCAGACTGATCTTCCTGCCTTCAAACCAATCTAACCAGCATTTATTTATCACTTACTATCTCCCCAGTGCTGTGCTAAACCCAGGGAAAAAAAAAAACAGGTGTTCTAGGAATATATACAGTCACTCTCCCACCGCCTCAGGGAGCCCTGGTGGCATAATGTTTAAGTGCCCACCTGCTAACTGCAAGGTTGGTAGTTTGAACGCACCCAGTGGCTCTGTGGGAGAAAGAGCTGGTGATTAGCTCAGGTAAAGATTTCAGCCTAGAAAACCCTACAGGGCAATTCTACTCTGTCACATGGGGTCGCTGTGAGTCAGGATAGACTTGATGGTACCTAACAACAACAACCCAGCAGGGATGCAGACAAAGACACTGCTGCCTCTAAGGTAGGAGGAGTCTTGGTGGTGCGACAGTTAAGTGCTCAGCCATTAACTGAAAGGTTGGTGATTCCAACCTCCTAGCAGTTCCATGGGAGAAAGACCTGGCAATCTGCTCCCATAAAGATCATAGCCTAGAAAACCTTATGCGGCAGTTGAGGTCACAGAGGTCACAAGTGTCACATGAGGTTGCTGTGAGTCAAAATCGACTCGAGGGCACCTAGCAGCATCAACAACAACAACCTCTAAGACAAACTGATGCGTGCCTCTACGCCTGCTCACTGCAGTCCTCTATCCAGTTTGTCACCAAGGCGATTTGAACGAACTTCCTCGCGTTGTCTACAAAATAACGACACTGTTTCTTAGTCTAGCATGCGAGGCTTTCACGAATCACTCCCAATCTCTTTTTCCAGTCTCTCGCCCATTACTTCTTGGAGAGAAATCACCAGCTCTATCCCATCAGAATCCTCAGCATTTCCTAGAGTTCTCTGAATGTATTTCTCTATGTTATAAAATTTTCTCTGTATATTCTCACCCCTCACCTCTGGCTGTTGAAATTGGATCATGCTATAAAGACCCTGCTCAAATGCCAGCCTCCTCCACAACACCTTCCCTTCCTCTCCTATTCGAATTAAATTTTTCTTTCTTTTCTTTTCTTTTTTTTTCACTATAATATATTCTTGTGCTGTCCTTTGCAGTAGGTCACAGTCCCCTGAGGGCTGGCCTCAGTCTTCCACATCTCTCTATCCATCAAGTTACCTGACTCTAGGTACTGTTTTTGACTTGTATAGGGAATATCCAGAGCCATCTATTGAGGCATAGCTGATAACATTGTGCAAGCAGAGGCCTCAGAGCCAGGAGCTGTCTAGTCTCATTCCTGTTATTCATTCTTTTCAAACCTAGTTATGGTGCCTACTGATCTGGTACCAGGAGTAGGGACAATGATAAGACCTACCTATCTGCCTCATGATTAGTCCTGGTGGTGCAATGGTTACAGAGCTTGACTGCTAACCGAAAGGTCGGTGGTTTGAACTCACCAGCTGCTCCAAAGGAGAAAGATGTGGCAGTCTGCATCCTTAAAGATCATAGCCTTGGAATCCCTGTAGGGCAGTTCTTCACTGTCCTCCGGGGTTGCTATGAGTCAGAATTGACTCCACGGCGGTGGGTTTGGTTTTTTGGTTTTATCTCCCTCATGGTAGGTGCGGAGTCAGTACGGTTGACCTGACTTGAATCTCTTCCCACTTCTCCCTGCCTCTTCTGCACCCTGCCTCCAGTTTCAGAGTTGCCAAGACTGATGGTCACTTTCCAGGACTCTATTTAGCTACTGGTGTAAGCTGTTCTTAAGTTGGGCTCTTCCCTCGGCCTCTGAATTGGCACGAGCTGCAGGTCCAGAAAAGTCCTGCTCTATCACAGGAGGTCAGTTACTGATTGTAATTTCTCCTCTGGATACTTTTCCAAGACTTGAGCCCACATTGCCTCGCTGACTTTATTTTTAGGTGTCTGGCAGTTTAGAAGAGGGTTGCACCTGTCTTGGTTTATTATTATACTATGAATGGCCCCTTGGAAAACCAGTGCCCCGATTATGATAAGATAGTCTGTTCCAATGAGGTCTTCTTCTTATACCATTTGAAGCCCTTTGTGGTACAAGAGTGGCTTTCCACTTTTAGTATGTGAATCATCCAGACACATGGAAGCATGTGAATTCCTGGACGTGATCACCAGAATTTCTGAACTCGTAGGTCTATGGCAGGGCTTAAGGAGCCCTGGTGGTGCAATGGTTGCCGATTTGAACCGAAAGCTTGGCAGAACCCACCCAGCAGCTCTGCAGGAGAAAGACCAGGCAATCTGCTCCCATAAAGATTATAGCCTAGAAAACCATATGGGGCAGTTCTACTCTGTGACATGGGGTTGCTATGAGTTGAAAATGGACTTGACAGCACACAACAACAACAACAAGGGCAGGGCCTACGACTGTGTGACTTTCTTATACTCCCCAGGAGATTTGGCTACTGGCTGACCATGCTTTGAAAAAAACTGCTACAGAATTATAAGAATTAGACAGTCAAGAAAAACATTGACTGCAGTTTGGCAGCTGACGTGATGTCAAAGTTAATATCCCATGCCAGAGACCAGGGAGGTGGCCAAACACCTCTCCTCTGGCCATGCCACTCCTCTGCTCAAGAACATGCGATGGCTCGTTTGTGTCCCTCCAGGTCCAGTCCAAACTCTTCCTCATGCCATTCCAGTCCCAACCCTTTCTCACCTACTTCCCTCCCAATCCTGCTCAATCAGACTCCCTGTTGAAATCAGGGGCTCTGTCTTGGTTATGCCACTCATATTCCACTGCTCCTTGACCTCCCCTTCTGCAGGTTATACTCTGTTTAATCTCCACTTCTTTGCTTTCCACGTGTTTTGTGTCTCATCTCTTCTCCTTGATTAAAAGTCACCAAAACTTACTGAATGCCTCTCATCTATCAGGCCCAGTCTGATGTACTGTTCTACGCAAGTTTATTTGATCCTTGGATTGGTCCTGAGATAAAGGCGTTATCATCAGGGTATTATCATGTGGAAGGCTCAGGCCCCTTCTACAGATGGCCTTCTGTGACTTTCCCAAGGTCACACAGCCAGAGTGACTGGATCTAAGTGCCATTCCCCAGCCGCAATGCCATGCCATTATGTGACATTTATCTAAATCATGTTGGGGGTGTGGCGGTTCAGTGGTAGAATTCTCACCATCCATGCGGGAGACCCAGGTTCTGGTCCTAGCCAATGCACCTCATGTACAATTATCATCCAGTGGAGCTTCCAGACTAAGATGGGCTAGGAAAAAAGGCCTGGTGCTCTACTTCCAAAAATCAACCAATGAAAAACCTAACTGTGATCACAATGGTTGATCTGAAACAAGTTGTGGGGATAGAGCAGGATTGGGTAGCCTTTCATTGTGCATGGGTTCACCATGAGTTAGGCTACGGCTTGATGGCAGCTAATAACAGCATTTAAATCACATTCTTTCTTCAAGGCTTTGGCCAAGTACCATCTTCTGAACTAGGATGTGAGCCCCATTTTCCTAATCCATAAATTGGGTGAGTGTGCCAGCTCTAAGGCCACTATAGGGATTAAGGACAACAACGTACACACTGTACTTTGCATGGTGTGTGGTACAATATGGGTACTTAAGTGATACTACTGCCCAGGCTCATAGAAACCCATGCAAAGTCTCTTCCAGCAGGACAGATAAAAATCATGTGGCTTTTGAGGAATGATGAGATTTAACGATTAGAATAAACTTTTTGGCATCAAAGCACAGTTTAACCTCCTCCTGTGGGTCAGAGGTATCATTCACGGATAAAGACATTAGGAACCATCCTTCTTGCTGGAGTATTTTTTATCCCCTCTTCAAAGAGTCAAGGCAATCACAGTCCTGCTAACGGAATCTGGAGGGTGGAGCTGTACGCTGGATTAGAGGCCAGTTTTCCCCCGTGAGAAGAGAAAGGTTATGGTCAGGCGAGATGAATGGCTGGGCTGATAGGTCGGGGCCTATCAGGAGCATCTTTTCTTAGTCATTCCATCACTCAGGCCCTTGAATTGAAGGCTCTCTGCTATCACTTTGAGTGACTTGGAAGCCCTTTTGGGTCACCATGAGGGACTTCTGATCTGCTTGGGTGATCCAAAAGTGGGATGCATCTTGCAGGGGGCCCGGACCACAATTAAGAGTAGATTTACTGGTTTCTTTGTTCCTTCTCAGCAGCTAGAGATGGAGAACATTTGGAGATTTCCCCTAAGAAGAACTCTGTTGCCTGCGTTTTCACAAATTTGCTTATTTGGTCAAGTGTGGAAGAACCTGTTACTTATGGTCTCTCATGAGGAAAAGCTGAAACTCAGCGTTGGAAAACTGAGCTACCCGCTGTTTTGATCATCCACCATTGTGGTAAGAAATAAGGGGGTGAGCTTTGAAGGTGTGGATTCCAATCCTGACTCAACAGCAGGCCACTCTCTGCCTCACTTTCCCAAAACTGTAAAATGAGGGTGACCATGCCTACTTCACACGGTTGTTGCAAGGATTAAACATAGTTGAGTAACATATTTGTCATGCAGTGAGACTTGGGTAAGTGACAGGAGAGAATGAAAACCAGATTCAGAATCTAGCAGCATTGATGATAGTGAGCAGAAGTGAGGTGGCTACTTCTTCATTGCAGTTCAACCAACATGTATGGAGAGCCTCACGTGCACCGAGAAGCTAGGTTAGCCTCTGAGGATCAAGATGAAGGAGGGACAGTCCTCACAAGGAGTTGATGGTGAACCTACAGCCAGTGTTTGCAGAGCACCTGTGAACCAGGGAGAAACAGAAGCCCAGATGATTAAAGAGACTCATGAGGTCCCCAAGCTAGTTACTCGCAACCCTCACCCAAGCCTCCTGATGTGACATCCAGAGCCTTCCCACTGACCAGCAGCTCTCCTTTTAACAAAAGAGCAGGCCCAGTTGCATCATTCCGAACAAAGGCCCTGCTAGAGGTGAACTCCCAGAAGCCAGACTGGAGTGAAATATTGGATCTAACAAATCAAATAGAAGCTAACCGAGGACTAAATATGATCAACTGGAGAATGCATCATCGCTGGCCAGGGCTAAGCTTTTCCTCCTCTGGCCTTGGGAGCACTTGGCTGCCTCTCCCTCTTCCAAATGCTGCACACAGGTCATTGTAATGATCCCAGTGATTCGCTCCTGGTGATGTCAGCCTCCCCCTGGGCATCACGCTCATCATCACATGCGCGGGACCTTCACTCCCTATCACCCTGGATCACAGGGCAGAGATGACTCAGCAAGGCCAGTCTTTGATCCTCCTGCAGGGAGGGGCCGGTGCTCCCCAGGGAGAATAGTCTCAGCTGCATCTTCTTGCCAAACCAGGTGTATAAAGTCCTATCTTTCAGCCATTTCTGACCCAATTTAAGCTTTGCTGTCATGGCAAGGATGAGTCAGCAGCTCACTAAAGCTCTGTTTCCTTAAGAGAACTGGGATAAAAGTGAGCTGCCTGCCCCTGCGCATTTATTTTTCCCCCCTCAATTTCCTTATGACAATGCTACAATACGCAGATAAGTTGAAAGCACTCGGACATCCACCAAGATTCTACCATTATCATTTCACTGTAACTTGTGTTATCACGAGTCTATCCACTGATCTACTGATTTATCCATCCATCCATCCATCTATATTTTTTTATAGAATTCAAAGTAAGTTACAGACATCAGACCACTTTCTCCTTAATACTTCAGCATCTTGCCGTTATCCAGAATACAATATTTGTTATAATTTTCTAAATCTTTTGAACATAGAAATCTCTACCATTGATGAGTTTCCCAATGGAAATGGAAATTATAAATATGCATGTATAAAATGCATAGGCTTGTGTAATGCAAACCCCTGGTGAGATATAAAACATTACCATGATCCCCAAAAGTTCCTTCATGCTTGTCGATCTCTGCCCCCACTCCCTCAAAGCACCCACTGTTTTTATGTTTTTTACCATACAGATGAGTTTGTCCTGTTCTTTCAGTCAGCATTATGTTTTGAGATTCACTTCTGATGTATTTAAACTAGAGCCCACAAAACTGCTGTGAGGATTAAAAGGGATATGGCAGCTAAAATGCTTAAATACAGTTCCTGGCACATAATAGGCACTCCATAGATGTTAACTACTGCTGGTGCAATTATTATCATTATTATCATGTTTGCTCACGTGGAGTGTAGTATGAACCCAGATACAAGGCAAACCAAACAGCTCATCTCAATTTCATCTGGAAAGTCAGACTTACAGAATATTCTAGATTCTAGCATGCTATGGTTGAGGGCTCCTTGGAATTATTCATTAGCTATTTCTACATATGTACTTACTTTCCCAGATAGACTGTAGGTATTTCAGCAGCAGCAACCATTGTGCTTACTACTTCTTTTTATCCATTGTAATATGTTTTAATATACTAGGCATACAGAGGATAACTAATATATGTATTCAATATTAGGTTAAAAAAAAGAATACTAGGTTAAAAACAACAAAAACAAAAAAACAACCTGCCTAGGAAATGTCAACCAAGCCCTGAAATGATGGGCTATGTTGGCTCCGGAGTAGTTGCACTGCTCAAGTTCACATCACTGTTTTGGTGTCAAGCGTCCCGGTTTTGAATTCTGGTTTTTCCATGAAACTTTCTTTAGCAGGTGCTTCCCACAAGCTTTATGTCTCTTGATTCTTATCACAACTTTGTAATATAGGTATTATAATTTCCCATTTTACATCTGGAGACTGAGGCTTGGGGAAGTAGCTAATAAGTAATGGAACTTGGATTTGAACCCAAGCCTGTCTGACTTATAAATCTCATGCTCTATTCCTGGAGCTACAGTCTTCCTGACTTATTTTAGGTACATGTGGAGGAGAGAAGGAAAGACCAAAGAGGTGAAGAGTTGATGAAGTTGCTGGTACAAACAGTGAACAGGATTAATGATAACAGGATTAATGATAAATGTTCAGTACAATAGATATGGGATGTTAGTAAAAGATATGTGTGGGCAAGTACATTTGAATGTGTTTAATTAATATTTGAAATGACATGTCAAAATGGTTTCAAAATCAACTCATTTAAAAGTATATTTAGTGAGCATTTTCCCTGTGCCAGGCATTGGATCTGTCAACCAGGTGTTTTCAGCAGACTTGACGGAATGAGCTCTACCCCTGAGTGACACTGCTCCATCCACGTCCTTCTTGGGAACAGCTCACAAGACTGATTTCACTTCCTTCATTCTCTCAGCTCACGGCCTGTGTCGTTTCATGAAAAGAAGGTTCTGCTCTGGCTCTTCTTCAGCCAAAAGCTGCAAGATACCAGATTGACCTGAAGCAGGTGAGTGAAGTCAGCTTATATTTAGCATCGCGGAAATCTGTTCCTCAGGACTCAATGGGGACTCAGCATCCTCAGGAGACGGTAGTTGCCTACTCAGCCAACAGTCCCAGGAGGGAGACCTTCTTTCAAGGATTGACAAGGACAGTGTGGTTTTCCTTTAGCCACCATCTGCCTGGTTGGGTAGCTGACTTGACTCCTTTGTTTAGAAAACAACACAGATGAGTGACACCCACGGACGAACTGTCGGGATCAGAAGGAAAGGGGATCATGTGCTTTACATTTCTCATTTCATAGAATCCTGTGATCATCTATAAAGAAAGAGCATTAAAAAAAAAAAAAAAGTTGCTGTGGAGTCGATTCCAACTTGTAGCAACCCCGCATGTGTCAGAGTAGAACTGAGGTCCACATTATTTTCAGTGGCTAATTTTTTGGAAGGAGATCAACAAGTTTTTGGTTAGCAGGCAGGCACTTTAACCATTTGCACCACCCAGGGATTCCGAGGAGCACTTACTGTCCTCATTTTAATGATGAGGAAACAGAGAACTCAGAGAGATCAAGCAACTTCTCAAGTTCTCCTGCAAGTATGTGGTGGATGATTAGGGTGACCAAGTCATCCCCATTTGCCTGCGACTTTTCTGGGTTGAGGACCAAAAGTCCCATATCCCAGGAGATCCTTCTGTCCTGGGCAAACCGTGCAAGTTGGTCACAGGAGCTGGAGCTGAGATTCTTCCTCTACGCCAAAGACCATGTCCTTAACCTTTTCACTCTCTTGCCGTACACTCGCGACATCATCTCATCTTGCAACAACTTTGAAATTTCAGGATTGTTATCCTGTGTTACTGATGGGTAAATGGAGGTTCGGGAATCCCTGAGTGGCTCAGATGGTTAAGTGCTCATCTACCTACTGAAAGGTTGGAGGTTTGAGTCCACATAGAGGCACCTTGAAAGAAAGGCTTGGTGATCTACTTCTAAAAAATCAGCCATTAAAAACTCTATGGAGCCCAGTTCTGCTCTGACACACACGGGTCGCCAGGAGTCAGAGTCGACTGACTGCAACAGGTTTACATGGAGGCTCAGAGAGGTGAATGACTTCCCCAAGGCCACCTAGCTAAGCAGGGGCAGAAGCAGGTTTGGAATCCAGCTCTCTCCAGCTCTGAGGCTGGTTGAAAGGGAAACAGTGGCAGTCATGAAGAAGCTGCAGGGACTTATTCTGAGGAGTGTGCCACCTGCTCTCGGAAGCCCCAGGGCAATTCCACTTTAACTTTTTATTTCAAAAGGGCCTTTAGGACTTTCTGACCTCAGTCATGATGCAGAGTAGCTGAGAAAAGACGCAGTGAAGGCCCCGTAAGGACAGCTGGATTCCAGGGGGCGTTGCAAGGACGTCAACAGTCTCGTGATCCTTATCATAGCTGCCTGCAGACAACTTGAGCAGCTGAGTGTGTTATCTGTTTGCACCTCCCAGGGATCTTGGGTGGGCTCTGGAATGAGCCAAGGCCTTGTGAGAGAGGGGCAGCTGTGTGAGGGCCAGGAGCAGTGAGGAGGGCCGGGGGCAGGGCCGACCTCTCCTCTTGCAGGAGCAGATAGCCGGAGCCAGGGGGCGGGGGGCGGGGGGTTGGGGGCCTGGAGGGTTGGGGGTGGTGCCTTCCAGTGACCGATCTGACCTGACAGCCAGGCCAGCCGGCAGGAGGCACACACACTGGGAGTGTCCTCTGTCCTAAGAATGTCTGTCACCAGCCGGTCCACGGTCAACTCTGGGTTCTTGTTCCCAATGTGTTTAAACATAACACATTGGAAACTAGTTACTAATGCCCTATATTTATTCTTCCTTTCATCTAACATTTACTGAGAACCTATGTGTCCGGGGCACTGTGCTGAGTGCTGGGCTGTGGGAAATGAAGAAAGCCTGGTTTATGTCCTAAAGGAGTGACAATCCATTGAAAAGACCGATATGGAAGCAACTTGGATTCCCTGGGTGGCCCAAATGGTTAAGCGCTTGACTACTAACAAAAAGATTGGCAGTTTCATCCCACCCAGAGGTGCCCCGGAGGAAAGCCCTGGTGATCTGCTTCTGAAAGACCTTAAAAACCCTATGGAGCAATTGTACTCTGAACACATGGGGTTGCCGTGAGTTGGAATCAACTCAATGTCAACAGGTTTTTTTCTTTTTTTTAATACTGCAGAGAATAAGAGCAATGGACTTGGATAGTTCTCAAATCGGAATTCCCATTCTGGCTTGTAGCTTCGATCAAGTTACTCTATACTCTTTTAGCCTCTGTCTTCTCATCTGCAAAAGAGGATTAATAATGCTACCTTGCAACTGCTGTGAAGATCAAGTGCAATGCCATGTCTGGTGCTAAGCCCAAGGCTTGGTATGTAGTAATTACTCAATTAATGATAGTTATTTTTCCAGTTGTACTACTTACCAACTCTGTAAGCTTGGTCAAATCAGTTAATCTCTCTATGCATCAGTTTCCCTCAGTAAAATGGATATGGTAATAGTAAGTCATAAAATTGTTGAAAAGAGAAGATTAAATTGGATAATGCATGCAAAGTAGTTAGAACAATGCCTGGCACACAATCGGAATTTAATATACAATAAACCAAACCAAACCCATTGCCATAGAGTCGATTCTGACTCACAGTGACCCCATAGGACAGAGGAGAACTGCCCCATAGAGTTTCCAAGGAGTGCCTGGTGGATTTGAACTGCTGACCTTTCAGTTAGTAGCTATGGCACTTAACCACTATGCCACCAGGGTTTCCAATGTACAATAGTTATTACTAATTTTAATGGTAATACATGGCACGAGAATTGTGCAGTAAAACAAAGATATTCTAGGAGAGAATTTTAGGAAAAGGCATGGGAAGACATTTCAGGGGAGGGGCAGCATGTGCAAGGTATGGGAGTATAAGGTGCACGGCATCTAAAGAAATGGCTCCAATTGGGACATCAGGGTAACACTGGGCAGAGGGTGGATGGGCTCTGAACCAGTCGCTGTCAAGTCTTTTCCAACTCATGGTGACCTCATGTGTGTGAGGTAGAACTGTGCTCCATAGGGTTTTCAATAGCTGATATTTTGGAAGTAGATCTTCAGGACTTTCTTTTGAGGTGCCTCTGGGTGAACTTGAACGCCAACCTCTTGATTAGCAGCTGAGTGCATTAACTGTTTGCACCACTCAGGAAGCCCGGATGGACTCTAGAATGAGCCAGAATCCAGGTTCTGTCACTTATTAGCTAGGTGACGTTTGGAAAATGACTTTACCTCTTAGCGATTCAGCCTCCTCGCTAGTAACAGAGAATAAATGGTTTATACTTTTAATGTCCGTATAAAGGTGAGATGGTATAACTTCTCTAATTGCTCAGCCAGCGTGTGGCACAAAGGAGGCCCCCAACTGGTGGCAGCTAATCATTATGATTTTTCACTAGAGGAGATGGTAAAGCGTGGGAGGGGACCAGGAGACAGATGACGTGGCAAAGGTAAAGATGACCAGGTTATGAGATGCAGTCCAGGACAATTCATGAAAGGGAGACTTTACTATTGTGGAAGCACTGAGGAAGCACAGTGCCCACGAGTCCCCAAAGCTCTCTTCTTGTGGTTCAGTCCCCGCCTCTCCCTCAGCCCCAGCTTTGGAGCCCCACATCCCTCGGTTTCGTCAGAGTCTAAATTTACCCTCATCGTGATTATTCACACTGTACCTCCTCAGCTTGTGAGCAGAAGAACTGGTGGAGGCCAAAACTGGGGGTGACAGGGAAGAAAAGAAAGAAAACAGCAGCCAGGGAGGCCGCCCAGCATTCACCGCTCATTGCAGGCATTGGCCGGTCCTCCTGAAATAACTCCTAAGGGCAGAGTTGGCTCATGTGTCTTTGAACGTTAAAATTAGAGCAAACCAAGATTAAATGCTCTCGAGAAGCTGACCAGCCTCACATTTTTCTCCTCCCTCTCTCTTTTTATAACTATGACCACAGTAGTAATTCAATTGGAAACATATTCTGTCCCTGATTGCTCCAACACGGGCACTAGATCATTCCCAGGGCTTGATTTTTTTTTTTTTTAATTAAATACACACTGCCATTTTTTTTTTTTTCTGCTGTGGCTAAAAATACATCTAACTGAGCAGCAGAGGCTCTGTGGGGCTCCTCCCTGTTCCCTCAGAGGCCAGCACCAGGCAGAACTGACAGATTGATGTCCCACCCAAATTTATTTAGGCAGTGCACCATTTCCAAGGAAAACCACCCCAGATACTGATACAAAGGTGAAGAGAAAGTTGGAGTTCCAGTCTGAAAGGACTCAAAATGGGAGCCTACATCCCTATCCTCATTTACTACCTATCTTTTTCCACTTCTAGCTATACTTCAACATTTCAAACCACTTTATGTACTTTCAAGCCCTCTAGTCTTTGCTGATGCTGTTCCCTTGCTTGGAATGCTTTTCCACCCTCTCCCGATGTGGGTTGTGATTGGCTCATTTATTGAGCCCACATTCTGATGGAGATGCCCCTGTCTGTCCCCCATGGCTCCTCTGCCTTCTCCCATCAGATCTCATCCCTGCACTGGAGTCACTGGTTTAGCTGTCTGCCCATTAGACCTTAAGCTTGTTGAGGGCAGGGGCTATTTCTTGTTGACTGTTATACCCGTGCACCTAGCACAGTGCTGGACCCGGCAGGGCTGGGACTAGAATGAAGCCAGACACCAAAAGGCACAAAGTTTAAGGAGACACTTGCTTTCCGGTACTGATCCTGCCTTGCATGACGCTGAGAGTGGGTGCCTCCTGAAACTTTACACCCTAGGCACCTCATTGTCTCACCCTGGTATCCTGGCTCTGGGGCCCAAAGTGGCTGATGAGTAACAATTCTTGAATGAAGACATATCAATCCTCTTTTCCTTCTAGCAGTTCTCCCCTCTGTGGGCTTTTGGCATCACACTCTTCTGATTTTCCTCCTACCTCTCGGAGAGTGCCCTCTCTGTGTCCTTCTGCGATTCTTCTTTTTCCACCTGCCTCTGGATTTTGGAAGTGAGACGTTGCTCTTCTGTGCTTCCACGTCATTGTCAGAGTATTAGCCATCTGTTCATTTAAACATGCGTTCATTTATTCAAGCACTATTTATTGAGTCCTTACCACATTCCCAGCAGTGTTCTAGGTTGTTTCCGATATAGCAGAGAAAAAGCCAGCAAATGATCCTGACTTCATGGAGCTGACATTCTAGTGGCATATATAGAGATTAAAAGGAAGGAAGGATGGCACATCTAGAGATTAGAAGGAAGGGAGGGAGGGAGGAAGGAAGGAAAGAAATGGACTGTTAAAAGCCCTTTGAGTAGATTACTCCCACCCTATGGTTAAGACTACGTTCCAGTCTTGGAGCTGTCCCCACCTCACAGTGTGACCTTGAGCAAACTACTCTCCTTTCTGAATTTAGTTTCCCTTTCTGGGGAAACCTGACTTTGGATTAGGTAATTACTCCAAAAAACCTGAAACCTGTTGCCATTGAGTTGATTCCGACTCATAGCAGCCCTATAGGACAGAGTAGAATTGCCCCTAGGATTTCCAAGGAGCAGCTGGTGGATTTGAACTGTTGACCTTTCGGTTAGCAGCCAAGCTCTTAAACCACTGTGCCACCAGGGCTTCTCCAAAATTCTCCACAGTTCTGACCCTTGGAGGCGTCCACGTGTATTCTCTACTCAGGGGCCAGTTGATGCTGGCTTTTTCTCTGCTATTTCTCCTGGTTGGTAAATGGACTCAGAACTGATATTCAGAGAGGGCACTTCTTGCTGTGCCA
Source organism: Trichechus manatus latirostris (assembly GCF_000243295.1). Lineage (NCBI taxonomy): Eukaryota > Metazoa > Chordata > Mammalia > Sirenia > Trichechidae > Trichechus > Trichechus manatus. The sequence continues at coordinate 15,748,091 of NW_004443958.1, forward strand.
GAGTGGAGATGGTCAGCTTATAGATATTTATTGATGATTTGCTACGTACCAAGACCTGCTAAAAAGGGATATTACTGTGTTTCCACCCAGTAGGGCTGTTATGGAAGTATCTCAATCACTTAACCAATTCCTTAGAATATTCTATGATGCAGCTGGTATCAAGTGGAAGAGAAGACAAGGCAGTGGGCTCAAATTTGGGACTCACAGTCTAATTGAGAACAAAACACCACACAAAGCAAGAACTCAGCAAAAGCTCTAGAGACTCTTGTATAAACCTTTATTCTGAAGGGTGTCCAAGAATCTTTACATGGGAGTTGAGAGGGAAATAAATTTCTGAGAACTTGGATAATTGGGGGATGGGTTCACAAACAAGGTAAAACTTGAACTGGCCCTTTTAGGATGCATGACTAGGTTGGTGGATAGGAGGAGAAAAGCCTTCTGACAGTGAGCAGGGACTACGAAATCTTTCCTTCCAGGCTCGAGATCTGTGCACTTGTTTCTTTGTTCATTAAACCCACTGATCAGAAGCACATTGATATCTGAATTCTTAAGTAGATCTGAATCGAGTGTACTGGGTCCACTATGAGCCACATGTCTCAGTGCCATGGTGATGTGGTCATATATGTGGCATCCATCAAGGTCCTGTGTGGGCAGATGGCCTGTAAGAACTTTCTCTACCTTCCTTCCGCCTCTGAGTGAGTTGCTCATAGGGGAGTCTCCTTTTAGGAGGGAAAGAGACACATCTGTTTTCATCCTGAGACCAAGAAGAGACCCATTTCTGCTCTTGAAGTCTGTGGTACCTGTTTGGGGACCCTTTGAGAATGGTTCCTTTGTAATGGAGAGTAGATGGGGGATGCCTGCTCATTTGGAAGCTAACTAGCTGAGAGATGTTGAAGCTAAGATCTACTGGTTTCTATTACTAGGGTCAGCAATCTGATTTATAGAGAAAATCTTACTATAAACTAGTTTATGCTTGTGTGTGTGTGTGGTTGTGCTTGAGATGTTTGTGTATATGTATGTTTATGTGATTATATGTGTTTTAATGGCCAGTAGCCATTTTCTTCTAGAAGTGACGAAGTGAGGAGATGTCCAAAATGATAAACATCTGGTAAGTTAGAGTCTGATTTATCAGTTCTTTTATGTCTGTTTTCACCTTTCCCTCCCTCTCATCTAAAACTAAACTTTCATTTTGGACCATGAAGTTGATCAGTACTGAAGAGTGATTCATTTAAATTCATTGTAGTTCAGTGCAACTCTACAGGTATTTATGGAACACTTACTCTGTGCAAGAGATGTTATTCTTCTTTCTGCTAGGACTCCGTGGTTGCTCTCTTGGTACAACAATCTATAGAAGGAGACATATAGATACATAACTTACAAATAAAGCAGACTATGGTAACTGCTACAAGAGAAGATGACCAAATTACTGTGTAAGCGAGGCAGAGATCCTTATTGGGATATATAGGTCTACTCTTAGAAAACTCATTTACTCACTTATCCATCTTTCTGTCCTTTATTTAGGGAGTATTTATCAAATATCTGCTTTGTCTCAGGCAGTGCACCAGATTCCGGGAATTTAGAAACAGACAGCTCTATTCCAGCCATGCTCATTTAGACTAGCCAACTTTCTCCTTTACCTCTCAGTTATCAACAATGACATTAAGATCCCTGGATGTTGTCCCCTTCTGCCTGGCTCCCACCTGACCTCTTCCTTGAGCCTTTCTACTTCATACATCACTTCCTCCTGTTCTTCATCACCCTAGCCTAGGACATCTGTCCTTGTCTTTTATCCCTGTGTGCACACTCCATCTTTGGAACTAACAGTAACCTTGGTACTGTCTTCATGACCCTCCTTGGCTCTGCTTTGCATTCACACACTTATCCATGCTAGACCATCTGGTTTGGGTAACTGCGTGGTGTGCTCCAGCTCTCAAGGAGTGGGGACTGCCCCAGTGCTGGCTGCTTTAGCCACATTCCCTTTCCTCCACGAAAGAGAATTTGACAAATAGAACATTTCTTACCTGTAAGTAGCCCACAGCCTGGTGGGGAAGTTACATGTCAAAACAGTGGACTGTGCAAAGAACTGAGATACGAAGGGCATGTGCAAAGCAATAGGGGAACATAGGGACTGGTCAGAGAAGTTGTTACTGAAAAAGAAACCAAACTCATTGCCGTTTCCAACTCATAGCAGCCCTATAGGACAGAGTAGAACTGCCCCTAGGGTTTCCAAGGAGCAGCTGGTGGATTTGAACTGCTGACCTTTTGGTTAGCAGCCGTAGCTCTTAAGCACTACACCACCAGGGCTTCTAATTCTTATTAGGAGGACCTTTAAGTGAAGTAGGAGGTGCCAAGTTGTCAGAGGGTGGGGAAGGACTTTCAAGGTAGAAGCAACACCATGTATAAGACTTGGGATGGAAAAAAAATGGAGTATGTGTATCTCTGATGGTGGAGGTGTTGAAGCTACAGATTCTTTGAGCTAACTGTAGTGCTCAGTGCTAGAGACAGGCTCTAAAGACATTCGTAAGATGGCATTTTACTCATTTTTACTCTTCCCTACTTTTTATATGGGAAGTTGTAAAGTCAGGAGGCCATACATACCTCCTGACCCACCCACCAACTCACTGAGCATTATTTTGAGCCAGTGTTTGATGACTTTGCTGTTTGGGACTAAGAAGCATGAGCCTATGATCTATATTTAGGCAATTTCTCTGCAGCATGGGGCTGTCCTTTAAAACAGAGTCTTCTGCGCCAGCTGGAGAAGTACTGATGTCAAGATGAGGTCCTCTGATGGTGTTGTACGCAATCTGGGAATTTCTGAGGACCAAAATGTAAAAGCTTTATTGTTTCCGCACCGCTTCCGGTTGGTTGATTAGAAGGTGCAGGGAAAACACTGTGAGCTAAAAAGCAGCACGTCAAATATTTGCATGTGGGTTGCTATATAAAATTTCCTATATTTAATGCAAAAATTAAATAAAGCCATCAGAATATATATCTGACTCATTTAGAAAGTGAAATCTACAGATTTGCCGTGCCAGTAAACACCCATGCATTCCTGTATCGCTTCAAATTGATGCTTCATATTTGCTCTTACTTTAGTATTATCATTGCTTAGTTGGCACACCTTCATGGGGTGGAAAAAACATTTTATGGGTGTAAGTGGACACCATTTTGGGAGTGAGAAGGCTTATGTTCCAAGTCCTGCTCTCTCATTGACCAGCTGTGTAGCCTTGAACAAGTCTGTACAGGTGGACATTGAGGATGAATTGGCATTGCCTATTATTTTCTTTAATTTCCTCTAACTTTGTCACCAGAGGAGTCCTGGTGGCACAGTGGTTAAAAAGCTTGGCTGTTAACCAAAGGTTGGCAGTTCAAATCCACCAGCTGCTCCTTGGAAACCCTATGGGGCAGTTCTACTGTGTCCTATAGGGTTGTTATGAGTCGGAATCAACTCGACGGCAACAGGTTTGGTTTTGGTTTTTTGTCACCAGAAGATGGAAATTGAATTGGGACAGGCTTGGCACAAACTGGCCTTGAATGCCAATAAAAAACTAAATACCTGCAGTATACAATCATGGGTACTCAAATGGAACAAAAATATTAATGAAAAGAACAAAAATATTAACTGTGATTTACTACATTCCTGGTCATATGCAGCCTCAAAACATGTTTTAAAATCTTACAAGAAGACCAAGGAATTAACACTTTCATAGCTGATTTATTCATTGATTTGTCTTGTCGACAAGGCCCTATTGAGTAGATGAAATGTTAATTGCAATTTCAAGACTAATATTAGTAGGCAACATGTTTTTAGCATTTACTGTGCATCAAGCACTGTGTAAGAAATTGACATTCATCATCTAATTTAATCCTCACCACCAGCTTGATGAGGTAGGTACTATTATTATCCCCATTTTGCAGTGGAGGAAATTGAGGTTTGGCAAGATTAAGTAACTTGCCCCAAATCTCACAGTCATTAAGCAGCAGAGATTTAAATATTGGTATGTCAGATATCCTACTTACTGCTCTCAGACACTATCTCCACTCAATTCCTTACATGTAAAGAACCCTGAAGCATTGGTTTGTACATATATTCCCAAGGACTTCAGACTTGAGAAGAGTTTTTTTCATCAATGTCCATCCAATTAAAATTTTTTCCTTGTGATCCACGATGAGACATCCATCTCCCTAAAAACAGCCATCATCTTATTACTTCCCATGTCAAAAACGTCCTTCAGCAACTTCCTTTTACCTTTAGTATAAGACTCTGGCTGCTTAACCTGGCATTTAATGCTTTTCTATGTGTTGCCCCAATGTAGCTGTCAGTGTGAGTACTGTGTTCCAGCCCAAACTCCCCGCTTGGCTCAGATAAGTCTAGTCATTGGCTTTGAACCACCCCTCACCCCATGCCTCCATATTACTTAGGAAGATCCCACCATGCTCCCCATGCATCCAGAATGTGCCCATTTAGGGAAGCCCACTTTCAAAGCCCTCCTCAATCCCCAGTCTTTTGTGAAACCCTCCTTTGACATATCAAGACATCCATTCAAATGCTGCCTTCATTCATTCATTTGTGAGTTCATTTACTCACTTATTCAATATTTATGAAGCACCTACCATGTTCAAGGCTTTATGCTGGAGACATCATGGTAAATCAGATTCCATCCCTGATCTCATTGTCATTTACCTATTTACTTATGATTCATCTCTGTAAGGGACCTCAATCTTCTTGAAAGCAGATCATTTTATTTTCTAGCTTCTAGCACTGGACTCTTGCAGTTCTAGCACTGGGCACAAAGAAAGTGGTCAGTGATATTTTCTGAATGAATTTCTGAATCACATTTTCTTCCTCTACATTCGGACAATGCCTAGGGGATTCAGACATATGTAAATCATAGGCAAGAATTTTATGACTACAAAAAATATCACCTGTGGGAAAATTACCATGGTTTCAAAAGGTGTTTTTCCCATTATCTTTACCACCCAGCATGCAGAACACCCAGAAATGTGGTACATGAAAGCAATGGTTGGGAGCTATTTCTGGTGACCTTTACTTACCCAGAGATGAGAAGAGTGAGGCCAGGCTACTTGGTATAACCATCTCCTTTATTTTTCCATACAAAGTGTACAGGATGTTCCCCAGTCAAGAGTCCAGACAGATTTTACAGAACTTCAGAAGAAGAACTTCTTCATCATGAGAATTTTAGCCTCAAGTTAGCTTGAGCTACTCTTAAGTCTAACTCAACTCAGCTGTTTGTGGTAGCACTCACAGCCCTTCACATGGGACTAATAACTCAGACACTGGCAAGTAGTATACTTTCTGGTGATGGTCTCACCCTTAAGGAAATGGTCCAGTTGAGAATGCCCTAAAGCTGCATCTCCTGAGCAATCTTTCTGGGAGATGTTAGCAGAAACACCACACACACACACACACACACACACACACACACACACACACACACAGTGTTCCATGGTCAAATAAGTTGGGAAGTACTGCTTCTTATATTATCCCCTTGGACATTTACTACGCACATTTGCATACAAAAGACTGAGAAATCTATTTATAAAGAATCATAGTTAACATTGTGAAAATTATTAGGGAAGCTTTATAACATCATTTCCCACCCCATCCTACTTGACTGTTCTCTGCATAACTCTACTTCTTTATTCATTCATTTGGCAAACTTTCATTGCCTGGCACTGTTCTAAGTGGAGGACACTAAGTTCCCTGTCTTCAGTAGCTCAGAGTCTATTGGGGAGATAGGTAAGTGAATGATGGAGACACAGGAATGTGATGAGAGCTATGATAGAAGCGTCACTGGGGGCTGGGAAGCAGCAAAGAGGGGCATCTTCCACAACTGCTTGCAGGGAGGTAGGAGGGAAGTGACACTGAAACAAATTGTTCTGAATTGGGAATTGACCAAACCAATGTTTGAGGAAAGGAGAGTCCAGCCAACAGCAGAAGTGTGATACCTACCACATCAAGATAAATGAGAAGTTTGGCCTGATTAAGATGCAGGGATTGAACAGGGCACCAGTGGGAGATGACATGAAGAAAGAAGCAAGATAAGATCATAAAGAACCTTCTTTCTAATCTGATGTTCTGAAAGAAAAGAGGCTTTTCTAGAAGCTTTTCCAGAACCGATCTTAGGACTGGGCCTGGCGGTTCCATGCAGGCTTTTCACACCCTCTTCTTCCCAGCCACAAGAGGGAGAGGCACATTGGATGATTCAGAATGTGGGAAACCAGGTTCCGGACTTGTCGGAGTTGGTCAGAAGAGGAGGCAGTTGTAGATGCCTCTGGAAACTCCCCAGAGAATAGTGAGTGCTCTTGATAACACATTTTTTAAAATCAAAATGATTTGTGATATAACCATACTTTTCTCCCCACAACTCACACATTTCTCCCTGTAGCACCCTGTTCTCCTTCAGCCATGGACATAAGCTTGGCATGGCTCTGCTCTCTCTTTGGAAATTGTCTAAAATGATTTCCATAGATGAGCTGTATTATTGACAAGTGGTGAGACTGTACCTCAGGTTCTTTTTTTCTGTCTAGATCCTGACTGCATGATTTGGTCATTCAGAATTTAATATTCCTTCCAGATATTTTAATTTTTTCCTCAAGGGTGTGTATATATATATGTATGATGCATATATTTGTAAGATAGGTGTTAATAAAATACTATTTTTAAAGGGTATTATGTCTTATCAAGTCTGGAAAAAAAGAAACACACCCTAGAAAAAGTGATTTAGGAAAAAAAAAACATTACAAGTTATTTTCTTCCTCATGTGTAAAAGGAGAGGGCTGGACTAACTGGTCTTTGAGGTCCCTTCCGGCATTAATGTAATGTTCTTGGATTCTATGGGAGTTGTAGACAATCGAGAATGGCAGATGTGGAACATAATTGCCTCAAAAGGGTATTTCTCTCTCACTGACTCTTTGGGAAATGGTAAGCATTTATATTATTTGTTGTTATGACTGGAAAATGTGAGCAATAATTATGGTAACATCCAGAGAATTTCCCCTGTGGTGTAAAATACAGCTATGGCTCTTATAATATCATCTCTTGGTAACTGATATTTGTGATGCTGGAATGCTCCATGGGGCTCACTGAGATTGGAGCTGTGCTTCTCGTCATCTGGCTCCACTTGTCTGTGGGGAAGCCCAGGCCTTGGGGGAGGTTCCAGGAACTGGTTGACTTATCCGTCTATTCAACAAATATTTATTAAACACCAGCCATGTAGCAGACGTTATGCTAGGGGCTGGGGATATGAGGATGAATGAGACATGGTCTTTTTCCTCCAAGATCTAACAGTCTAGAGGGGGACACAGCTATTCAATTTCATTCAGCAGTCATGTATTGGGTGCCTAGAATGTGTTAGATCCTCAACAGAGACAAATAGGAATGAAAAAAATAAAAAGGTAAGTGATGTGTGTGTTCAGATTCAGAGGTTACGACTCTGTGGTCTCTAAGGTGACGTCAGGATTGTGTTCTTTCTGGAGGCTCCATGGGGTAGTTTGGTAGGTAGAATAATGGTCCCCAAAGATGATGACCACATCCTAATCCCTGAAACCTGGGAATATGTTACTTTACATGGCAAAAAGGACTGGGCTGTGATCAAGTTAAGGATCTTGAGATGGGAGATTTTCCTGGATCATCCAAATGGGACCACTGTAATTACAAAGATCCTTATAAAAGGGAAATAGGAGCGTCAGATTCAGAGAAGTAGATGTGACGACAGAAGCGGAGGTCAGGTGATGTGCGACCACAAGCCAGGGAATATGAGTGGCCTGTCTGGACTTCAGACCTCTGGAACTATACAAGGATAAATTTATGTTGTTTAAGCCACTAAATTTGTAGGAATTTTTTACAGCAGCAATAGGAAATTAATAGAGGTAGTCACAGAGGACCATAATTCAACTTGGGACCTAGAAAGCGTGCATCATGCAGACCCTCTGTGAGGAAGAAGAAAGACATAGGCCAGCATGCCACCTTTCCTATGTGACCACTTACTATGTGCAGAGAAAATGGAGATTGGCATCTTGTTTATTCTGGTCTTATCCTCAGCCCTGCAGCATAACACAGTAGTTAAAACGGCAGAGCTCACATACTGTATGATTCCATTTATATAAAGTTCAAAAAAGACAAAACAAATCCACAGGGGTCAGAAGCCAGAGTGGTAGGTACCTTTGGGGAGGTGGGAAGGGTAGTGTTTGGGGAGAGAATGTGGGGGACTTCTGGAAGCAGGTTTCTAACATATATTTAACGAATAGTGATTTCTTACATGAATAAATAAATGGATTCATGAGATAGTCAGGGAACATTTCCAAGAGTATGTAAACATGCTTAGCCTATTTATAGCTTCCTTTTAAATTTTGTATGATAGGAAATAAACAGTTAATTTAGGCCAGAAGGGACTTGAAATCTTATCTGGTCCATTTCTGACTCCAAGGAGAATGTCTTAGGCTGTTTCTCTAGAGAAGCAAAACCAGTAAGGCATATAAATATATATATATATAGAGAGATTTATATTAAGGAAATGGCTTATGCAGTTGTAGAGGCTGGAACATCCCAAGTCCATGGGTCAGGCTGGAGGCTTCTCCTGATTCATTTAGCTATAGGGGCTGGTGAACCCAAATCAGCAAGTCAGACATCAGGGCTCTGGCTTACAGGCTGTGAAGATTGATGAATCCCCAGATTGGCAGGCAAGATGGCAGGTAAGCTGCTAGCTCAAGTCCCAAGTACCAGAGGTCAGATGAACAGGAGCTAGCTGCAGGATCCAGGGAGAGCAAAGGCCCACGAGGCCTTACCAGAAAGTCCACCTATATTGGATGTAGGCCACACCCCCAAGGAAACTCCCTTTCAACTGATTGGCTACTCAGAGCAGATCCCATCATGAAGGTGATCACATTAGTATATGACTGCCAGACTGCATCATAACTGCCAAACCACTGAGAATCATGGCCCAGCCAAGCTGACACACAACCTTAACGATCACAGAGACTTGTACCCAGTTGAATTCTGGAGGACAGTCCAGTTCAACCTTACGCAAAGTGTGATAAGCCTGTGAGAAGCTCTAGGAATACAGTGAATTTGGACACTGAGTCACCCTCTAGCCTCATGATCAGAGACTGACAATGAACATTAGCATATTAAAGGTGAAACAATTCCACAGAAAAAAAGAAAAGCTCTTTAACTTTGTTTATGCTAGTCTTTCCCAAACCTAGGTGGCCATGGAGTGAGGCCTTTCTTCCCAGTAATACCTACTAACATTCTGCAGATCCAGTGTCCCAACAATTACACTTTGGGAAATGTTAGTCCAAGCAAACATCTACTTCTTGTACAATTCAATTTTTACAAGGTGAAGAAAGTTTATTTCAATGAATATTCTCCCTTCTGTAGGAGCCGATCACATTGAGAGGAGTCTCACAATGACATTTTTTTTAACCTGCCAGAGCAGAAGCAGGGTTTTAATGTTCCCTTTGTCAAAGTAGGCTCTGCCTTTCGGTAGAGGGGAGGAAGAAAACTGAGGTAATTATATAGTGACAGGAACTTTTCTTTTTTCTCCCATAGGGCTCCAATGTCAGACTTCTTAAACAAAGGCACTATTGAAATTGTGAATCAGAAAGTTGATTTTTTCAACTTCTGGGCACCAGCTGGGCCCAGTAGGGAAGGGTCTCTGGTAAGGGGAAGGCATTTTTAGCCAGAGGTCTCTTATTGTGCCCTTCAAGGACTTCATGCAGATATTTTGCATGCCATTTGTTTATTTCACAAACATATATAGAACCTCCATTCTGCTAGGTGCTGGCAGTATCCAGATTAACAGAATCCATTTGTGGCCCCAGTGAGTAAAGATTTGAATAAAGTCATATGCCATTCTTGCCTTAACCAGACTCTTTCCAGATTAAGACATGTTTGTTGTTTTTGTTAGCTGCCAACTCCATGGCAACCCCATGCACAGTGGAACGAAATCTTGCCTGGTGCTGCACCATCCCCATGATTGGTTGCAGATCAGACTGTTGTGATCCGTAGAGTTTTCTCTGGCTGATTTTTGGAAATAGATCACCAGGCTTTTCTTCCTAGTCCATCTTAGTCTGGAAGGTAAGCTGAAGTCTGTTCAGCATCATAGCAACATGCAAACTTCCACTGACAGATGGGTGGTGGCTGCACATGAGGTGGCTTTGGCCAGAATCAAATCCAGATCTCCTGCTTGGAAGATGCAAATTTTACCATTGAACCAGCAATGCCGCAAGACATGTTTAGGGTACTGATTTTGTAGCGTGCACCATAGTAAGTACTCTCACTAACATTGTATTGATAAATCCTCACAACCATATTATAAATCAGGAAAGTGAGGCTATGGAACTTGGTCATGTGGTATATCTATTAGGGGACAATCTCAACATTTGAACTATGAGCAGATCCCCACTCAACGGCTCATTGCACTTTTTGGACTTACAATTGGACAGTGTTATGTTATTGGTGCAGAGTTTGAAAGTTGAACTTCTGTTACAGGGTCAAGGGTGGGCTGGTATGGAACAAACAGCCACCAAGTCTTTTGTGTCTGTTTTTTAAGATCTATCTATCACTTTGCTGCAGCAGCAAAGAGAGAAGGTTCCCATCCTATCTTACGCCTCATGCAAATTCCCACATAGCAACACTGGCTTTGTGAAGAATTACATTTCCTGCTGCAGTGATTAGATAGACTGACGCATTTATGTCCTATCAGCCAGAACTTAGCCCTGTGTTTTGCTGGGAAGTTTGTTAATAAGCTCTTCATGCCAGCTTTCTGCCTCTTTTCAGTAGGATAATAATACAGGGCTCTTTGTTTTCCATTTACTTCCATCTACATTATATCCTATGAGACTCTTACCGTCCTGTTGGCAAGACAAGAGGTATTATCCCCATTTTGTGAGCAAAACTGAGGACTAGAGAGACCCAAGAGCGTGAAGGACACGTAGATTGTAGTTGATGTTGTTGTTAGCTACCATTGAGTCAGACCCTGACTCATGGTGATCCCATGCACAGCAGAACAAAATGCTTCCTGGACCTGTGCCATCCCCATGATTGGTTGAGGACTGGAGTGTAGTGATCCATAGGGTTTTAATTGTCTGATTTTCAGAAGTAGATCACCAGGCCTTTCTTTCTAGTCTAACTTAATCTGGAAGCTCCACAGCAACATGCAGGCCTTCACTGACAAATGGCTGTGCATGAGGTGTTTCAGCTGGGAATCGAACCCAGGTCCCAGATTCGCATTCCGTAAATACCTCCATCCTAATACTTACCAAACAATATTGTAATTTTCTGTATCTTTCTCCATAGCACTGAGAGTATCTTGAGGGCAGAGGCTGGGTGCAAAGAGTCGATCATATATCATGTGTAATAAAGTTGAATAAATAGGTTCCTGAATGGTATCTGCAATTTCAGTGAATCATGAATTTTTACCTCCAGCCCTGAAAAAACCCTGGAACTCCAGACTTTTATATCTAAATACTAAGTATACACCTCTACATGGAGATCTTTAGGCATCAGAAGAATAGCACGGCCAAAGCAGAACTCTTGATTTCCCCTTGCAAACCTGGTTTCCACTGGGCTTTCCCATCTCAGTAAATAGCTTCATAGTTTCTCACTCTAGAAATCTGAGTTATCCTTGATTCCTTTCTTTCTTCTATCTTCCAGATCTAATTGGTCACTGTTGTATCCAGTTGTGTTGAATATGTCCTCCCAAAAGATACGTTGAAGTCCTAACTCTCCAGTATCTATGAATGTGACCTTATTTGGAAGTAGGTTCTTTGCAGGTGTTATCAAGTTAAGATGAGGTCATACAAGAGTAGGATAGGTCTTAATCCAATGACTTGGTGTCCTCTTAAGAAGAGAAAGCAGAGACACAGAGACACACAGGAAGAACACGATGTGGTTACAGAGGCAGAGATTGGAGTGATGTATCTACAAGCCAAGGAACACCAAGAATTGCTGGCAGCCAGGGGCAGCAAGAAGAAGCAAGGAAGGATTCTTCCCGAGAGACTTCAGAGAGAGCATGGCCCTGCTGATACCTTAATTTCAGACTTCTGGCCTCCAGAGCTGTGAGAAGATAAATTTCTGTTGTTTTAAGCCAGTTTTTGTGTCAGCCTAGGAAACTAATATAGTCACTAAGTCCTGTTGACTTTCCATTCAAAACACACACAGAATTGTCCACTTCTTCCAACTCCCTCATCTCCAACCCAGTCTAAGACATCATAATCTCTCATCAGAACTATCAAAAATATTTTCCTAATTGGTATCTGTGTTAGGCTGGGTTCTCTAAAGAAGCAAAACCAGGAAGTGTATAGTCTGTGGGTCAGGAAAGAGGCTTCTTCTTATTCATGTGGCCACAGGGGCTGGCAAACCCAAAATTGGCAGGCTAGAGAGCAGGGCTGTTGCTCACAGGCTGTGAAGATCAGTGACTCCCAAGATCGGCAGGCAAGACTGCAGGTAATCTGCTAGCTCAAGTCCCAAGAACAGGAAGTCAGATGAACAGGAGCCAGCTGCAGGATCCAGAATGAGCAAAAGCCCCCCAAGCCCTGCCAGAATGTCCATCCACACTTGATGCAGGCCACACACCCGAGGAAACTCCGTTTCAACTGATTGGCTACTCAAAGCAGATTGCATCATGGAGTGATCACATATCAAATCTTAACAGAGAAGTGATCATAACATTATACAACTGACAAAATGGTGAGAATCATGGTCCAGCCAAGTTGACATACGATCTTAACCATCACAGGATCCCTTCTACTCTTGTCATCCTACGATCCATTCTCCACAAAGTAGCCACAGTGATCTTTTAAAAAGGCAAATAAGACCAAATAAGTCTCCTGTTTAAAACCCTTTGTTGGCCTCTGGTGTCACTGAAAACAGAAACCAAAACCAAACCCAAACTCCTTCCCTTGGTTTGCAAAGCCCTCTGTCATCTGTCTCCACCAACCTCTTTGACTCTATCTTTTACCATTCTCCTTGCACATTTCATGTTCTTGCCCTACTAGCCTTCTTGATAGTCCTTACATTTGCTCAGTTCTCTCAGGCCCAAGGGACTTTGCACTGGCTGTCCCCTTGGTCATCCTAATTACATGGATAGCCATCCCCATGCACCCAATTTTAGGTCACCACATATCTCCTCTCTATCAGATCATCTTATTTTAAGTCTCTCTTTGGACAGCACTTATCATGATCTGAATTTGTGTTTGTCTTAGTTATCTAGTGCTTCTATAACAGAAATACCACAAGTAGATGGTTTTAACAAAGAGAAATTTATTCTCTCAGTCTAGGAGGATAGAGGTCCAAATTCTGGGTGCCAGCTCCAAGGGAAGGCTTTCTCTCTCTTGTCAGCTCTGGGGGAAAGTTCTTGTCATCAGTCTTCCCCTGGTCTAGGAGCTTCTCAGTGCAGGGACCCTGGGTCCAAAGGATACACTCCCCTCCTGGTTCTTCAGTCTTGGTGGCATTAGGTCCTCCTGTCTCTCTGCTTGCTTCTCTCTTTTATATCAAAAGAGATTGGTTTAAGACACAACCTAATCTTGTAGATTGAGTCTTGCCTCATTAACATAACTACCTCTAATCCTGCCTCTTTAACATCATAGAGGTAGGATTTACAACACTTAGGAAAATCACATCAGATGACAAAATGGTGGACAATCACACAATACTGGGAATCATAGCCTAGTCAAGTTGACACACATTTTTGGGGGACATAATTCAATCCATAACAGTCTTGTAATTTTGTGTGTGTGTGCGTGTGTGTGTGTGTGTCTTTCTCCCCTCACTACCTTCTTTCTACCCTCTGGGTTACAAGCTCCAGGAGAGCAGGGATCCTCCTGTGTTTTTCAGTACTATGTCCCTTGCTCAGTGCCTGGGACACAGCATGGGCTTCATAAATATTTATGGACTGGATCTCAGAGATGTCATTTCACACTGTATAGTGATTGTTGGTGTTTTCAGCAGGGAAGTTGGTCAAGAACTCTAGAGGGATATTGTCTAAGTTAATTCTTGAACAGCTTGCAATGATTTGTATTATTGTCCTGCATTTTTCAGATAGTCAGGGAGGTTAAGCAACTCTCTTAACGCCATACAACCAGTAAGAGGGTAAGGATTTGAACTCTTTCCTTTAACTTCAAACATCATGCTGGCTTCCTCAACTGTGTTTTGAATTCCCAGACTCTCTTCTCTTCTTTGCAGCTAGGGTGCTCATCTAAGTAATTTTCCATACAACTCAGAGAGGTGGTGTCATGCATTTCTGCAGTGTGGACATAAGAAAGATAATATTCCAACTGGGAAGTGTAAGTGATACCCTGACACAGAGGCCAAGGAGGCAGTTTGCTTTGTACTCTGACGGCTGATAAATGGGGCCTTTGAAGGTTCACAGGAAGAAGAGAATTTCAGGTCAGAATGGGGAACAGGGACTCTTCATAGGAAGGATGATCCTCCCCTCCCCCCAGGTCTCTGAGAGTAACGTGACCCCCTAAATGTGGACAGTTTCCACAGCTTTTCACACAGCTTCTCGTGGGAACCTCGCCACAACCTGCAAGATGGAACATTTGCTTCCTGGTAAACAGAAGAAGAGCTGAAGGTCAAGTGAATTAAATGGTTGTCCAACATCATAGAATTACAAGTGAGATGGGGCAGACGTTCAAAGCCAGTCTTCAGCTAAAAGTCCGGCTCCAGACACTGTCACTCACAGAAATCCTGTGCCTACTCTTCTCATCCTCTGCAGATGACCACTCCCTCCCTCCCTTCCTCCCTTCCCTTCATCTCTGTTTTCTGCCTCCCTCAGTCCTGGAGTTTACTTTCTTGCCAAACTAGCTGCAAAGCTGAGTTTATAGCCCCCTGGGGCCTCTGTGAAGGTGCTAGCTCTCAGTCAGCTTTTGGAAAGGTGACTAGGAAGCCTATTGGGGTGGTGAGGTGGGTGTGAGTTGGTTGTTGGTACCACTCATAGCTCTGTTCCTTGTGCTCCAAGTCAGCTGATCTCAAACTTAAATGGCATAAGAATCGCATGGAGATCCTGTTAAAATGCAGATTTCTGGGCTCCGTCCACCTGAGATGTTGATTGAGTACTTCTGGATAGGCCTTATGGGGCAGTTCTACTCTGTCCTGTTGGGTCGTTATGAGTCGGAATCGACTCAACAGCAATGGGTTTGGTGTTTTTTTTTTTGGATACAAAACCCAAAAACTAAATCCATTGCTGTTGAGTCAATTCCAACTCATAGCGACCCTATAAGGACAGAGTAGAACTGCCTCATAGGGTTTCCAAGGAGTGCCTGGTGGATTTGAGCTGCTGACCTTTTGGTTAGCAGCTATAGCTCTTAACCACTACACCACCAGGGTTTTTTTAGATAGGCTCTGAGAAGTGGCATTTCCAATGAGCTCCCACACGATGCTGCTGCTGCTGGTCTGAGACCCCTCTGAGTAGCGCTGCTCTAATCCAGACCTGCTTCCCTCCTTGGTGAAGGTGGAGTGAAGTAGACATTCTCAGATGATGTTGATGAGAGTGTCTACTGTGTGGAGGGACAATTGGCAATTACAGTCAAAATCTTAAAAGCTTGCTTTGACCAAAAATTCCACTTTTAAGAAATTTACCTTAAAGTTCTTAGAGTTACTTAAAGAAGTAATTAAGGAGGTGCGCCAAAATCTACGTATTATGTGCCTGTCCTTGGTGCTCAATAACTCTTTGTGGAATGAGTTGTTGAAGGAAAGGATGCTCACTGCCAGTGTTTTATAAGGGCTACATTGGAAACCACCTAAATGTCCAAATGCCAAAAGAGGTTGATTGATTTCATTAACATATATCTTTTCAACTGGATACAAGACGTGCGTTAAACTGTTAAAAAAATAATCACAATATA
The DNA here is from genome assembly GCF_000243295.1 of Trichechus manatus latirostris. Taxonomy (NCBI): domain Eukaryota; kingdom Metazoa; phylum Chordata; class Mammalia; order Sirenia; family Trichechidae; genus Trichechus; species Trichechus manatus. Next base: position 15,763,961 of record NW_004443958.1, read on the forward strand.
ACAGTATGCGAAAAATATTAGGATGCCTTCACTTAGTTAAACCCAAAATACTAATTGTCATCGATTGAATTGTGTCCCCCAAAAAAATGTATGTAGCAACTTGGCTCGGTCATGATTCCCAGTATTGTATGATTGTGTAATCTGATGTGATTTCCTTATGTGTTGTAAACTCTATCACTATGATGAAGTTATATGTGATCTCCT
>NW_004443958.1:15764264-15782027 GCF_000243295.1 Trichechus manatus latirostris
CATGATTCCCAGTATTGTATGATTGTGTAATCTGATGTGATTTCCTTATGTGTTGTAAACTCTATCACTATGATGAAGTTATATGTGATCTCCTTATGTGTTGTAAATTCTATCACTATGATGAGGTTATGCTGATGAGGTTTACAAGATTAGACAGTGTCTTAATCCAATCTTTTTTTGAGATATAAAAGAGAGAAGCTAGCAGAGACACATGGGAACCTCATACCACCAAGAAAGCAGTGCCGGGAGCAGAGCCGTCCTTTGGACCTGAGGTTCCTGTGCAGGGAAGGAAGCTCCCAGACCAAGGGAAGACTGATACATCACCAGGACCTTCTCCCAGAGCCGACAAAGAGAGAAAGCCTTCTCCTGGAGCTGACGCTCTGAATTTGAACCTCTAGTCTACCAGACTGTGAGAAAATAAATTTCTCTTTGTGAAAGCCATCCACTAGTGGTATATCTGTTGGAGCAGCACTAGATGACTCAGACACTAATGATGGTGGGATATCAGTTAATTCTAGTTTGTGATTACTAGTTTTCTATTTTTTGTTTGCAACAAGCAGGCATTGTGCTGTTTGAAAAGGAGAGCTTTTCTAAAAGCAGCATGAAGGGTAACTCTCTGAGAGATCGATTCTCTGGCTCAGGGCCTTTTTCTGGGAGAAGCAGAGTTCTTAGGTGCAAAGGGAGGAATGCATTTTGTCTTTGAAGAGACTGTTGCAACCCCAGTTAATGGAAATCAGGCGTGTTTGAACCTCAACTTTCCAGTTGGGTTACTCTTTATCTTGGAGTCCACCTTTAACTCTGGGCACGAGCTGTCCTTCCCCTTGAGGCTGATGTGCACTGCTGGTTTTTAGTGGAGGTGAGCACCTTGGGGTTGTAAACATTAACTGGATTGGGCATCATTGTTCGAAGTCAGCTTTGGCAAATTGTGTACGTCTCCTTTGGGACTCTTAAGTTAATTGGTCAGTATTAACCAGCAATGATTGTTTGATCAACACTTCGAGGGAGGTTATTGATTTCTGTTTGTAGATTTTAAAAACAAAACAAGAAAATTAGCATCTGTTTTTTTGGTGAAAAGAAATGTTACCACAAATAATCTCTACTCTATTGTAGACATAACATAATAAGCATGAAATTGTATTTATCTAGGCTGTTAAAATAAACGATGTTAACTCTGGGTGGCTGAATTGTGGGTTAATATGTCTATTCATTTTGCAGATTTTTTTTATGGAGTAGATATTAATGTTCTAATTGCTAAAAAATGTAATAAAATATAAAATAGTTAAGAAAGAAAATGTTGCTAAAGGAGAAGGAGACAATCAGGTAGGTGGAAAACTGAATCTTCCAGGGCTTCGACCTGGTTCCTTCCAGTAAGTAGGCAGGTAGGTAGGTAGGTAGGTAGATAGAAAGATAGACAGATAGAAAGAAAGAAAGATAGATAGGTGATAGATCGATTGATCTATCCCCTTCCTAACTGCGGATCTTGTTAAAATGTAGATTCTGCTTCAGTATCTCTGGGGTGGAAAAGCAAATTCTCAGCAGGGTTTCGAACTAGAATGAACTGGTTTGAAGCCCTGTAATCTTCAGATGGAAGAGCCTGGCAGTAGTTTGTGCAATTATTGACAAATTGCTTCAGGGCTCTGCCTCAGTTTCTGTATTTGTCCATTGTTTGTATTCTGAAGTCAGCCATTCAGGTTTATATTGTGATTTCAGCCTTTACAGCTGTGTGAATTAGGGAAAAACATCCTCAGCCTTTTTTTTGGACTACAGTTACTTATTTGCAAAAGGAGGAAGGGATAAAAGTTTCTCTCCTGCCCAATTTCTAGGGTTATTATATATGATGAGGCCCATGGAAGTGACAGTTCTTAACCTGGAAGTAGAAGTGAAGGACAGATTGAAGAGTGATGTGTTACATCTAACATTTGTGATGAAAAGTGAGTCCAACATAAACTCTACAGATAAACAAGAAAAAGCAATTCCTGAAGCTGTTTTGACAAATCTCCAGTGTAGTTACTGAATTTTAGGAAGAAAGTTATATGCTGCAATGCAATCTTCAAATTTGGAGCTATCAAAAAGGTCTTTGGGTGGTTGCTCATGAATTTCAAGTGTCTACCATACCAGTCACAGGAGCCCTGGTGGCACAGTGGTTAAACACTCGACTGCTAACCAAAAGGTCAGAGGTTCGAACTCACCAGCTGCTCAGCGGGAAAAAGATGTGGCAGTCTGCTTGCATAAAGATGACAGCCTCTGAAACCCTGTAGGGAGTTCTACTCTGTCCTATAGGTCACTAGGACTTGGAATATGACTCAACAGCAATAGGTAGCTTACCATACCAGTCAGGAGCCCTGGTGGTACAGTAGTTAAGTGCTCAGATGTTAACTGAAAGGTCAGTGGTCCAAACCCACCAGCTGCTCCGTGGGAGAAAGATATAGCAGTCTGCTTTCGTAAAAGATTACAGCCTTGGAAACCATCTGGGGCAGTTCTACTCTGTCCTATAGGGTTGCTTTGAGTCAGAATCAATTCAACAACAAGGGTATCATACCAGTCATGCTCCAATCCATGTCCAAAGGGAATACATCCATTCTTATCCTTTCAACTGTAGTCCAAAAAGTTTGAGGATTTTTTTTTTTTCCTAATTCACACAGCTGGTATTGCTGAAATCACTTATCGCTCTCCAATTACATTATATCTGAGTTCTAGTCTCGCATCCGTTAAGACCCACCATCACCCAAACTCAACCTCATTCCAGTGCCCCCATTTCCATGTAGAGTTTCATCACTCTACCCATTCCTGAACACTGCAATCAACCCTTTTCCTCCTAATCTACCTTCAATAGTTCCTAAGTCCTCTAATGTTTCTTCCTTTTAAGTATCTTCAAATATTACTTCCCTTTGCATTTCTACAATGAGCACCCTAGTTAAGATCATCATCACCTGTCCCTTGAGGCAGACTCCTAATATATTATCCTTTCTTTAGTTACTTCTCCTTTCCGGTCATTCATTCATTGCATCATTTGTGCTACATAGTAAGAATTCAAAGGTCCAGAAGACATGATCCTTGCCTATTAATCACTCCAGTGTCAGGGGAGGGGAAAAGAGACAGACAACTAATAATTAACAATTGCAGAGATAGAGCATATTATTATGAGAAGGCAGAGGGGAGCATCCAGCATAGCTTGGATGGGAGGTGTGTACCTAGAGGATATGACTCTTGAGCTGAAACTCAAGCAAGAATAGGCAGGGGAAGCAAAGATTATGGAGCAAAAAGCACATCAGACATAGTGAAGACATGGAGGTAAGATACAAAAATGGGAAGAGCATGGTGGGATTTAAGTTTCTAATAGTTTGGGGTTAGGTATATGGTGGATTTAAATGGAATAATATTGTGATGGGGGGATTTACTCTACCATTTCAGTAGTCTAAGCAAATCCGCCATAAGGTCCAAGTAGATGTAGGGATGGGAAAGAAGTAATAGACTTAAAAAATAATAGACTTCAAAAAACGTCGAGATCGATGTGAGACTTCCAAGTGGAGATGTCAAGTAGGCAGTTGAATACAAGTCTGGCAATTGCATGTATCTCTTTTTTTTTTTTTTAATGATTCTGAGAACCAAGGAGCTTCTCTACTGCTTTATTAGTTTTTGGTTCTTTTGCATCTAATAGATACAAGGCAATATGAAGCATTTTATAAATATTTTCTTATTTAGGCCTAACATACAGTGAGATGTTCTCTAATTTCAATTGGCAAACGGAGACCTGAAGAAGTTAAATACCTGAAGCAATGCACAGATTTTGGAACTGGGTAACATCTGCTAATAACCGTGGAACAAGGATTCAAATCCAGGTCTTATTTTTATCTAGATCCAAATCCCCTTCTTATACTCTTTCTTCTCTGGTCTTCTTTCCTTCCTTTTCTTTTTTTCTTCCCTTCCTCCTCCTTTTCTTCCTTTCTTTGTATCTACCTACCTACCTACCTAACTACCTAGCGATCTGTATCGTCTCTCTTTATCAGCATCATTATCATCATCTACCATCTGTTTTTAGGAGCCCTGGTGGTGCAGTGGTTAAGTGCTTGGCTGCTAACAGAAAGATAGGCTCTTTGAACCCACCAGCTGCTCTACAGGAGAAAGACGTGGCAGTCTGCTTCTGTAAAGATTACAGTCTTGGGAACCCTATGGAGCAATTCTACTCTGTCGCAATAGGGTCACTACGAGTCGGAATCTACTCGATGGCAGTGGGTTTTTATCATCTGTTTTTATCTGTGTAGTCTATTATTCAATTTTTTTCATTCATCCATCCACCCATCTATCTATCCATCCATCTTCCCAGAGGTAGATATATCCCCAAGAGCTGAAAGGAACTTAAAATATCATCTGTTCCAATTAATTCACATATAGATGAGGAAATCTAGGCCCAGGAGAGAAATCTCTTGCCAAGAGGCACTCAGAGCTGGTTAAAATTCCACTTCTGTTCACTGCATCTACCCCCTGGTTTCCTTAACCAAGACCTTTCATCTTTGTGCCTCCTCAGGGCATGGTTCAGCCCGAAGCTGAAAGAGACCCAGGCTCACTAAGCAGAGTTTGCATCTATTTCCAGCATTTCTCCCTGCTGGTATTTCAGAGCATGGGGCCCCCCTTTGAAGTCCTGCAGAGTGAAAGCATCAGCAGGCGGCCTTGGAATGGCTGCAGCTTCCAAGGGCTCTGCAGTCAGTCTGCTAACAGGCAGTTTGTCTCCCCTGCTGCTGGGGCAGGACAGAGAATAGGCTTATAAAAGGGGACAAGATAATGATCAAAGCTAAACTTAGAGTGAGGGCTTCAGAAAATCTTACGTGATTGATTTAGAGGTAGAGAAAGAGGAAGCAGCAGGCCTCATGGCTGCAGATTTGGAATCCTGCCAGTAACTCTTTGGGAGTGGCCCCACCCCACAGCCTCAGAACTGGAGAGATGAAGAACCTGTACAGAGGCATTAGAAAGCTACTTTCTTCTATCCAGTCCTGCCAGTAGTCCTGACTCATCTCTGCTTTGAATTCACCCCAAACCTCGATGATATGGATTTAAAAAAGGAGGAAAGGGGAAAATGATAAATTCACTGTTCATTTTTGTGCTGAAGACATTCAATCTCAAGAGTTAAACTGATACTAATAAGTCCAATGGTCAAATCTCTTGGCTGATTAATACGGTGCATTTTTATCAAGTGTCTGCTGTGTGCTAGGCATTACTGGGGCACTGGAATGGCAATGAAGAAGACAAGCTTCTCTGGGATGTGGCTCTGGGCTCCCTGTTCAGCCCTATTATCCCACATCTTCCCTGTATCAGACCACGGGCTATTCTCCCATTACACCATGCTACCTATACTGGCTTGAATAGAAAACTCATTGCCGTCAAGTCGATTCCAACTCATAGTGAACCTATAGGACAGAGTAGAACTGCCCCATAGAGTTTCCAAGGCTTGAATAGGATCCTCCCAAATATTCATGTCCACCCAGAACCTCAGAATGTGACCTTATTTGGGAATAGGGTCTTTGCAGACATAATTAGTTAAGTTAAAATGAGTGCATACTGAATTAGGGTGGGCCCCAATCCAATGACTAGTATCCTTAAAGAAGAGAAAACAGACACAGAAACACAGGGAGGATGCCATGTGATGACGGAGACAGGCTGGAACAATGCATCTACAAGCCAAAGAACACCAAAAATTGCTGGCAACCACTAGGAGCTAGGAAGAGGCAAGGAAGGATTCTCCCCTGAGTCTTCAGAGGGAGCATAGCTCTGCTGACACCGTGATTTCAGACTTCTAGCCTCCAGAGCTATGAGAGAATAAATTTCTGTTGTTTTAAGCGACCAATTTATGGTACTTTGTTACAGCAGCCCAAGAAAACTAAGGTATTCCTTCTTGTCATTGGGCATTGGCAAGTGCTCTTTCTTCTGCTGAGAAAGCCTGGCTGTGCCTTAGCCTGCATTTGAACTTCTCTTTACCCTTCAGCTCAATGGATGACTACCTTGTACCTTCTTTGTTGGGCTCTTCTTCCTTTATGCTCTCATTGCAACATGGTATACCTTAATCATGCTGTTTAAAAATTGTCCACTTGCCTCACCAAGTAGAATAGAATCTCCTTGAGGGTAGAGAATGGGCCTTACTCATCTCTATCTCAGTCATAGACACATGGTGTCTGGCATATAGCAGGTGGGCAAGAAATGATGCTTACATGAAAGAGTGAATGAGGGACTCACACTCTGCTGGAGATGTCAGCTCTTTACTAACTCTTCTATACTGGTGTTGGTACTCTCTCAGTGATATATGTAAAGCATGCCTTGGATGCCCAGGGAGGAGTAATCACCTCTACCCAGGGATAGAGGTGGGAGCAGATTTCATAGATGACATTCTGCATTGGGTCTTGAAGGGTAACTAGATACAGGAGGGAGGGAAGGGCCCTCCAGGTGTAGGAAACACAGAAGCAAAGGCAAGTAAAGGTCATTGGCTCGTGCTAAAATCTTCTAAGAGCTGTGGGGGTTAGGGAGAGGTAGTATCAATGGAAGTGGAAGAAAGGGAAGGAAGAGAAAGAAAAAAAAAGAAGACACAAAAAACCAATATTATTTTAAAACTTTTTAATACAAAAAATTTGAAACATCCAAAAATAGAACAGTACAATGAATTCCTATATCCCCATTACCCAGCTTCAGCAATTATCAACTCATGGCCAATATTGTCTCTTCTAGACTCCCACCCCCACCTTCATCCTGAATTTTTTTAAGTATATTCTACGGATTATAACATTGAATTCATAAATATTTCAGTAGTCATCTTTAAAAGATAAAACCTGTTGCTGTTGAGTCAATTCCAACTCACACTGACTCTGTAGGACAGAGTCGAACTGCCCCATCAGGTTTCCAAGACTGTAATCTTTATGGAAGCGGACGGCCACGTCTTTCTCCCATGGAGCAGCTGGTAGGTTCAAAACACTGACCTTTCTGTTAGCAGCCGAGTGCTTAACCACTGTGCCACTAGGGTTCCTTCTTTAAAAGATAGCTATGACAGAAAGCACCATGATGAGGAGTCAGGGTATTTGTACATGAATGTTTATAAATACCTGGAGAAAGAAGAAGGATGGGAGGGAGGGAAGAAAAGAAGGAGGAAAGGAGAAAGGAAAGGAGGGAAGGGAGGAAGGGAGGGAGAGAAGGGAGGAAGGGAGGGAGAGGAGGGAGGGAGGGAAGGAAGGAAACAAGCAAAACTCGCAATAATGGGGCTGTTTCATATAGAGGCCTGCTCTACCTTCCCACACACCCATAAGTAAACTTCAGTGAATGGACTTTATAAAAATATTTCCCAGGTTGATTGCTGTCATGAGAGCAGAGGTATTTTGTACTGTTATTAAATAGATTTTAAGGCTCTAACTTATGAGACTCCTGCCCCAACAAGATTTGATGTCTGTGTAGCTGAGACTACAGTCAGCCCACTTGAGGACTCATTATAATGGGTTTGTGGGGGAAATGATTTATCATCTTCCATTTGGATTGTGAAACAGCTTCCTTACTGGTGTTTATGATTTCATGTTGGCCCCATTTAAGGGAGTGTTCTAAAATATAAATCTGACACATATTTTTCCTGCTTAAAGCCCTCCAAAAGCTCCCCATTGCTCTAGAAATAAATTCCAGACTCTTAGCTTTGACTACATAATCTTCACCATCTGCCCATTCTTGTGCCTGCATTCTGTCAGGGTTCTTGGTAGCAAGCAACAGAAGTTGATTAGGCCTGATTTCAGCAGAAAATAATTTACTGAAGTAGTGGTGTAGTAGCGGCTGGGGTGCCCCACATTTTACCCTTGGCACTCACCATTACCATGTGAGCCAAGTGCCTCCTGCTGCTGCCACCTATGATCTCTACCTGCAGGCCTTTTGTTGGCCCCAGCATTGAGCTCCAGGTACCCTGAGCATAGCCTGCTCATTTGCACACCTTCTATTGGTGTTTTAGTTCTCTAGTGCTGCTATAACAGAAATACCACATGTGGAAGTTTTTAACAAACAGAAATTTATTTTCTCACAGTTCAGGAGACTAGACGTTGGAATTCAGTGCACCGGCTCTAGGGGAGGGCTTTCTCTCTCTCTCTGTCATCTCTCGGGGAAGGTCCTTGTTTCTTTTAGCTTCTCCTGGTTGATCTTCATGTAGCTCGGCACGTCACTTCCAACATCTCTGCTTCTTTTGCTTGCTTGTTAATCTCTTTTATATCTCAAAAGAAATTGACCCCAGATACACCTTACACTAATCCTGCCTCATAACATAACAAAGACAACCCATTCCCAAATGGGATTATAATCAAGGCATAGAGGTTAGCATTTACAACGCATAGTTTTGTGGAATACATTTCAATTCATAACAATTGGCTTCCTTCTCTTGTTTTATCTCACTTCTTCACTCTCCTACTGTTTCCTCCTAGACTCACTTCCCAAATCCTTGTCTTAAGGTCTGACTGGGGACTCCAGCCTAAGGCGATAGTGAGTCGTTCTCAGAATCACAAAGAAGGCAAGGAAATTAAAATTAGGAAATAGGTTGGCACAAAAGCAAGTGATGTGGCCAAAACCACAACCAAAATCTCCCCACAGACCAGGTCAGTGAAGATACCCCAATACCACCGATTAACACGGACATCAAAGCTTGTACTGAACCTAGCCCCACACTGGATACCTCAGGCCACCCTGTGGTTACCACTGTCCCCAGTTCCCCTGGAAAATTCTTGTCACTGCCGTGACTACTACCACCAGAATGTAATTCTCCCCAGCCTTTCTCCTGAGTCACTTGTTCCAAGTTCAGCATCCTTGGCATGAACATCTGATTGGATGAGCACAGGTCACATGCCATGGCTCAGTGCTAGGGGTATGGGGAATAGGATCTATATATTTTTAGCTTCTGTAGTGAGAGGTGGAGCCCTGGTGGTGTAGTGGCTAAGAGCTCAGGCTGCTAACCAAAATGTCAGCAGTTCAAATCCACCAGCTGCTCCTTGGAAATTCTATGGGGCAGTTCTACTCTGTCCTATAGACTCGACATGAGTGGGAATTGACTCAACGGCAATGGGTTTTTTTATAGTGAGAGGTGGGGTTTGGCCTCTGATCAAGATTTAGAAAGTAGAGAAGCCCCAAAACACGGGTATGGGTTCAGTCACAGAGGAACCTAAAAGGAGACGAGTTTTCACCATATCCATGTTCCAGCCATCACAAAATGCCATGAATTTCTTTACTTGAAACTTCTCTGTCATGACTCATGACCTGATTCAGCACCCACTTCTCCCTCTGCCTTGAATATTATTCTTCATCTGGAAAACTTCTACCTTACCTTTAAAATTTAGACTAAGATGCTGCTTCTGCAGTGTCGAGTCTGGTTTCCTGGGGGGGATTACGGTACCTTATCCCTCTTCTATGCTACCCCATAGTATCCCTGTGCCCACCCTGGTTATGATGCTTATTGTATGGTATTGCAGTAGAATGTATGTGTATCCTCTAAATTATCTGGAGGGCTTCTTGAGGACAGGAATAACTCACTTGCTATATTCTTAGTATCTGACAGAATACAAATCACATAATGACAGCTCAAATAATCTTTGCCTAATAAGAAGCTTTTGACTTGGTGCAAAAGGAAACTTTCACCATCTCAGGTTACGACCATCCACATGTGGCAAGTCTTCAAGATGTCTTTTGCTTGAGGGAAACCTAACAGTTACTTTATTTCTCTCAAGCCAGCTGATCACCCTGGTGGTTTGATCATTCGGAAAGATCTCGTGTTGACAGAGCTTGCTGGATCTAACCTCAACTTGGTTTTAGATATTGTATTAGAGACCGACCATTCATTCATCCAGTCATTCAGTAAAGATGATTAATTCCAGGCCTGATGCTGGGCATTGGGATGAGGAGATGGAGAAAACATTTCTCCTTTCCTCAAAGGGCTGCTAAGGCTGGAGGAGGGACAGGGTACGCTGTGGTATTGTGGATGCATTCCTTCATACACAGTTTGAATAAGTGCTGTGAGAGAACAGAAACCAGCTGATTCCGGGGGAATCTTGGAAGTCTTCTGAGAGGAAGTGACTTTAAATTTCACCCTTGAGGGATTTGACAAGGCAAAGTCAACTGCAGAGGCAGGGTAGGTGAGGGGAGAGATGACTATGAGCAAAGGCGGGAGGCATGAATGTGCCAGGTGCATTTGGGGATGGCGTGTTGACCTGTGCATCTGGAGTCTGGGAGTGGGAGTGGCACTGAGTGGACAGAGCTGGGACTCAAGGAGTGAGGGCTTGAATGCCATCCTGGGGAGTTTGGATCTTATTCTTAGTAGGCAATGGGGAGCCATGGATGATTTTAGGTAGGGGAGGGAATGGTCATACTGGGGTGCCAGCCCTTACTAGTCATGTGACCTTCCTTGTGTCATTGTTACCTCGTCTGTTAGCTAACGGGGTTCTTGAAGGGTTAAATGGCATAACCCAGCCAAGGATTTGTTGCAGTGCATGGCTCATGCTTACTACTTGCTACTATTACTATTTCTGTGACCATTATTGGCTTCTTTTAGAGTGATAGTCTGGCAGCAACAAGTGCCATGGACTAGAAGGGAGGTAGAGAGAGGAGGCAGGGACCCTGGTAAGGAAGTTACTACGTGGATCCAGGAGAGAGATGGGGGGCCTTTTCTAATGCTGTGGCAGTGGGAAGGAAGAAGAGAAGCTGCACCATGGAGACCGGGAAATACATGGAAGCTCATGGAAGAGAGCTGTGAGTCAGGTGGAGGAGGCAAGAGTGATGAAGAGGTTTCTAGGTTCTTAGCCCAGCATACAAACTGCTCCACATTTCTGCCTAGGATCTAAGTCTCTGCCCCATCTTCTCTAATGACCTGTAATTTTCCATATAGCCTAGAACTGTTACCTTGATATTGACCCTCAAGGAAGCCAGGGACCCTCAAATCAAGTAAGCGCACCCCCCTGTAATGTTGGAGAGCTGGATTGATACTAAATCAACTGGAAGGGTCCCTGGGTAGCACAAAGGATTGGGGCTTGACTAGTAACCGAGGTTGGTAGGTTGGTGGGTTAAACCCATCCAGTGGCACCACAGAAGAAAAGCCTGGTGATCTGCTCCTGTAAAGATTACAGCCAAAAAAACCCTATGGAGCAGTTCTACTCTGTAACACATGGGGTCACCATGAGTTGGAATCGACTGGACAGTATCAGGCTTGGATTTTTTTTTTTTGGACTTGAACTGAGGCTCACAGTGCTTTCTCTTATGTCATTGCAAAACCATAGATACAAACGAATTTCACATGGAAAAGACACCTTTTCCCTGCCCTTCATTGCCCTGCTTTCTCCCACCTGCCCACTCCTATGCGGAACCTGCAGCTCACAGACACAACTGTCCCTGTGCTAGAAACAGTGGCAGTGCCACCAATCCCCAGTTGTTAGTGTAGCTGCCGAGCACACCAAGCAGATGCCTTTCTCTTAGAAACTGCATGTCAAATGGCCCAGAAACATCATATTAAGCCCAAAAGATGCAATTTGAGTTTCCTGTGGCTGCGGAGATGCCACCAGCATGGTGATTACATATGTTGAGTGAGGGCAAGCAGCAGGGGGCCTGTCATTGTGGATCCCAGGGCTGTGGGCTTCAGAGGGAGGGGAAGACCTGTGAAAGGGAAGCCTGACTGGGCTGGGCTTGCATGTAGTGGGGGTCTGCCTCATGTTTTGGGCAGTATTCATTTCAGAGACAGAAGGGCCTCAGAGCAGCGAGTCCAGCGGGGTAGCTGTTGCTGATGTAGAAGGTTAAGTTCTCTTATGGACGAATTGTATCCCCCCAAAATATGTGTTGAACTCCTGGCCCTTGTACCTGTGGATGTGATCCTGTTTGGAAATAGAGTTATTCTTTTGTTATGTTAATGGGTTCATTCCAGTGTAGGATGGATCCTACACCTAATCACTTCTGAGGTATAAAAAGACCAGAATAGACACAGAGACACAAACATCTGGGAAGACAGATGCCACGTAAGGATTGTCTACAAGTCAAGGAACACCAAGGAACCAAGGGATGCCTGGGGCTACCAACAAGGAAGGTATCGACATGGCCGAGACCCTGATTTGGACTTTTAGCCTCCAGAACTGTGACAAAATAAATTTCTGTCCTTTAAAGCTACCCACTTGTGGTATTTCTGTTATGGCAGCACTAGGTAACTAAGGTCCAGAGAGAAATTATTGGTGGGAGGTTACAGTCACAGAGCTAATTAGTGTCAGAGCTAGGACTAGAACTCAGGATGCCTAAGTCCAAAACTCACTCAATTGTTCACAAAACACATTTTGAGTGCCTATAAAGTTCCAGCTCTGTGTAAGTTCACCGGCATATGCAGGGAATGAGGAAAAGGGATTTCCCTCCAGGAGTCTACAGCCTGGCTGCATCCTAGAGTCATGCTGGGATTTAAAATAATGGCAAAGCCTGGCTCCTGAGCCCAGCATTTCTGATTTAATAATGGCTACTGGTAGATAGACCTACCACTCACATTTTCTGTCCCTGGAGGTGTATTAGCAGACATTTGAGCCACTTTAGTAGGTTTTGGCATCGTGGCAGACCCTGGTGCAACTGCCTAAAAAACAAGGAAGTTGGTCTGCACTACATTTGAGTGTTGAGAGCCATGTGTATGAGGGGATGCTTCCCGGAGGAGTGATTGTGTGAAATTTTTGTGTCTTTTGGCTTCTGTATATTGAGAAAAGGCTTGCAAATATGTTTACTATTTCCTTTGTGTTATTGGGAAGGTACAGTTACCAGCATTCAGAAGTATTCAAGTAAATGAGTTATTTTGGGGGTAAAAACCATTGATACACGTCCTGGGCCATGTACAACGTGTGTGATGTGTTTCATGGGACATGAGACCAATATGGCCCACTCTAAATCAAACTGATAACAAGTATGTGCAGCAAGTACAATGTTTACTTAGTATTTTGTGTGTATTTTTTGAAAGTTGAGTGAGATAGTTTCAGCTCAAGTGTAACCAGAAAGTGTGATGCATTTCCTGGGCCCTGGTACCGATATGTACCAAGTTTGCAACGTACTTCATGGAACATGGTACCAATATGGCCCATTTGCAATTGGTACCTCATTTTTTTCAAATAATAAAAAAACTACCAACAAACAGTGATTCAGCACCCATTCCATTAGTGAAAAAACATGGCATCACCAAAAAATCCCCCCCCCCAAAAAAATAATAATAATAATTCACCCATGAAAGGGTCTCATAGGTGTTGGATTGGACCCAGGTATCTGTGTTTTTTCAAAAGCTCCCCAGGGTTACCAATATGGTAACTGCTAGACCCATGTGCCTATTGAGCAGTATGCTGTGGCTAATACAAACTGAGATTTAGTATTAACAACAGAATGTAAAATTTCTCATTAATTACTTTTGTATTGATTCTACGTTGAAATGATAATACCTTGGATCTTGTCTTAGCCATCTAGTGCAGCTATAATAGACATACAGAAAGACATTTATTTTCTTACAGTTTAGAGGCTACAAGTCCAAATTCAGGGTGTCAGCTCCACGGGAAGTCTTTATCTGTTGGCTCTGGAGGAAGGTACTTCTCATCAATCTTCCCCTGGAATAGGGGCTTCTCTGTGTAGGAACCCCAGGTCCAAAGGACACTCTCTGCTCTCGTTGCTGCTTTCTTGGTGGTGTTAGGTCCCCGTGTCTCTCTGCTCGCTTCTCTCTTTCATATCTCAAAAGAGATTGGCTTAAGACACTATCTAATCTTGTAGATCTCATCAGTATAGCTGCCACTAATCCATCTTATTACATCACAGTGATAGGATTTACAAGACATAGGGAAATCACATCAGATGACAAAATGGTAGACAATCATACAATACTGGGAATCATGACCTAGCCAAGTTGACAGATATTTTGGGGGGACACAATTCAATCCATGACGGGTATCTTGCGTTAAATAAAATATATCATTAAAACTAATTTCATCTGCTTTCTTTACTTTTTTAATATGGACACTAGGAAATAAAAATACATATGTAGCTCATGGAGCCTTGGTGGCGCAGTGCTTAAGAGCTTGGCTGCTAACAAAAAGGTCTGCAGTTCGAATTCACCAACTGCTCCTTGGAAACCCTATGGGGCACCTCTAGTCTGTCCTACAGCGTCGCTATGAGTAGGAATCTACTTGATGGCAACGGGTTTGGTTTTTTGAATAATGTGGCTCATATTATAATTTATTGGACAGTGCTAGTCTAGAGGGAGAAAAAGAGACATCTACATCGTGCTTTAATGATTGTACAATCTCTGCCTCTGGTTCATACACACATACACATATTGATGAGCAAGGACATAAGTGGTGTAAAGAGGGTAGCCCCAATCATAGCCTGGGCACACAGCCGAGGTAAGAAAGGCCTTTTCCCTGGAGTCACACTGCCTAGGTTCTAATCCCAGCTCCAATGATTATTTTTTTAAGGCTTTGGGTAAGTTAACTCTCTGTGCTTCTATTTATCCACATGTAAAATGGGGAGGATGAGGCTCTTTCAGGTTTTAATGAGATAATGCTAGCTATTATGATTATTCTCACCTAACTGGACCTTTTCTGTTGATACTTGGTTCTCTAATCATCTGCCATTGAGTTCAAACCTATCTTAAAACCAAACCAAACCCATTGCCGTCAAGTCAGTTCCAACTCATAGCAACCTTATAGGACAGAGTAGATCTGCCCCATAGGGTTTCAAAGGAGCAGCTGGTGGATTTGAACTGCCAGCCTTTTGATTAGCAGCCAAACCCTTAACTACTGCATCACCAAACCTATCTTAGTCACATATAAAATGCACTATTGCTCCAAACAGGTGCAATCCACAAGCATCAATTTAATTCTATTTCACAGTTCATTATCATAACTCATAAAATCTAGCTCCTTCCCCTGCTGATTCCCTTTTTGTTAAATTCTAGGGACAAGAGAAGTCAGAGGGCAGTAAGGTGGGTTACTTTCCCTGGTGGAGCAGAGATGACATCTCTGGCTCACTCCTCCCAATTCTTCACCATCTTCTAATGATGCTTTGGGTTGAGGGGATTCCCAGTGGAAGCCAAGCCAAAATATTTAGGTAAATTTCTTTCTGAATAACTTTCATTGAGACGCTAGAGTTCATCTTTGGTGGCAGGGACATCTGGATGGGGATTGAGCAGTGGGCTAAAGGGATAGATCGTGGCATTTTTATATCTTTAGGCTGATAGCCCGAAGTAGATACAGATGAGTGCCTCCAAAAGGCAATCTTCCATAAACCCCATCCTCCCAAGGTAGCTAGTTTCCTTAGGAAGATCAAAGCATTACAAATAAACTTTTTTGGAGGGGAATGGCAGGAATGGGGAGGAGTTATTATTGCATCCTAATCTTCTTTCAGAAGTTCTTGGCCTGGAGCTTACCCTGCAATGAAGGAGAAGGGCAGCCAGCGATCTGGGGAATGGGCTCGGAGAGAGGGGTTCTCGGAGGGTATGAGTAGAAGGGAGCACACTCCGGAGTCTAGGAAGGCTCCAAGGAGACATGAGCCCTCTTATAAGGACTCCTCCCCGATGCTGTGTGTTTGTGTGTCCGTGCGTGTGCATGTGTGTGGATACCAGGTCTCTGAGATTAGATTTTATTTTTATTAATCTACTGTTACAAAAATTTGCATGACATTACCACTGAGAGTTTTCCAAACAAAGAAATGAGGACAAATATTAATTGAATGAGGACAAATATTAATTAAATCACCTTGGCACAAAGCAGTTGAAAGCATTCTCTTTCTGAGAATGTTTAAAGTTTTCATGGCACATTTTATGTACATGTCATCTTTAGAACATCTTCTCCAGTCTCTTTGCTGCATCACCTCCATGAACTGTTGACTCCTCCCACTCAGCTCCCAGTGTACCCTCCAGACTGTTAGCAAATAGGGATCTGATCAGGATGCTACCCAGCGTGGGTCCATTTGGTAGCTTGCATTGTTTATGGAATCAAGTCCAAACTCCTGAACTTGGTCCTGGGAGTGGGGGCTGCCTGCTGCTCAGCTTCATGTCTTTCTCTCCTTGCTCCTCTCCACCTCACCTCTCTGCGAAGTAGGGTGCTTCTGGTAGGTGGATCACAGGAGT
Organism: Trichechus manatus latirostris; assembly: GCF_000243295.1. Taxonomy (NCBI): domain Eukaryota; kingdom Metazoa; phylum Chordata; class Mammalia; order Sirenia; family Trichechidae; genus Trichechus; species Trichechus manatus. The sequence goes on from NW_004443958.1 coordinate 15,780,370, forward strand.
CCACACCTTTGTGCCTTTGCTCTTGCTACTCATTGTGCCTGAGATGTCTTCCCTTCCCTTTTCCACTTGGAAATCTTCTACCGTTCTACAAGATTCCAGTCTGTACTGAAGTTTTTCCTAACCACCCCAGCCAAATGCCTACTTCCTCTGTGGCTCCAGTGAATGTTGTATCCACCTCCATGGTGGCACTTAAAATCTCATTTGTGGGCGTCTCTCTACTCCCCTCTTGACTTTAATCTCCTTGAGAGCTAGGTTACTGGGAGCTTTATCCCCTGTGGAAGGCACAGAGCAGGCTCTCAATGAATATTTTTGATTGAAAGAAGCAACAACGTATATTTTATATCATTGCAAGCATTCTCTTTTATTGTTATATTTTATGCCTTCTCCTTTATTTTACATGACTTCCAAAAAAAAAAAAAAAACTTTATTTTTAATTGTTGCCTCTTTTTTCTTTGACGAACTCTTCCACAGTTTGTCTAAACATTGCCCTGCCTTAGGGCCATTTTCAGTTTTTCACTCCTATAAATAAAGCTGTGACAAATCTTTTTGTGTGTGAAGTCTTTCCCTATTCTGGAATTTTTCTTTACAATTAACTCATAGCGACAATGAGTATTTGAGCTAGGATTATCATTTGTTTCTTTTCCCCCAGTTATAGCTTAAAAATGCAAGCAGGAAAAAAATTGGGGAATTTACAAGGCAGGACAACTTCTCTAATACCAGAGCCTGGGATTGAAGGTCAAACTTTGACTTGGCCAGCAAAGCCCTCAGGCATTTGACTTCAGCTGATCCGTCCGATCTCTGGTTCCCACTAGTTTTCAGCATCTACCTCAGCTTCATTAGGGCTAATCTTGGCATTATATAGGATGATGATTCCACCTGCGTGTCTTATTCCAAGCTGATCTTCTCACTGTTCCTCCCGCTCTTTTCTCATAGTTCAATAATAGGCCTTCTATGTATTTACATAGGGATCTATGTAATTCTATACATACTGGCTCTACTGCATGACCCTCCTCACCACCCAGCAGCATGCCTTTGAGTCATACGCTCTACCTCTCTGAGCTTTACTTGTTGGGTGACTGTAAGGTGTTAGACTATGCGCACACTGAGGGAAGAAGCCATTATGTCTTACAGGATGCACTAAGAAATCCTGAATGAAAGAAAGTCATAAGGCACCTTTCAGCCCTAACACTGTTCAATTCTATTTCACCTTGATGATACTACCATCATATGACATCCTGCAAGTCCCTTATTATGCAATATGTCACTTGATTGGGGCAGCTAGGGGTTGCAGAAGGAAACCTGGACTAGAGTCAGGAATCTTGGCATCTGTCACAGAGTTGGCCAAGTGACTTCACTTCATTGGATTTCCTTCTTTAGAACATTAACAGAATAAATATCTCAACTGAATACTGAATTTTAAAGCTCAAAGAGCTCATCAGAGGAATTCTGACTTATGCGTATATACACACATTATGTATCTATAAACTAAACTCAAATCCATTGCCATCGAGTCGATTCCGACTCATAGTGGCCCTATAGGACCGAGTAGAACTGCCCCATAGGGTTTCCAAGGAGCGGCTGGTGGATTCAAACTACTGATCTTTTGGTCAGCAGCTGTAGCGCTAAATCACTGTGCCACCAGGTTTTCCTTATATATA
>NW_004443958.1:15782127-15794080 GCF_000243295.1 Trichechus manatus latirostris
AGCAACAAGTTTGGTTTAGCTATACATATATACACATAGTCTGTCTATATATATATATGTGTGTGGGTGTGTGTGTGAGTGTATACAGGCAGTCCCTGACTTACAACATATTTGAGTTAGGATGAACCACACTTATGACTATCCATTTTTAAAAATTTTTGGTATATCTTGTTAGTAATAGGTACTACATACAATGTTGCAGCACGTAACTTGCTGATGTTATCATTCTCATGCCAACTCCCAAAGACAAATAAAGATAGGATTTATAAAGAGACTGATAATAAAGGGCAATACTAATGAAAACTAAAAATAAAATGAAGTACTTAACTTATGTCGGAATGGACTTACGACAGAGTTGTCGGAATGGAACCCTATTGTAAGTCGGGGACTATCTCTGTGTGTGTTTGTGTGTATATACATATATATGTATATACATACACATATATATGCATATATGTACATATACATGTTTCTTTTCATTTTGAGTCTTGCCACATCAGCAAACAAAGGTCCCGAAAGCTTGACTCCATCCACATCATTAAGGTCAACTCTACTTTGAGGAAGCAGCTCTTCCTTGGTCATCTTTTGAGTGCCTTCCAATCTGAGGGGCTCATCTTCCAGCACTATATCAGACAGTGTTCCACTGCTATTCGTAAGGTTTTCACTGGCTAATTTTTTTAAAGAAGTAGACTGCCAGGTTCTTCTTCCTAGTCTATCTTAGTCTGAAAGCTCAGCTCAAACCTGTCCACCATAGGTGACCCTGCTGGTATTTGAATACCAGTGGCATAGCTTCCAGCATCACAGCAACATGCAAGCCCCCACAGTACGACAAACTGACAGACGCTATATATATGTATATATATGTAATATTTTACTTGGATCAACAATCAACATCAATGGAATATATGTATATATATGTAATATTTTAAAACATAACCAGAGCTAGTGCCTGATCACTCCCTGACTCCTGAGACTAAGCAATCCATCCTTGGAGACCAGTGGGCACCATGAAGAAAAGTCCACAACCACTCTGTCAACTGTGCAATGACTTTGAGTCTAAAAGACACAGGTTTGAGCCTTGAGACTTGAGTGGGGTGAACAAATCACTTACGTCTCTGAGCTTCTTTTTCCTCATCTATAAAATGGGAGCAATCACCTTAGTTTACAGGGCTGTTGTGAAAGCTAGACGAGAAAATGGATATGAAGTGTCCAATTAAAGGCTAAGACAAGTACCGCAAAGATAAGAGTCCTGGTCATTCTGAACAGGCAATTTTAGGGTGATGTGGAGTCCTAAAGATCCTGGCAGAGAGATGGGCTAAGCACACTGGATTTATTGGAGTTTTGTTGTTTTCTAAAATTTTTGTCTTATTACCATAGTAATACACAGTCATTGTGAAAATTTAGGGAAAAGCATACAAAAGAAAATTAAAATCATTGCTAATCTCACCACTCAGGACTAAAACTTGTTAATATTTTTGAGAAATCCATGCCATAAATGACTTTTTTGGTGAAATGGAAGAGAAGGGAAGTTCTGGCCATTTAACATTATTTGAACACAGAGTCTTGGCTTGAGTGAGAAGGTCATTTAGGTAAGTGTGTGGTGGAGATGTAGGGGGAGATAAGGTTGGAGACAAGTCAAATGGGCTTTTGTACACAAAGGCACCCACAATCCCCCATTTTTACTTCATTTTTTTGGGAGGAAAGCATTAAAATAACAACTTTCTCTGTCTCGCCTTCCTAATCTCTCACCTTCCGATTTTTATCAATACCTTCAAATGCATGGACATGATTTGCTGTGGGAAGGGTGTTCTCTTACCAAGGAGGATGGAGGACTTGAGGGCCCTTCCCTCTCTTGTGGAATAGTTAGACCAGAGGGAGTAACTGTCTCATGCAAAATGAATTGTGAGTCTGTGCTAGATTTCTGCATGGACCTCCCACTGAGTTATTAATGATGGGAGTGTGTTGGAATCCTGATGTACTTGTAAACAGCTTCTTGGAGGCAGCCGGGAGCACCTCTTCTGGCTTCCTGGAGCTGGGGCATCCTCCAGCATCCTTTATAATGGGCTTTGTCCTCTATGACATGTGGCTGAGAAGTCAGAGGCTTTAGATACTTTTCTGATTTGAAAGAGTGAGAGGTTGAGGTAATGGGGCAGAGGAGAAAGATATGTGGTGTGTGTGTGAGGGAGAGAGAGCAGGAAAGCATGAAGGCTAGAGAAAGGAAGGGGGAGAGACAGAGAGAGAGAGCACAGAAAGGAAATCAGAGATGTAGCCTAAAGAATGTAGCAGAAGAGAGAGGGGAAGAGGAAAAGAGATGGAAAAGGATGTCTGAGTAACAGAGAAACAGAGTGAGACGGTCATTACGACTTAATGATTAATATAGGATTTAAATGAAATATTCGTGAAGGGAAATTGGAGCTATAGACACATCCAAATGCCACTTCCCTGACCCCTACCTCCCCCTTCCTACTCAAAAGTGGATTCTTTGGAGATTCGTGCCCTCTATTGCCATTACATGGGAACAGTTGATGGATGTAACCAAGGAGAGAAACCCATCTCTTTGATGGTGTTTGGCTCCATTTAAAAACCTTTCTGCTGATATGCTTGCATGGTTCTTGAGCTTCGACAAGAGTGAGGTACTTTAGAAAAGGCTCTTGGCATCTTGGAGGTGATCCAGATTGCTCCTTCCCTCCTCTGAACTCTGGTTTGTGGTCAGAGTCTCCAAGTGTTTCCTGAGCCCTCCAGAAGACTGCTGGAAAGATCCTCAAGGGTAGTGGCCACCCTGGTACATCCACACAGAGCTCAGCATGTGTAAGCAACGGAAACTGAGTAAATCCAGTAGACTGCTATTTGTCATCTGACCAGCCCAGTGCAAACAAGAGAGTGATCTTGTTACAGAAAGTCTCTTCCTCTCCCCAAACCTCAACTTTTCTCATCTATACACATATACTAATACCTGCCTTGCTGATAGTCTTATCCATAAAGAACTGTCAGAGCAACATGAGAGCGCTCTCCCAGGGATGGGCAGGAGACAGAGGACCTGATATTTTTTCCTTCACTTCCTCCCACCTCTTCTCTTCCTTCTCTCTTATCAACACGGGATGAAACTGATACCACAACTTCTTGTTTCCTGGGGAGTGATGTCAAAGTCAGGAATTGGGAGTTGAGTTCCTTCACTGAATCCTCATAGGAGGTGAGCAGATGCTTCATGGGAAAGTTTGCCCTTGAGAAACTGGTACTACTTTTCACACACAAGCACACACACGCATGCATGCATGCATGACGTGTGCACACACACGTGTACACACAGACACACAGATGGAAACCATCAACCATCCTGAAGAACTTTTTGTTTTCATGCTGGAGAAGTTATTTATGGGTTAAACTGGTCTCTGGTTTTGCCTGGTTTTTCGAGTACACATTTCCTCAGAAGTGGATTCCAGAAGAGCAGGGAGGTTAATTCTTGTTACTATAAAAATAACATGAGCTGTCCATTTCCTCTGTGCTGTTATAATGATGTCTTAATTGGTCTCCTTACCGTCTGACTTTCCTTACTTACTCTTTGGATCTCAGTTTCTTTATTTAAAATGGAGAGGATAGTATTTACCCACCAAGGGGCTGTTTGAAGATCACACAGGGCTTTCTGAGCTGTTAAGCCTATTCAAATGTTTTATATATATAGTTGTAATGGCACATGTGTGTGCAATCTTACCTTAGTCTGAAAGCTCTAGGGAGATAAGAAAGAGCTCAGTCTTTCCACTTCTCTATTCCCCAGTGTCCATGCAAAATGCCAGACACATAATAAGCACTCAATTAGTGTTTTCTGAATGAGCAACTGACCTTAGATCTTCAGAGGATTGTCCTTGCTGCCTCATACCTGTCTCCTCACTGTTTCTTTATTAAAGCCTGTGGCTGCAGACATTACCACTCCATCCTCTCAACCCCCAGCCTCAGCCCCATCCTAGGGTCTGGGCTAGAGAACATGGACAGTTCAGCAGGTCAGAGGTTAATCTGGGGCAGTCAACACTGGACCATAGAACCTGCAAGAGGCAGTCATGAGATGGGACCACTGCAGGCTGATCCAACACGGGTAACTCTCAGGAATAGGCGGGTTCCTGCCTAGCTCCTGTTATGTACTTGGCTACTACCCAAAAGGTCAATGGTTCAAATTCACCCAGGGGCACCATGGGAGAAAGTCCTAGTGATCTACTTTTGAAAGTTCACAGACATTGAAAACCCTATGCAGTGCAGTTCTACTCTGAAGTACATGGGGTTGCTGTGAGTCTGAATGGATTCGATGACAGCTAGTTTGGTTTGGTTTTTTGGTTTGCTTAGCTTTGGGGAAAGAATAAGAGATGATTCCCAAATAGCACAGTGGTCTGCAATGGTGTCTGAGTGACAGGCCACAGATGGCTGGGCATGGCTTGGCCTTTCCAGACACAGCCTCAGATGACTCATGCATTGTTGGTTCCATCTTATAAACAGGAGCCATACTAACTAGGAGTATAGTATCTGCGTAAAAGGCCAGCATAGACCTGGCTCTCTATACGTGTTTTGTGGAGTTGATTGATTAAATGACTGTATGCAGGAGATGTCTATCCCCTTTCACTGCATCATCTTTTCTACTTAGCCCTTACTCCTTGCTAACAAAGGAGCCCTGGTGGCACAATGGTTAAAGCACTCACTGAAAGGTCGGGGATTCAAACTCACCAGCCACATCAAGGGAGAAAGATGTAGGAGTCTGCTTCTGTAAAGATTTACAGCCTTGGAAACCCTGTGGGGCAGATCTACTCTGTCCTATAGGGTCACTATGACTTGGAATCGTCTCCACAGTACGTAACATCAACAAACTCCAACAAACTCGCTAAGAGGCCACCCATCTTCTGTATTTATCTGGTTGATTGCATGTTTCTACCTCAAATATATAAGCTCCATGAGAGCAGAAATCCTTATCGTGTTTGTTTTTTCTTTTAGTTTTTTCTTCTGCTGTATCCCCAGGACTTAGAACAGTGCCTGGCACATATTAGCCGTGCATTAATTATTGCTTCTTTAGTTAAATGACTAATTGTCTACATGTCGTTGTGTGCTGTGGAGTCGATTCTGACTCATAGTGACCCTCTAGGACAGAGTAGAACTGCCCCATAGGGTTTCCTAGGCTGTGATTTTTAAGGGAGCAGATTGCCATGTCTTTTGTCTCATGGAGTGACTGGAGGGTTCAAACTGGGCGGACCTTTCAGTTAGCAGCTGAACACTTAACCATTGTGACAGCAGGGCTCCTAATTTTCTGCATAAGTGCTGCTGACTCCTTTATGTAAAACAAAACCAAATGGAAACATTTAAATGCATCTTCTTTTCTAATGGCAAATGTTACCTGATCCCCTGCCTTCCCAAACAGAGTTTAAATAGTAATAATAATAGACAATATTTTCAACAGTTGTTTCTTGTCGGGTATGGTATCAAGGGCTTTATTAGATTAACTCATTTAATCCTCACAATATAAATGTAAAGAATGGATGTGAAGATTGTGGGGAAACCTCAGGACAAGCTTCTTCCTTCCTCAACACTGGAGAAGCAAACATGGAGAAACTCTCTGCGGAGAAATCTCTCTCCTGATTCCCATTGTCAAAACCTTTCAAGTTCTTCAAGTACCACCTCTTCCAGAAAGTCTTTCTGATTTATCCTTAAATGTGATCCTTTTTTTCTTCATGTAAACCCCCAAAGGCACCTGGTTGTTCACTTTCATGGCGCTGAGCCTATTGGCCCAGGCACCATATGGTTCTCTGAGGACGTGTCATGTGTCATGTGCTCTAGGCAAGGGATTTGGAGTTGAAAGACTTTGGTTTGACCTTTCTGAGGCTCATTGGGTAAATGGCACTGAGAGCAGTGTTACCTAACTCAGGCATCCTACGAGACCTAATCAGAAGACATGGAGAATACTGTGTTCACTGGAAACATAGTTGTACATTTTTGTTAACTATCACTGGCATGCAAGCACATTGAAACAAGTGCGGGGCTGAATTCATCTTTGTATTTTCTTTAATTACATTGAACAATGCCTGGGACCTCGCAGTCTTGCTCAATGTGTGCTGAATGAATATTTCTAGGAGTCAAGCAGACTCCTTCTGAGTAGCCAAATAGCTCTGAAACATCTTGAGAGTGCCTTCTCCAAGACTCAAAAGCAGGCTGCACAGACCCTTAGCTGGTGCTGGTTCTCTAAGGCAAATGAGACATGGCACTTCTTTCTGATGACCGAAGGAGACAAGGCCCAGGAAGATGCTTTTGCCAGCAAAGGGGAAGCTACTCTTTTTTATATTCCCCAATGGAACGATGGAGCCGTGGTGGTGCAGCAGTTAAGAGCTTGGCTGCTAACCAAAAGATCGGCAGTTCGAATCTATCAGATGTTCCTTGGAAACCCTATGGGGCAGTGCTCCTGTGTCCTACAGGGTCGCGTGAGTTGGAGTCAACCTGATGGCAATGGGCATGGTTTTTTTAATGGAACAATGGGGCATTAGTAGTTCAGTGGTAGAATTTTCTCCTTCCATATGGGAGACCTGGGTTCAGTTCCCAGCCAATGCACCTCACGGGCAGCCACCATCCATCTGTCAATGGTGGTTTGCATGTTGCTGTGGTGCTGAACAGGTTTCAGCAGAGCTTCCAGATTAGGATGAACTAGGAAGAAAGGCCTGGCCATCTATTTCTGAAAATTAGCTAATGAAAACCCTATGGATCACAGTGGTCCCATCCGCAGCCAACCATGGGGATGGTGCAGGACCAGTTTGTTTTGTTCCATCGTGCATGGGGTCACAGTGAGTTAGGGGCCGACGCAACAGTAGCTGCCAACAACAATGGGACAAAATCTTTTCATGAGGTCAGAAGATGTAAAGTTAACCCTGAAGAGGTGTGTCCTAGAGGAGGCCGAATGGCAGCATTGGGCCAAATTTGAGTCTCAAATACAAAGTTCTGCAACTCTGCAAGGAATGCTGTATTTGTGAGGTGCTAGAACAATTTCCATGGTAACAGACTGTCTCGTGTCAGAAGAACAGAAATGAAAGCTCCATGTGCCAACTCTGCGTTTATGTGATGCTTCTCACACTGCCTCCCACACCACAAAGAGGGCTTGATCTCCCAGTAAATATTCTTCTCTGTCCAAACGATGCCAACGTAGAAATCCTGCCATTGCTATCCATATGTTACATCTAAAGGCTGAGTATACTAGTTTGGTCTTGTAAAGTTTTTGATAGTCTGAACAGAGCAGTCAGGGTCTAGGTAAACAGGTTTTGCTGAACCCTCAAGAGGTGGCCCCAGGGATGGTAAAGGAGGAGGCTACGGCCTGAGTCTTGGTCTCCTGGGGAACGTGACATTGCCACTGACCTGCCACCTTGCTGGAGCAGGAGGGTAGTAGGAAGCCCAGGCAGAAGACCTGGATGGATCCTTAACTCTGGAGGGATGGCCAGCAGGGTGGGACTAAGCAGGGAGGCTGAGCTTTAAGCCCTCTGCTCTGTGTTGCTGCAGGCATCTTCCTGCAGTTCATGCACCCCAAAAGGGGCTCTGCCCTCACCCTTGTGTCCCTCCCTTTGGTGCCTCCAAGGACTTTCTCTCCATGATTTGCACCCTCGAACCCTCAAACCATGGACCTTGTTTTTTGCTCCTTTTCTGACACCAAGCTTCTCCACAAACCACCAAGCCCTGTAGTGCAGCTCCTTAACCCTTTCTGACTCAATCCCACATGCCACGGGGGAAGCTCAACGTCCTCACCTTGCTCTGTACATCTGAGGCTGGGCACGGAGCAGTGTTTCTCAAAGGGAGGTACTTCCTCTCGCTGATGATCAGCCAGATGCCCACAGGGAGCCTGCAGAGGAGCATTTTAAAAACAAATTTTAAGAGCGTGTTGGTAGAAAAATTATAACAATCACATAAAACTAGGTAGATCACATTTTAAAAATAAACATATTTAGATGAAAATGAGTGGATTTAGGAAAAATATTACATGCATCATGGAATAGGTGGTAAATGGGTATGGTAGCAGAAGTTTAGGGAAAACTGATATGGTGGAAAAAGCTTGGGCATCTTCTCTGTTTAATCTTTCCTGAACTTCATCTTGCTGGGTCATGAGCCACTTCTACGTGTTCCATAGGACCCTGAGTCTACCATCAGTAAGTGACTTACACGTTGTGGTTATTGTCTGCCTTCACTAAAGCTTTTGAGGACAAGCACTAAGTGTTGGCATTGCTGTATCCTTGGCAACTTGTTCAATGTCTAGCAGACAACTTGCAGACCCTAAGTCAAGGTTTTTAACCCCCACTATTGACATTTTGGAGCAGCTAATTCTTGCTTGTGGGGACTGTGCTATGTTGTCTTGCATTGTAGGATGTTTAGCAGCATACCTAGCCTTTACCCACTAGATGCCAGTAACACCTCCCCAGTCGTGACCATCAAAAATGTCTCCAGACATGGACAAATGTCCCCTGGGGGTGGGGGGCAAACTTACTCCCAGGTAAGAACCACTAGCCTCCTAAATAATTGTTGAACAATCAAAAATATTTTTGATCACCTTCTATGAGCCAGGTACTAGTCTAGGCAACAGCAGTGAACAAGATAAAGCCCCTACTCTCAAGAAATTTATGTTCTACAGAGGGAGACAGACAGAAACCAAGGGAAGAAATTGATAAACAAGATAGTTTCAGAGGGTGATAAATACTATGGAGAGAATTAAATCGGGCGATGGGATGGAAAGTGGTGGATGGTCAAGGATGGCCTTTCTGGGAAGGTGACGTGGAATCGAGACCTGCGAGACTAGGTGGAGGAGAGTCCCAGAGTAGGGTATGAGCTTGCAGTATTTAGGGAGCAAAAAGAAGGCCAGTGTGACTGGAGCCCAGGGAGAGAGGGGGACAGTGGACCCAGTCCATGTTGGCAATTACAGTCCAGGACAAGACTCTTCGGTTTTGTTCCAAGTGAGATGAGACGCCATTGGAATGCTTTTTGCTGGCATGGAGGGGATGTGTGTTTTTAAAAGTTCACTCTGGCTGCTGTGTGGGCATGGTCTACAAGGGCAAGCAGATGGGAGGAGGAAGGTCTGTTAGGAGACTGAGCCGTCATCCAGGGGAGAGTTTTGGGAGCCTGGACTCGGGTGATAGTGGTGGAAATGAGAGAAGTGAGCATGGATATAATAATAGTTAAGGGGGATAATAATAATAATATCATGAATGAATGCTTTGCAAGGGCACGAGAGCAAGGAAGAGAGAGAGATTGAATTTCCCTCTGAAATTAGGAATCCATTCATCTTAACCAGTTTAGAGTTTTTGAGAGGAGAAACATGACTGGCTAATCAAATTAGACTTCATGCTCACAAGATTTTCCAGTCTATGGTTCAGATTGGGTTTCTTTTATGGAAAGCCCATTATTTTGTTCCTATAAAGGAGGGGTTAATAGACTGTAACACCAGCCTAATTATACCTGTTTCCTTGACTGCTTTCTTGAGTTTAATATTTACTCAGCTTAGCATTTATCATCTATCTCAGTATAGGGTAAGGCCATCGGGGGGAAAAAATCCCTCAGTGTGAAACGTCAATATTTTAAATCCTGCCCATCACAGGGGGAATCCAAAACAGGCCAGCCTTTTATAGTGTATCTTGGGGAAGAAAATAACAACAGTGCTCAAGCCTTCCTGGGTGTCTGATTATTGCTTCCTTTGCATTTTTTGTGAAATTGGTAGTATTAATAACAACACCACAATACCTTCAACAACTGTTTATTCAGCACCTATTAAGCACTGGGTTATTTATATTACATTTGGTTTAATACTCTTAACAACTCTGCAGGTATGTATTACTACTCTCACTTAACGTAACAGGAGAAGTGGCTGAGGGAAGTGAAGTGATGTGCCCAAGATCACACAACTGGTGTATTAGTTCCCTCGAGCTGCAATGGTTAAGTGCTTGTCTGCTATTGGGAAGCTTGGAGGTTTGATGGGGCAGCTCTACTCTGTCACATGGGGTCGCTATGAATCCATATTAACCATATGACAACAACAATTTAGGGCCCACCCGGATAATCCAAGAAGATCTCATCTTGAGATCCTAAACTTATTTACATCTGCAAAGAGCCTTTTTCCAAATAAGTTCACTGTCACAGATTCTGGGGGTCAGGACATGAACATACCTTTTATAGGGGAACCCTTCAACCCATAACAGCTGGCTACTTGTAAGTGGCAGAGCCTCCCCTATAGTACAATGGCTTGTTCACACTAAACTTGCATCATCAGAGAAATCGATGTGCGCAGCCTTTACTTCTTTCATCCTTGTTGCCTCATACTGGTTCACAGCCTGTATTCCAGTGACCAAAGCGCCAAAGGATTTCTGTCTAAAACAAATGTAGCAGCATGATACAGTAACAATGATAATTATAGGCTTCACAAGGGCGGACACTTTCAAAATGCAGGTAGGTATTTATAGAACGTTCTCCTGTAAGGGATGCTGGTCTTGCTAACTCTAATTACAAAGGAGGGTAAATAATTTCCAAATACATCTTAAGAGTTTTAGGTGCAATAAAAAAGTAAAGGTTAACAACAAAACAGCAACTGAAATGTAGGCGAAGTGATGATACAGCTCGTTTCTCCCCTCACCCTTTTTATTCTGCTTCTTGTGTTAAATAAGTTAGTTGCTCCATTAGAAAGCGAGGCCAAGTTTTTTATCCATAAATAGCTTCCCAACTTCTCCCTCATTCAAATGACATCTCGATCTAAAGAAAACCCACTGCAATCGGGTCTGTCTGTGACACAGAATGAGGCAGATGGCAGAGCATCTGAGCAAACCAAAAGTACTTGGTGGAGGGGAATTCCAGGCAGCTGGCTGCAGAAAGCCAGCTGGAGCAATTTGTCTATCGTTTGAGTGGTAAACTTTAGGGCAGTTCATTAGTTGGCTATTTGCTACTTGCTCGGCAAGGCTTCTCTCTCTCTCTCAGCAACATGATGGACTCTGTCCTGCGTGATGCATGAGATGGAATCTCCACGCAAAGAAGAGTACCCTCCCCCACCACTCCATTGCAAGAATGTGGGTGCCCTGGTTCCCATGCAATGTTTAAAAGAGAAAGGAAGGGAGGAAACTGAGTACAATTAAAATGAACCTCAACTCTTGACTGTGGCCACCAAGTCTAACGGCCTGAACTGACTCCTGCTGAATCTATATCATTATAAAATGTGTGCATGCTCGTTAGAAGAGGTTTGGAAAGTGCAAAAAACTAGAAAGAAATTTGTTTCCTTGACAATCCTGTTTGATTTTTCACGCTACTTTAAAAAATGTAACATTATATTATAAGCATTTTTTGGTGTTGCTGCACAATCCCCAAAGGTGTCGTTTAAATTGCAGTCCACAGTTCTGCAGAGGAGTTATGTCACAATTTTATTTACTTGAGCGTAACCTGTTGGTTATTTGGATTGTTTGCACTTCTTTGCTGTTCTAAGTAATAGCAACATGGACATCTTTGTGCCTAAAGTCTTAAAAATTTTATATTAAATGTCTTTTCTCTATATATTTGGGAGTCCCTGGGTGGTGCAAATGGTTAAGTGCTGTATTACTAACTGAAAGGTTGGTGGTTCAAACTTACCCAGAGGTGCCTGAGAAGACAGCCCTGGCGATCTGCTTCTGAAAAGTCACAGCTTGAAAACCCTATGGAGCAGCTCTACTCTGTACACATGGGGTCACCATCAGTTAAAATCAACTCTATGGCAACTAACAACCCACCCCTTGCCGCTGAGTCAATTTTGACTCTTAGCGACCCTGTAGGACAGAGTACAACTGCCCCATAGACTTTCCAAGGCTGTAATCTTTATGGAAGAAGACTGCCACATCTCTCTCCTGCAGAGTGGCTGGTGGGTTCAAACCGCCAACCGAAGCTGAGCCACCAGGACTCCTTCCTAACAACGACAACATTACATTATTAATATATAACACAAAATACT
>NW_004443958.1:15794431-15796222 GCF_000243295.1 Trichechus manatus latirostris
TATAAATTTTCTAGGATAGATTCCAAAGAGTGAGATTATTGGATCAAAGGAGACAAATCGACCTTATAGGACCAGCTGGTAGAGCCGGAATCTTTTTTCCCCTCCCCCTTTCTGTCTTCCTCCTTCTTCCTAACTTCCCTACTTCCCCTCTTCCTTCCCACTTTACCATTTTGCAAATTACTGAGCCAATAATCTCTCCCCAGTAATCACAGAACTTTTCCTGTTAGGAGCATTCTAAGGTGTGAATAAAAATCACAAGAAGGGTTTATTTTTTTAAATCAACACCCAACAACTTAAACCTCTGTTTCAAAGAGTTTTGATATAGTGCAAACTTTTCTTCCCAGGTGTGGAAATTGATGAAAGAAGTGAGGAAACATTTCCAAGGGCACACCTGGGGCTGCACTCCTAATGCCAGTATCCACCCATCTCCAGGGCTGACTCTGCCCCAGGCACAATCACTCTGCTCTGTGCTTCGCGTGCATCAACTCATACATTCCTCTTAACGGACCTCTGATAGGGGTTCTGTTATTGTTCTCACTTTACAGATTCAGAAGCTGAGTCACAGGGAGGTCAAGTCCAGACGCTTGCATGTCAGGCCAGGGCACCCTCCACTATACTAACTATCTGCCCTGAGACCCAGATGGAAAACGGGTGGTCAGGAGAGGAGAAGAGGACAAACACTGGATTGGGGTAGGAAGGTGCGCCACCTGCCCAGGAGAAACAAAACAGACTTTCTGAGCAAGTTTGTGCAACTTTTTATAAAAATAGAAAAAACAACCCTCTTCCCTGCACCACACCTTGGTGATAAACGCAGACACGCAAATCCATTTCCTCTGTTTTTGTCTCTTGTAGGTGGAGATGGCAACACTTAATTTGGTTTCTCCCTTAAACAAACAAACGTCCAGGCGACTGGGAACCAGTTTGACTCTGGTTAGCTAGGCTCATTGCAGACAGCGAGACCTTCGTTCATATTCTCTGCTTGGCCTCTGTCACCTTTCTCCTCCAGAGGCCTCCTGTTTCTCTTTAGCTACTCAGTTCCCATGTTGGTTTTCACGGTCTACTGATTTGTATTCTTGTCCTCAGGCCTTGCCTGATCTTCCTCACTCCTAGCCAATGGGATTCATTTGTTCAACCAGTGAAGCGGATGTCTGCCATGTACAAAAGTGTTCAGCAAAGATTGAGACAGGCCCGGTCCCAGCTTGGGAGACTTCATGCCTCTCTCAGACTCCTGTGACGGGCTGACCTGTGCATGGGGCACCTGGGCTCAGGGGGTGCCTTCTCTGGTCCAGGCTGTGTTTGTCACAGAGCTGGAGCCAAGAGAAGTACAGGATGTAGTCCCTGCCTTATAGGGGCAGCATCTCATTTTGAGGGAATAGAGCATTGTACTGGGTTGAATAGTGTCTCCCCCAAATTCACATCCACTAGAACCTAAAACTATGGCCTTATTTGGAAATAGGATCTTTGCAGATGTAGTTAGCTAAGATGAGGTCATATTTAATTGGGGTGGCCCTAATCCAATGACTAATGTCCTTATATGAAAAGAGACACACAGAGGGAAGACAGCCATGTGAAGACAGATGCAGAGATTGGAGTTATGCATCTATAAGCCAAGGAATGCCAAGGATTGCCAGAAACTACCAAAAGCTAGGAAGAGGCAAGGAAGGATCCTCCCCTAGAACCTTCAGAGGGAACATAGCCTTGTTGGCACCTTGATTTCAGACTTCCAGCATCTAGACCGTGAGAGAATAAATTTCTGCTGTGTTGAGCTACCCAGTTTGTGGTATCTCTCTT
>NW_004443958.1:15797882-15799642 GCF_000243295.1 Trichechus manatus latirostris
AAAGACCTGTTTTAAGTGTTAAAAAGCAAAGTTGTCTCTTTGAGGACTAAGGTGCGCCTGACCCAAGCTATGGTGTTTTCAATTGCCACATATGCATGTGAAAACTGGACAATGAAAAAGAAGGACCAAAGAGGAACTGGTGCATTTGAATTCTGGTATTGACAAAGAGTATTGAATATACCATGGACTGCCAGAAGAACAAACAAATCTATCTTGGAAGAAGTACAGCCAGAATGCTCCCTGTAAGCAAGGATGTCAAGTCTTCATCTCACTTTGGACAAGTTATCAGGAGGGACCAGTCCCTGGAGAAGGAAATCATGCTTGGTAAAGTAGAGGGTCAGTGAAAAAGAGGAAGACCATCAATGAATGGATTGACACAGCGGCTGCAACAATGGGCTCAAACATAACTACTATTGTAAGGATGGAAATACGTAGTTCTGTTATACATGGGGTCACTACGAGTCAGAACTGACTCGAAGACACCTAACAACAATAACAACAACAGAGTTTGTGATAATTGGTTATGGCTGCACTAGGAAACTAATACAAGCATCAATACTTGGAAAATACTTTGGAAAAATATTAAAGTCAAGTCAGGGCCAGAGAGAACTAGTATTTAAGGCGAAGTGCTTATATGCCAGAAGCTCTGCTTACATTTCTCACTTAATTCTCACAATAACCCTTACGGCCATTTTACAAGTGAGAAAACTGAGGCTCTGAGAACTGTGGTAGAGGTGGCATTCACCTGAACTCTGTCTGACCCGAAAGCTCAGGATCCTTCATCTACAAATTCTCCATCATTCATTCATTCATGTATTCTAGAGTCTTTCTTGTGTAACCAGCATGTGTCAGGGACTGTGCTAAGAGCGAGGGATACAGAGATGAACAAAACAAAAACTGGAGGACTCCCCAAGTCTATTGCCTTGAGATAACTCTTTAAACCCTGACTGAAGCCAACCCCTGAGGTCACCTTATAGCTAAATAAAAAATTGGCTCATGTAATAATGAATATCACCTGTAAGTACTGTGCTCATTTAAAAAAATCACCTATATGAGACCAAATGGTCAACAATTACCTTAAAACAAAGATGAGAATGTAAGGGGGCAGGGAAACTAGATTAATGCCAATGGAGCAAACAGAACAGAAATAACGAGAATGTTCACACATTGTGAAGAATGTCACCAATGTCACTGAATAACTTGTGCAGAAATTGTTGAATGGGAATCTAAACTTCCGCGTAAACCTTCACCAAAAGCACAATAAAATATTAAAAAAAAAAAAAGTCCTTGGTATCAAGGCAGATAATAAACAGTTGGATG
This sequence comes from Trichechus manatus latirostris, assembly GCF_000243295.1. Lineage (NCBI taxonomy): Eukaryota > Metazoa > Chordata > Mammalia > Sirenia > Trichechidae > Trichechus > Trichechus manatus. The sequence continues at coordinate 15,799,203 of NW_004443958.1, forward strand.
ATGAACAGATGTTTAATGTAATTTCACAGACTGACAATGCTTCAGAGAAAAATCAAGCATGGTAGGGGCTAGCGAGCAAAGGACAGAATGAGGACTCTCCCAATTCAGGAGATCCAGGGAGAGCATTGGGAAGTGCTGCTGATACAGTGATGTGGGCCGGGCGTTCTCAGATCCCAAGACCCATGACTCGGTAACATTATGAAAGAAACTGATGTCAGACCTAGGGTTGTCAACATTTTAATTTGGCAGTTAAGGATAGGTATAAATGCATTTTAAAAAACCCAAACAACCACCTCCTGTCACCATCAGCTCATAAAGGACATCTTAATACCCTCAAAGTAAATATATTTAGCTTCATGAAAATCTAACTTCACTGTACTTCTTTTTCTCATTTGGCTGCAGATTGGTGGATGTTTCACCATGGACAGGCATTTGGAAAC
>NW_004443958.1:15801522-15802290 GCF_000243295.1 Trichechus manatus latirostris
ATATTGTTCAATAATTTCTACATTGTGTTGGATCGCCTTTTTTGGAATGGGCACAAGTATGGATCTCTTCCAGTTGGTTGGCCAGGTATCTGTCTTCCAAATTTCTTAGCATAGACCAGTAAGTGCTTCCAGCATTGCACCCATTTCTTGAAAAACTCAATTGGTATTCCGTCAACTCCTGGGGACTTGTTTTTCTCCAATGTCTTCAGTGCAGCTTGGACTTCTTCCTTCAGTACCATTGGTTCTTGATCACATGCTACTTCTGGAAATGGTGGAACTTGGACCTGTTCTTTTTGGTACAGTAACGCTGTGTATTCTTTCCATCTTCTTTTGATGCTTCCTGCGTTGTTCAAAATTTTGCCCATAGAATCCTTCAGTATTGCAACTCGAGGCTTGAATGTTCTCCTTAATTCTTTCAGCTTGAGATACGCTGAGCATGTAAATCCAGGTCTTCTAGTGATAGCAGCCTTATTACACTTTGGGGACTACCTCATCCCATTGACTCTGGTCCTGGTGGGTCTATCACTCATGGTGCCCCACTCTCCCTTGACCAAGGGGTGGGCAGGTGACTTAAGCAAGGGTAATCAGAGTCATTTGTTGTGGACTTTGAATCTTGAGCAGAGTAACACAAACTCTGAAAACAGATGGAGTTGACTCATTCCAATTTCAGAACATTTTCTGAAGAAGAGGTTCTTTGTTAGTATTTACTCCTTGGATTCTAGGAGCTGCTTTGATCCCTGCTCCTTTTTAGTTCTTTCTCTTTTTTTC
>NW_004443958.1:15810363-15811473 GCF_000243295.1 Trichechus manatus latirostris
AGCAGTCACAGACCAGGCTCCTCCAATGACTAGATGCATTGTCTTGAGCAAATTGCTTAACATCATTGTGTCATTGTGAAGATGAAATGAGACAATATCTGTTCAATCCATGGCAGACGATAGTGTTCAATAAAGTTGACAATCGTTATTGGTAAGGACAACTAGCTCTGGGTGGTTGGTTTGCATGGAGTTCATGGAACGTGACACACCCATTGTTTTCTTCTTCCTTTATCCCCTTTGAGAAGACCCTATTCTTCCTTCTGTCACAACTTTCCCTCCTCTCGCCTACAATCTTTTTGACATTTCAACACATAGATGCCTCCAGTGTAAGAATGAAAGGGACTCCATACAGTAGGGACGAACTTTTGCAGAACTTGACAACAGGCAGACCCTCACATTTTATTATCTTGGTGAAATTACTGGTGAATGTAAATAACAATAATAACAAAACATCTGTTATTCCATTATGAAAACAAAAATCTATGGGAAGTGGTATTTGTTACCAGCTAGGGTGACTTGTTTCTAAGGCGACAGGAGTGCGTCTATGGGTATGTGTGTGCACTGGTTTAAAATCAAATACTTCCTCTCAGTAAAACAGATTCCTCTAAAATACACATATGCACATGAGTGCAGGTTCTCACACATCCAGACAACCATTTCTGTCTTTAACATTCTGTAGAGAACTGCAGTCAATTTACAAATTCCCTAATTTATTGGACGTCATGGCTCATACAGAGAGGATGGTCATTACCCCAGGCATATTTATGGACCTGGTTAATACTAAGTATTAAAAACATTAGTGAAGATTTAAATCTAGGCAAGTGACTTCAACTCAGCACCCAGAGACTTGCAATTAGCTGGTTCCCCTTCCAGAGTGAGTTGGCCAGATATGGAAAAATTATTACACGGTTGAATAAAAAGGAAACAGAAATAGTCCTCATCCCTAAAGAGCAATGACTCATGAAGGCACTAAATGGAATAAGGAAATGTAGATTCTCAATTAAAAAAGAGAAGGAGAAAGTATACGAATAGAAGTAGAGGTCAGTTCTAGGCATCCAGAGACTCCGAATCCAACCATAAAGCAGTCTTGAAACTTCACTCTCCCTTAGT
>NW_004443958.1:15812903-15828275 GCF_000243295.1 Trichechus manatus latirostris
AAAAAAAAATACTGACAGACTCTTTCTGCCTCTGCTACTAGTCTTAAACTGTCTCTTAGGAAAAGCCTTTTAACCGCTCTTGAAAACAGACTACCTGGTCTGTTTAAAAATAGTACTGAGAACAGTTGATTCTTTTATATTACAGCAATTGGTAATTACCAGGCTATTTACATATTCATGACCTCATTTGATCTGCAAAAGACATTGTAAGAAAGGGAGTAGCACTGCTTTAAAACAAGTTAATAATTGTAAAAGGAGATTCTCAAACTCCAAAGATTTATGCAAATATTCAACATTTTATCTCAACTTCCAAGGAGACCAAAACAAAAGAGTTGATCCAAGAACGAGACACAGAGTTGGGACCAGAACCAGATCTCCCATTTTTGTTCAGAGTCCTGGAAACATAGAGCTAGAAAGAGCCTTGGAAAGAACAGATTCTAGATTCTTCATTTGACCTAAGAAGAACTGAAGCCCCAAGAAGCGAAGTTCCTTCCTCAGCCTTCAGTTACAGCTGCCAAGAGCTAGGCTTGGGATGTGGAACTTACAGAACTTTGCCAAGAGTTCTTTTCTGATTCTCAAACCAATTTCCTAAACCCGTGGGGAGATTTCTAGGTTAAATAAATAAATAAAAAGAAAAAAGAAAGAGCTAAAACCAGTACTTTCAAAAAGCTAAGACCATGAGTCTGACTGAATGCATTTTAATGATGCATTGATTAATGCACAGCAATTTTTCTCTGTTGCTGAAATCTGTTTTTTTGAAGCGAATCGATAAGGGTTCGTATATTCTAACTTTCCACTTCCCTTTGTCCTTCCTTTGTGTCTTAAATCTCTTACTCTCTCTTTTTCTAGTATTTTCTCAGATTTCCTGCCCAGTTTCACCTCTATCGTGTGGTGTGGTAGAAGGCGTATAGAACTGAAGCCAGAGGGAGTTGGATTTGAACACCTCAGCTGCCTCTTACTGGATGTCAAGCTGGACAAATCACCTGTCTTGGACGTGTTAGCTTTTCTAGAAGCACCACTATTACCTGAGGAAGGGTCATTCTTCTTTTGCTTGCAGGTTGCTGTTTACTCGCGGATCCATTGTCCATGCACTCTTCTGGGGTCTTTGCCTACTTTCAGTTCTTGTGCACTGGGACTACCTCTGCCAGCCACGTCCAAGGTCTAGAGGAGAAAGACAGATGGCTCTGCAATTTACAATCCATGCAAAATGGAGCTCCTTTTAAACTTCACTGAGCCCCATCCACTCACTTATTCATTGAGGACCTCCAGTGTGGTAGGCAGTGTTTATTTTCAATCAAGTGTTCTTAATCATTACTCTAGACATTCAGGACCACATAGTAACTAAACTAACTAACCTGTTGCTGTTGAATCGATTCCGACTCATAGCGACTCTGTATGTCAGAGTAGAACTGCCCCGTAGGGTTTCCAAAGCTGTCATCTTTATGGAAGCAGACTGCCACATCTTTCTCCCTCAGAGAGGCTGGTGGGTTTGAACCTCTGACCTTTCAGTTAGCAACCAAGCACTTAACACTCTGCTAGCAGGGCTCCTTGGACCACATAGTAGGCACTCAATAAAAGGTAGCCATTGTAAGTACTAAGTTTATTAACTTTTATTACATTATCTATTTAGCCGTATTGAGCAACTCACAGAAGAGCATTTTAGGAGAGACCAAAGGAGAGACCAATATTCCTGATGTCAGGCACAACGGCCTCAAACTGGGATGAACATACGTCCTTGTCTTCCAGGGACTGTCCCTGGTGGTGTGGTGGTTAAGAGCTTGGCTGCCAATCAAAAGACTGGCAGTTCGAATCCACCAGCTGCTCCTTGGAAACCCTGTGGGGCAGTTCTACCCTGTCCTAGAAGGTTGCTATGAGTTGGAATCGACACAATGGCAACAGGTTTGGTTTGGTTTTTTCGGTCCCTATTTTGTCCAGTGGTCCTAGTGTAAGAGGACCCTCTCTTACAAAAATATCTGATTTATACAATCACCCTATCCTAACTGATCCATTTCCAAAGCCAAGCGTGCATAGGAGGCTAAGGAGGAAAGAGGAAGAAAGAGAAGCACAAAGCAGGTCTATTCCATAAATATGTTTCCTCCTCACGAACACATCCACAAAAGAGGTTTTGATTTATGTGTCCTGATTCATGGCAATTGGAGGTGCAGATGATTTGTTACCTTGGATTTTGAAGGTCTAATTATTTACACTCTAAAACTGTGTCTTTACTTCGAAGGAGCGATAGAGGGATGATATGTGAAGTATCATGTTAATGGGAGGGTTACAGAAATCAATGGCAGGATTGGAGATGGGTGCCATTTAATCTCATTTCTGCAGCTCCAGATGCCAGCACATTTGTCTTTCTCGAGAGTATGTACACAGCTCTATTAGGTGCTGGGCGTGCTATAATTCTAGTGTAATTGCAACAGCATTATAAATTATCGTCATAACACCAGGGAGTGAGGGCACGAGAGCTCCGGATCATGGATCTGTGTTTTCTGTATGTGCGACCATTTATTTTGGGAGACAGTACAAGAAGCAGTGAGCATAAATATGCCCACACCTTCATGTCGCGTGATTAGTCTGCTGTCTGCTTCTCTGATCCGCTTCGTAATATTCTGCAATGAACTGTGTTCTAGACTTAGTATTACTACTAACTAGCTATGTGACTTTGTGAAAGTCACATCCACTCCCTCATTTTTTGGTATAGAAAAATGACGAGTTGAATTGAATCACACATTTCCAAATTTCAGTCATTTTCTTACCATCTCATTTTTCTGCCATTTTTTACTTATTATATGTATTGTTAGATTAAAAAATAATTGCGTGGGTACGGTGAAAAATCACGGTAGACTCCTCCAGTGTTCTGCAAACAGCAGGCAAGTTGGTGTGGAGAGGAAAAGCAGTTTCCTCCAGTTCTGAGTGTTTGGGTGATAGATACAGACAAACAAAAATGTCTTCCTTTTATTACCCACGCTATAGTCTTTTCTTTGAGTTTCCAAAACTTCTGTTCTAGTTCATTGTCACTCTCATGAGATTTGGTGCTGTCCTGGCAAACCCACAACGGATTCCAAGAAATTGCTTGCCTCTGATATTGCGTCCTTTATGAATAGCACTGCGTCCCTGGGTGGTGCAAATGGTTAATGCGCTTGGCTGCTAACCAAAAGGTTGGAGGTTTGAGTCCACCCAGAGGCACCTCAGAGGAAAGCCCTGGTGATGTACTTCTGAAAAATCAGCCGTTGAAACCCTGTGGAGCACAACTCTATTCTGACACACATGGGCTTGCCATGAGTTGGAATTGCTCAACAGCAACTGGTTTTTATCTACAGAGCCCTCATGCTTCAGAGGCCCCCAAGGTAATCCCAAGAACAACATAAATCCCCCATCGTCTTTTGCCTTCGATAACTAACCTTTGAGCCTGCAGGCAGGCTTGGGAGGTGAAGTGGTCCCGGTGCATCTGACCTTCAGGCAGAACTCCAAAATGCCATCTCTGCCCAATCGTCTATTCTTTTCTGATAGTACGGTGGGGGGGGGGGGGAAGCTTAGAAGGCTAGAGTTTGGCAGATGACAAATCGAGGAATGGAATCCCTTCTTGAAGGTATTTCCCCAATCTTGTAATCCTTTTGAAGTCTTCTTTCCTTGGTTTTGAGGAAGAGTAGCATATTCTTTCTTTATAACCGCTGTACTTCCCTAGGACAAATCTCTTTATCTCTTTCTATCTCAGCCTCCACTTTATAACGACAAAGCAGAGGTGGGAGACAGTGGAGGAGAGCGTTTCTGGAGGGGCCAATTCTCTGAACTTGGAGCCCTGCCTAAACTTTTGAGAAGGCGGCAGGCTCCATCCATTAGTAGTTCTCTTAATGAAAGAGTGTTTTGCTGTTTTGGCCGTAGATTTCGGTGGTAGCTAATTTACAGCAGTACCCAGAGTGATCCTTTTAAAATAACATAGAAATTAAGTCATATCATTCCCCTGCTTAAAATTCTCCAAGGTCCTCCAAATCTCACTCTGAGTAAAAAACAAATTCCTGAAAATGGTCTTCAAAGCCGCCTGTAATCTGGACCTTGTTATCTGTTTGCATTCCCTTCTGCTCCCTCATATCCTTCCGCACTGTGGCACTCTCTGTAGTTTCTATGAAGTGGAGACATTTCTGCTTCAAGGCTTCTTATAGTGACTGTTGCCTTTGCCAGAGAGATATGCATGTCTCCTTCTTTACTTTTTCTAGGTCTCTGCCCAAGTGTCACCTTACCAGTGACACCCTACCCTACTCAAAATAGCAACTCCTCTTACAGTGTCGCCATGAGCAGGGTTCGACTCGACGGCAATAGATTTTTTTTTTTTTTTTTGCCCCTAGCATGCTCTGTCCACCTTATTGTACTTTATTTTTCTCCATTTATCACCATTTGATATATATTTTTGTTTATTGTCCATTTCTTCTCACTAGACTGTAACTTCAAAAGGGCAAGGATTTTTTGTCTGTTTTCTTTATTGTTGCATACTCAGCACCTTCGAACAATGCCTGGCGTGTAACAGGCACTCATTATATTTGCTGAATCCATGAATGACTGAATCGGTTATGTGGCCTTTCCTGCTTGTTGTGCCTCCATCTACCTTGTTCTTTTTCATATTTCTGCTTTAAAAAAATATTTACATGTAACAATTCATGTTCTTCAGAAATTTTTTTTAAAAAGTATGTAAAATGCTATATAGTTAAAAGTTTCTCTTCAAACCTATGGCTTTTGCCAATATTTCTTTATGCTTATACAAGTAAGCATTATCCATATGTTGGATCTGCTTTGCCTGTTTTCTAGTGTGGATTTCTTTCTGCTCTTTTTAAAATTTGTTCTTGTTTCTCTCACTTTTTAGCTTTCCTCATTTTTATTCTTTATGGCCCTTATTATTTTTCTGCAATATCGATTCCCTTTGTTCTTCTTTCAGTTTTTATCTCTGTGTGTATGTGTATGATGTTTTTGCTTCTTTCTTCTACGTCTTTCCTGAACTGTGTTGGTTCATGTTTAATCTCTCCCTGCTCTCTTGTTATATCATTCCCAAGCTACTATATTTCTGCTTGTGGTCTTCTCCAATAATGGCGAATGCTTTATTAATATATTATGATTCATGACATGTTTATTCCCAGTTTTCTTCTAATGGGCATTCTTCATTTCTTAGCTCATTTTTGCTTTTCATTCTCTTATTTTTTAATAGTATCTTTGAATCATTGTCTTATTTCTGTTTTATTACTCATCTCTTAAAGAAACGGATCTTTCAGACCAGCTATTTTGAGGAGATTCTTTTGTGTAAGCGAAGGCCTTAAAGTCTTCTTACCCTCAAGGCTCTCTCCTTGTCTGTTGTTAGTGTGGTCCTTGCAAATATGGCTGGTCTGTGTGATTCTTTGTGAGTTCAGCATTCTCTGCTTCTCTCTCAGCCGTGCTCATTGAATTCCCTTGTTGCAAAGAAAAATGATAGTTTTGCACTTCATTGTATGAACTTCACATTTAGGAAGTATATCTTTGCTGACAATTTCAGAGATTTGACTTTGCTTGTCACATACTGTACTTCTTCTCACCCTTTTCTCTCATTTGCCTTCTACCAATCTCAATTGTATATTTCGCTATTGGGAGAACTGGTTCTCACTAATATTCTTGCTTTAAAAAAGGTAATGTTTGTTTATGGGCACATAATATAACATCAGAGCTGTGAAGAACCATAGATGCATCTTGGCTAATACATCACTTGAAAGATGAAGAAACTGAATTCAGAGTCTGTTACTGACTTACTCCATGACTTCAAGGCGAGAGTGTTGGCCCGGAGGAATCATATGTAAAAGTAAGTTGGATGGTATAGGGAAGAACAAAAGGTCTCATCCTTCTCTATATCCTTTTCCTTGCTCTACCCCAAAATTGGGAAAGTCAGATTCTGGGACACTGTCCAGACCATATATCAGTGGGAAGGATAGCTTTGTATTATAAGGTTGCCTGCGTAACTGTGGTCCTCTTTTATTGTCTTATCTTTCTTAAAGGCTGAGACGGTAAGATTAACTTATTGCTGTTGAGTTGATTTTGACTTAAAGCAACCCTACAGGACAGTATAGAACGGCCCCATAGGGTTTCCAAGGCTGTAAATCTTTTATGGAGCAGACTGCCACACCCTTCTCATGTGGAGTGGCTGGTGGGTTTGAACCAGAGCTTCAAACTGGTTGGTTCCAGTTCGAACCCCTCTGAGAATTTTCATTTCTAACAAGTTTCCTGCTGAAAATTTACGTTTCTAACAAATTCCTAGGAAGTTGTATGTAAGACTCATCTGGGAATCTTGTTAAAATGTAGATTTTGATTTAGTATATCTGGAGTGGAAATGTAAATTCTCAGCAGGGCTTCAAACTAGAAGGAACTGAAGCCCTGGGTCAAACCACCCACCTTTTCGTTAACAGCTGAGCACTTAACCATTATGCCACCACGGCTCCTTGCAGTAAGCTTAGTGAGGTAATGATTCCATATAGGAGGAATCCCACATCTTACCCTCGTCCTACTTTTCCTAAGTCTCTTTTTATACGAGACCAACCAGAGAACTACAGATTTGTGGCCGGGTTTAAAGGGTAGGTAAAGCTCCTTAGGCCTTTGTGTACTATGTGCTCCAAGCCATGTCTCCAGCCCAGTTAACCAGAGAACACATAATTGGAGATTTAAATGAAAGCTCACCTAATTATAATAAAGTGGCACTTGATTTCTTATTTGCCATTTTCTCTTGTGCATGCTCGTCTCTTAGGGACTTCATGAGAAGGACAGGTTGGGCCTTGGCAGGATACAGGTATTTCTGGGTAGGTCTCTGGGTGTTGCAAACAGCTTGCACTCCTCTACTAATCTAAAGGTTGGCTGTTTGAACCCACCCAATGGTAACACAGAAGAAATACCTAGTGATCTGCTTCCATAAAGATTACAACCAAGAAAGCCCTATGGAGCAGTTTTACTCTGTAACACATGGGGTCACCATGAATCGGAATTGACTTGATGGCAAGGGGATTTTTTTGTTGTTGTTATTAATAAATACTCAAACACGCTGTAATTCTAAACAGAAATTGTCAGTACATTTCAGTTATTTATCCTGTTCTTTTACCAACTTATCAAAACTAGCTGAGAAGTGGCTCTTTAATTGCCTGTGTGCACAAGAACAGTTTAGCAAGGCGCTAGGAAGAAATTATCCGGGACTTTAATTGCAGCCACGTAGCTACTTAAGCAGAATCATATGTTTATCACTTCCCGATATTTTTAAAGTGTTGGTTCAATCTGTGTTGCAGATGCATTTTAAGATGTATTGTAAGCTGGCCAGGCTCATTTTGGGAGTGCTTAGATTATGACCACATTAACCTTGCGAGCAAATAGGTCACAACGGGAACGTGCAAAGCAGCAGGACTGATGAGTTCATAATAGTTTTTGGTAAGCAAATTGGCACCAGCTCCTCTTTGAACATCGTTTGAGAAGATGACTTTTCTCTTTCTCTGTTCGTTGTCAAGACAGAGGTTTTCTTGCTTCGAGAAATGCTTTTTTGTCCCACCTTCTGAAGATCAAAATGGAAAGAATGTTCTAGGCACAGGGAAAAGTAGAAGAGTGAGAATCAATGGAAGGAAGTGTTCAGGATTATCAATCAGTTCTGTGTGGCTGTAACTTCAGAGTGGGGACAGGGAATGAGGGAGTGAAGGGAAGAATGGCAGATGGAACTAGAGGGAAGGCAAAGGCTTGATTTCGAAAGGCCTGGGCTGCCATCTGAGGGCTCATGGACAGTATTTGATGGACAATGGAGAAACATGAAATGATGTTAAACATGGAAGTTATATCATCAAGTTGAAATTGTAGAAAATTCATTCTGGATGCAGTTTGAGAACAGATTTAAAGGAGATTGGATGCAGCGTTAATTTTTTAAGCTATTGTGGTAGACGAGGAGTCCCTGGGTGGTGCAAATGGTTAAACACTGGGCTACTAAAAGAAAGGTTGGTGGTTCGGACCTACCCTGATGATCTGCTTCCAAAAGGTCACAGCCATGAATCCCTATGGAGTGCACTTCCACTCTGAAACACATGGGGTCACCATGAGTTGGAATCAACTCAACAGGACCTGATGGGTTCTGATGGTTGAGGGTGGCAATGATGATGATGATAGCATGTGTCAGGCACTATGCTGGTACATTATGTGATGTAGTCCTTGTAATAACCCTCAGGTAAATCGTATAATTTTCCCAGGGGTATGAATGAGGACATAGAGGAGCACAGAGATCACACAGACAGTAAGAAACAGAGCTGGGATTCTACACTGGTAGGTCTAACTCTAGAGGTTGAGTTTATTCTGGAGTGCGCAATGCTGAGTGCCAGTCCTGTGGATCCTAGATTGCCAGATTTGGAGAGCACCGGTTCACTGGACTATTTTATTTAGTCTGTTGACTCTTTCCAACTTTGATTAGCTTGAAACTTAGCTTTTCTTTCCTTCTTTTTTAACAAGGACATTGTGGAGCTAAGTGAGATAATTGACTCGATCCGCAAACTTTTCTCATCTATCCCTGGGACATTTCCTGTGAAGCTGTCAAGAAGATGAAAATTTAATTCAGTATTTATAAAGATTTTAAAAGGAGGGGACTCTTCCCTTACATTTATGGGGTCTTATGGAAAGCATTGTCCCAGAAGTGCTTTGAAATCCTTGAAGGCCAATGAAGTCAAGCAAATTACACTTAATGGCAAGGCTGATATTCTATGAATGCAGGAAGTTTGGTCTGTTTTCCATTTCCATCAAAAAAAAAAGAAAAGAAAATTAGTGCCCAGTGCTAGATCTATTAGCTAAAAATAAGTCTCCTACAAGCTAGGTTCAGAAAGAGTCACATTTTAGATTATAAAATTAGAATACCATTTAGGCACCTAATTTTCACAGAAAATGGATTTTTTAACCTTTCGATACCTCTAAGTTTTTGTTTAAGATGAAAATAGGGAATGGATTAATTTCCCAAAACATCTTAAAAGAAATTTAGTTGCTCTTTTCCATCCTCCCTCCCTCCCTCCTTCCTTCCTTCCTCCCTCCCTTCCTTTCTTCCTTTCCTCCTTCTTCCTTCCTTCCTTCCCTCCCTTCCTTCCTCTTCTTTTGTTTAAGCATTAACTAAAAGCCAGAGACAATCCAGCTCTTACTTCTCCCTCCTTACCCTGTACAATCTGCACACGGTTGACAGAATGTTGATTTAGAATTACACTAATTGACAGTGAAAGACTTCATATAATCCTGTTTATGTGACCTCCAATAATGTTGAAAGATCAAATAAAATACTAACCCTGGCAATTTTCAGAAGCCGTCATAGACCATAGCAGAAATGATTTAGATGAATGAACTTCCAGTTTCCACAAAATGTGAATTTGCATTTTACACAAAACTGACTTCATCAGTCACCAAGCTTGCTCCCAGAGGCTGACTTCTGTGGGAACAGAGTGCCTGGTTTTCTTCATAGGCACATTCGAGAAGTCCGTGTTCATTGTTCTTCATAAAGTGTAAATGCTGGCAGCTCCTCCAGAATTATCCCTAGGTTTCGTATCCTTATTCCGGAGGGACACCGGTTTTCAATGGCGGTGCTAGCTTCCTTCATTAACATATTAACATAATTGGCAATAGCCCTTAGTTTTAGCAAGGGTCATCATAACCTTTTGACACGGACATTAAAAGAAGGAGTGCAATCTCTAAAGAATGACCTAAAAAAACCCCATAGCACAATTTCAGAAAGTATTCATTCACATTTTTCTAAGGACATAGCTTTTTTACATTTTGTTAAAAAAAAAAAAAACAGTGATCCAAGGAATATTGCTTACATAACCTTCAACTTTTTCTCTCTTACTCTCAAAATAATAATAATTTTGAGAGATTAATATTATTATTTCTTATGTTCTCTTAGAACAACTGAGTAAGGATATCCTAGCCATAGTACAAGATTTTGGATGTCAGTGTCCAATAACCCGGAAAGAAGGTCTGATTATAAGAACCTGCGTTGTTGATGTTAGGTGCCATCAAGTCTATTCCGGCTCATAGCGGCTCTGTGTACAACAGAACGAAACACTGCCCAGTCCTTCACCATCCTTACAATCATTGCTATGTTTGAGCCCTGTAGCTTGTGTAAATTCTGAATAAGGCAAAATTGTCATTTATAATAGCTATCATTTACTGAATGCTTACCGTATTAGTTAATACAGTTATGACAATAAATACCTGTTACTGTCAAGTCAGTTCTAACTCATGGTAACCCTATGTGTATCAGAGTAGAACTGTACTTCATAGGGTTTTCAGTGGCTGTGATTTTCTGGAATTAGATAATCAGGCCTTTCCTCTGCGGTGCCACTGGGTGGATTCGAATCACCAACTTTTCGGTTAGTAGCCAAGCGCCAACTGTTTGCACCATCCAGGGGCCTACGCTGTATCAGTCAGAGTAAAAACATTAGCTGCTATCACAAACAACCTCCTAAAATATGGCTTAATACAAAAAAGTCTGCTTCTCATTCACAGAATTCAGTGTGGATGTTGTTGTTCAGGAGACTCTTCTCCTAACGGCGGGTCAGTGATCCAGGCTCCTGCTGTTTTGTGATGCTGCCATTTTCAACGAGGGCTCTCCAAGGCCACTGTGGAAAGAGAATACAAATAAAGTGTGAATGGGAGAATCTTGGCAGTGGACACTTCCTTTCTGCCTACATTCCATTGGCCAGAACTAGTCATGTAATCTCACCCAGGTGTGAAGTGACTGGAAAATATAGCCATCCTCCAGGAAATAACATATTTGGTGAACACATAGGTGCACAAACTCCGTGCACAGACTTTAGGGTTGTTATCTCATTTATATCCATGAGATAGGTGCTATTATTCCCATTTATGTCCTGGAAGGAAAGGTATGAAAGGTGAGTGTCACACAGGGATTCCACTCCAGGTCTGTGTAATGACAGGCTCTTTCTACCCAAGCTCTCCATATATACCAGTATACAGTTGCCGTCAAATTGATCCCGACTCATGACAACCCCACGTACGTCAGAGTAGAACTGTGCTTCATAGAGTTTTTAATGGTTGACTTTGATTTTTCAAAAGTAGCTGGCCAGGTCTTTCTTCCGAGGCACCTCTGGGTGGACTCAAACCTCCAGCCTCTGAGTTAGCAGCTGAGCTCATTAACCATTTGCACCTCCCAGGGACAAGCTGTCCATAATCACCATCTCATACTACCTCCTGAGCAACAGCCATGGTATCAGAAAGAGGCCGGGCAGAGTGCAGTCTTGCCACCTGCGATGTTCTTCTGCTGTGTCCCTCAATAGTTTGGTAAATTTGGGAATCCCTCCACATCCTTGCATTTCAGTTTCCTGATGAGAAATGGGACTATTTGATCATTAAGTTCCCTTCTAGCTCCAAAATTCATTTTTACATTTTTGAAAGTATGTCTATTGGAGACGGACTGCTATGTCCATTTTCATGGTCCTTACAGGGGCGAGAGGATATTGGGGGAAGTGCTCTGCTGGAATCATTTCCGTATGGGATACTCGGCACCTTCTTAGTTCCCTCCACCTCTGTTCCCCTTGAAGAATTTTCCATCTGTTAGCAGATCCCACTGTCAAATAGCAGCTGATTCCTGTTGGTTTAGGAAAGCTTCCAGCATGGCGGGTGTTCAACAGACCCTGTCTCTTTTCCGGAGCACCCTGGGAATGCAACCTGCCAAATTGCTTTCACCCTAAACTCGGCATGAAATGCACCCGTCTGGGCTTCAGAGCAGCTTAGCTCATAAAGCAGGGGATGGCTGAGGAAAAACGGATGCTTGTGCTGTTCATGAACTCTGTGTGCCAAGAGCCCGCCCCTCCTGGCTCCCCCGGGGAAGCTGAGGTTTCACAGGTTTCAAGTCAAGTCTCCAAGTGTGGCCCAGAGCCAGCTTCCTGGAAAGGAGATGAAAGTCCCCATCAGAATTCTTTCCCCTTCTCTTTGCCTTCTCCTCTGTGTCTCGTTGGAGCAGAACCTGCTTTTTTGCCAGAAACAGGAGGCCGTTTTCCGTTCACAGGAATAAAGAACAGTGGCAAGAAATGATGTCAAACACGATAAAATGTTTCCAGGACAAGACGGTGATTTGTGCAGGCCTGTGACATGTGAAATCTGGGCCTGAGATGGGAGAGGAATTTCCAGAATGTGCTTTTTACTGTTTTTTTTCAGAATAAGTCAGGTGCTGTGTGTGCTTAGGGTGAGGGGCAGACGTAATCAGAACCAGCCAGGCAGTCCTGTGGCAGCATTGGGAGGCCACAATTTTTCTGAAAGCCCCAGGGTGTTCTCGTCTATTCATTCATTCATTTCAGACACTTTCACTGAGCATCTCCACTGTATCAGACACTTTGGGGGGAGATGGGACAATACCCCGCCACTGGCCTCTCCACGTCTACTCTTGCCTCCACCCCTCAATCCATTTTCTTCCCACCTGTTGTTGTGTGCCGTCAAGTCTGTTTCGACTTACAGCGACCCTATGTGACAGAGTAGAACTTCCCTATAGAGTTTTCTAGGCTGTAATCTTTACAGAGCAGAACGCCAGGTCTTTCTTCTGTGGAGCCACTGGTGGGTTTGAACTACTGACATTTTGGTTAGCAGCCAAGTGCTTAACAATTGCACCACTAGAGCTTCTTTTCTTCCCACGTAAAAACTAGGATTAAATAATGTCACTAAAAACCTTTTAATAGCTTCCCATTGCATTTAGAGTAATCAGAACGCTTCACTGTGGGCTGCCAAGGCCCAAGGACTCATTTCTATCCTGTAGTTCCCACCTCTTTCCAGTCTCCTGGTTTCTTACTTCATACCATCCTACTGGCCTCCTTCTAGTTCCTCACACATGCTAGCCTCTTGTCATTGCAGGGCTTTTGCATTGGTAGTTCTATTTCCTGGAATGTTCTTGGCCCAGTTCTTTGTGGACCTGGCTCCTTCTTTTCCTTTAGGTCTCAGCTAGAACCTATCTTCTCCAAGAGCCCTTTCCTGACTGACCAGTCTCAGTTGGTTGATATTTCCCTTTATTTTATGATATCACCATTTATTTTCCTTCCTAGCAGTCATCACAATCTGTAATATTTTACTTACTTCTTGTTTGCTTTCTCGTTCATTGCCTGTCTCCCCTATGAGAATGTAAGCTGCAGAGATGGTTGTTGTTAGTTGCTACTGAGTTGTCTCCAACTCATGGTGACCCCATGTACAAACAGAATGAAATGCTGCCCAGTCTTGTGCCATCTTCACAATCATTGTATTTTGAGTGCCTTCCAACCTAGGAACTCATCTTTTAGCCCTATATGGACTAATATTCTGTTGTGATCCACAGTGTTTTCACTGGCTAATTTTTAGAAGTAGATCATCAAACCTTTCTTTCTAGTCTGTCTTAGAAGCTCCGCTGAAACCTATCCACCATGGGTTACCTGCTAATATTTGAAATACCAGTGGCATAGCTTCCAGCATCATAGTAACATGTAAGTCGCCACAGTACAACAAACTGACGGATGGGCGGTGGGCATAAATGTGCTCTTGTTGTTGAGTTGGCGCCGACTCACGGCGACCTTCTGTATAACAGAATGAAACACTGCCCAGTTCTGTGTCATCTTCATGATCTTCGATACGTTTAAGCCCATTGTTATGCCTATTGAGTCAATCCATCTTAATGAAGATTTTCCTCATTTTTTCTGACCCTCTACTTTACCAAACACAATGTGCTTTTCTAGCGATTGATCTTTCCTGATGACATATCCAAAGTAAGCAAGACAAAGTTTCCCCCTCGTAGCTTCCAAGGAGCGTAAAGGTAGGGGACTTTTTTATTTTTTCGCCAGTGAATATGGCCTCAGCAAAGATCTAGATTAAGTTTTGCACCTAATACTATCAGTCTAGTGGGAGAGAAAGATGGTTCTAAGACAAGACTTAAATATAGAATAATAACTACCAAGCCAGAGGGGAGCAGAGCACTATGGGGGAAATGCTTGGGCCTCTCAGGCCAGGTGTTCAGGGGAGGCTTCACCAACAAGGTTAATTCTGAGCTGAGCCTTGAAAGCTCAGTGGTTTGGGGGAATGTGGGGTAGAGCTTTCAGCTTGCTGAGTAATAAAGAAATTGTTTTGTGAGGCTAAAGTATAGCATGCATGAGATTAAGGAAGGAAAGGCAGATTGGTAAGTAGCTATGGTCAAATCTGGCAGAGCGTGAGATGAAGGAGGGTGGAAAGAGTGTCAACCACCCCAAACACCTTGAATCTAGTAAAAAAGTATGGCGCAACGGTTAAGCATTCAGCTGCTAATCAAAAGGTCAGCAGTTCGAATCCACTAGCTGCTCCTTGGAAACCTTATGGGACAGTTCTACTCTGTCCTGTAGGGTTGTTATGAGTCAAAATAGACTCAGTGGCAATGGGTTCTCAATGCTGACACTCAGCAAGACAGTGATGCTTCTGTTGAGAGTCATCTCCTTCGTATGCCACTGAGGGGGAAGATTCCATTTAACTATAGTTAATTTCTTGCCCTCAGTATTGTCCCCAATTATATCCTTCACATGACTTCAGGCCTATCTGTGTTTGGCTTGGATATCTTAGAGCAACTTGGGAGAGTAGGACTAGAGAAATTACATTATTATTTTATTCTTCATTAATGACATTCAAACATATTTTTGAAGACAAATCAAACTATCATTACTGTTTGATTAAGGGCTGTTTAAAGTTATCGGAGGGTGGCATGCTCCTTTAGAAATGAGCTAATCTGCTGTCACAGAGCTTGCTCAAATGCGCTTCCAGCCAAAGGCTTGTGTAAAGTGTGGTGTGACCCTTAACATGCTGCCCCTGGATTTGACTTTTCTTCACAGAGGAGGACCGAGAAGCTAAAGTAAAATGGGTGGGTCTGTGTCCAGATGGTAAACTGCAAGGTCAAAAGGGAGTCCACAGGATTTCATTGGCTGTTGTTCCCTCTCTGCACTGAATTCTGCTATTTATTAAAGCCATTGATTCAAACTAGTTTGTTTTTAGAGTTGCAAGGAGAGAGACAGATTCAGGGGAGTGAGAAAATCTAGCTCAATGGTTGTGAAGATGAGTTTGGGTCAAACAGACCTGGGTTTGCTGTCTAGTTCTGTCCCACTTCCAAAGTATATAATTTTGGCCAAACTACATAACCTCTCTGAGCTCCTATCACTCCTCTGTAAAACCGGGGAAATGTTGTTGTTGTTAGGTGCCATCAAGTTGGTTCCGACTCATAGCAACCCTAAGTACAACAGAACAAAACACTGCCCTGTCCTGCACCATCCTCACAATTGTTGTTATGCTTAAGCTCATTGTTGCAGCTACTGTGTCAATCCATCTCCTTGAGGGTCTTCCTCTTTTTCACTAACTCTCTACTTTACCAAGCTT
>NW_004443958.1:15829706-15831672 GCF_000243295.1 Trichechus manatus latirostris
CTGTGGAATTGGCTTGGGGTCTTGTCAAAGCTCCTTTTTCTCTTTTTTAATGACAGTTGGAAGAGCATTGCTGAGAAGGCCAGAGCTGAATTGCCTAAGATGCAAGCTTCTTTCTTTGCTACTGTTTTGGTATAGAGGCTCCTTCTGCTTTTCTGATGCAAGGAACAGCAAGCTTGCATCTTTACTGCAATGTCATCTGCTGGCTGGCTCTGTCCATGGCCCAAACAAACCAATTTAGCCAGTGACCAGTGACGGAGAGAAAGAGAGGCAAGAAAAAGAGAGGAGAGAGAGAGACTGACTCTTTAGACTCTGCAGTGAAACCTGAGTCCTCCAGGGAATGGCCAAATAACTGGCATGACTAGGCAGAAATAAGAACTCTCATTCGGGATCAACCACCTTCCAATTCTGTGTTGCCAACACTTACAAGCACCACTACCTTGCATCAAGCAAGAAGTTTGATTCCCTACCCTAAGCCTTTGTCTGCCTCTGTAAAATGATGACTAACGTTGTCTAGCTCACAAGGTTATTGGGGGATTAAATCATGTAATATAAAAAAGAAACTGCCCCTACGCCTGACTTTCACCCTCATTGCATCAGGCTGTCCTGCCTTAGACTTCCATAGACCACTCAACTCCTCCTTCCTAGAACCCTTCATTCTAATTGTGTGATTAATTGTGAGCTATTGTTTAATGTGTCTCCCTTACTAGAACATAGGCTCTACAGGGATTGGGGCAGTGTTGGGCATGCTCACCTCTCTGTTTTAGCTGTCTACCCTAGTGTCTGGCAACAAAGGTACATACTCAATTAATATTTGTTAAATGATTGAACTGCAAATTGTTTGAGCAAACTTCAAGTTGGTATCCACCAGTCCCTTGCATTCAGTGTTGACCCTCTCCAAACCACGCTGCTCAGGCCTGATAGAGTAACATTTGTAAAATACAAATCCAACCTACCATGCTTTCCTTAAAGCCCTGATCTTCCCTCTATAGACTAGGAAAATCCTAACTTCTCATCCTTAATCCCTGGTCTTTCCTCTTTGTAATCCACCTTCTCATCATTCCAGTGTGTTTGTGAAGTCCCAGGACACTGAGCCATTTAGACCTTCTTTGTCCTCTTACATGTATTCCTCCTGCCTGAAATGTCCACCCCTGCCTGGAAGTCCTCTTCATTCTCCTTCTTCTTGGAGAACTTCTACATTCCCTTCAAAACCCCTTGAAAATGTTTGCCTCCACTATTAAGCCTTCCCTGACTAGCCACCCACCCATTGGAGTGGAACTAACCACGCCTTCCTTTGTGTCCCCAGGAACAGTCTACCTCTCAATCCCTAATTGTCGGTTGCATACTTTTCTTTCCCCAAAGACACAGTAAACTCAGGTGGGGCTCCAGGTGCACAGGGATGGGTAGGTGGTGGGAAGAGTGGGGCCGAAGCCATAATAGCTGCTCAGTGTGACGGCTGAATGAGCGCACAGAGAGAGAGGACTGAAAAGCAGAAGCCACAAGAACAAGCCTGCACCAGAAATAGTGGCATCTTTGATCCAGGACGACTGCAGGGCTGCGACATCTGTCAGAGCACCTGCAGCAGCAGCAGCCAAGCTGTGTCCTGAAATAGACACACTCCAGGTGAGAGTGTGCGTGTGCGTATGTTCCCGGCCGAGGCCCTGGCAGACCGCCCAGAGTCAGGCGCCGATCCAAATTAGGCTTGAATTCCCTCTGTAAGCAAACAGCAGGGCAGGGAACAGAAGCGCCTGCTAATTCTGAGTGGATCAATGCTTTCTGTGCTAAAGCAGCTTGAGAATCCAACCAGTCCCCGTTACTGAATCAGCCGGGCCTCAGCGGTGGAGCTGGAGGTGTGGGATCGGGGTTTGTCTCTACCTTTGGAGATTGACAATTTGGCCCATGATATCCGTTTGGATTTTGGTCATTCTAAAGTAGAAAATAGAAATTAAGGGCATGGTAGATAGAGCAC
>NW_004443958.1:15832592-15840674 GCF_000243295.1 Trichechus manatus latirostris
CTGATTGACGGTTCTGGCTAATTTCAGTCTTCCAGCCTCCCTGCCAAGGCGCCAGTCATGTATGCAAAGCCTTTTGGCCTCTCCCGAGTGGCCCATCCGTCAACTAAATACCACTGGCCAAGTGACCTTAGTTGACATCTCATGGAGAAGAACTGCCCAGTTGAGTCCTGCCTGAATTCTTGATCTACATAATTGTGAGATATACTGTATTTCCACGCAAATAACTCACACCTTTTGCATTTGTTTGCCGGCTGCGCCTGCCTCCCTGCAAGGTGTTTTCATAGGTGCCGAATGCCAGGGTTTTTTTTAATATTTTTTTTTTATATGTTGCTGTGAAGAAAAACTAGCATAGCACACTTTCAACGATGCCTTGAGGTGGGGAGGGCATGGCTGGCAAGCAAATGGAGAAAGTGTATGTTATTTATGTAAAAATACGGTAATAAAATGGCTATTGTTTTAAGCCACAATATGTTAGGGTGATTTGTTTGCAACAATGCATGACCAAACAAAAGTATCAGATATCCTCAGGTAATTTACAAGATCTATTGATAAGAAAAGATGCCATAATTGAAAAAGAAAAAAAGGCAAAATCAAATATTTGTATTTGTATATTGTTGTAACTCATATAAAGCATAGATAACTGGGAGTGACAATAGAAGCTAAATTTCAAGGGTAAACTCTTGGTCTCCTGTGGAAAATTCTGTAACACATAGAGAACAAAGTCTAGTAAAATGAATTTAGCAGCACAGCCCAAGGGTCGGCTGGGAGTGAGAGTCTTGGTGTTGTCTTCTGTACAGTAGCTGTTCGTTGTGTTTAAGCAACTAGGGGTCCAGGGGGATGACACTTGCACCTGGGAAGAGTTGAGCAATCCTACTGTGGAACTCTGATATGGATTAAATTGCATCTCCCCAAAAAATATGTTGAAATTCTAACCCCTGTGTCTGTGAATAGGAGTCTCTGGATGGTGCAAAATGTTAAGTGCTTGACTACTCACTGAAAGGTTGGCAGTTTGGACCTACTCAGAGGTGCCTCAGAAGAAAGACCTGGCAATCTACTTCCAAAAGGTCACAGCCATGACAATGCTATGGAGCACAGTTCTACTTTAAAACAGTGGTCACTGTGAGTTGGAATCGACTTGCCAGCAACTAATTTGGCCATTTTTTTTTTTTTTGGTACCTGTGAATGTGTCCCTGTTTGGGAATAGAGTTTTTCTTTTGTTATGTTAATAAGGCCATACCAGAGTAGGGTGGGTTTTAAACCTAATCCCTTCTGAGTAGAGTCTTATATAGGGGAGTGTTATGGATTAAATTAGGTCCCCCCAAAATATGTGTTGTAAATCTTAACCTCTTTGCCTGTGGTTATAATCCCATTTGGAAAGGGGTTGTCTTTGTCATGTTAATGAGGCAGGATTAGAGTAGGATGTATCTTGAGTCAATCTCTTTTGAGATAAAAGAGAGATTAAACAAGTGAGCAGAGGAGAGATGGGGAAGCGAGATGCCAAGCCACATGAAGATTGCCCAGGAGCAGAAGCTCAGAAGAGACAAGGACCTTCCTCCAGAGCCAACAAAGAGAGAAAGCCTTCCCCTAGAGCTGGTACCCTGAATTCAGACTTCTAGCCTCCTAAACTGTGAGAAAATAAATTTCTGTTTGTTAAATCCACCCACTTGTGGTATTTCTGTTAAAACAGCACGAGACAACTAAGACAGGGAATACAGAAACAGACATACACACGGGAGGAAATCACCATGTGAAGAACTGCCTACAAGCAAAGCAACGCCAAGGATTGCTGGCAATCACTAGAAACTAGGAGAGAGGCCCACAGAAGGAATCTGCATGGCTGACATGCTGATTTGGACTTTCAGCTTCCAGAACTGTGAGAAAGCAAATTTCTGTTCTTTAGAGCCACCCACTTTGTGATATTTTGTTATGGCAGCACTGTCACACTAAGGCAAACCTTCTGAAAAGAGGAGCCCAGGAATGAGAAGAGTTTCCTTATCAATAGAAGAAAAGTGAGCCAGTAGCCTGGAGCCACGGTGAGCAGTCTTGTCTGAGTGGGAGCAGCAGCGGAGTGAGGTATGGCAGCCAACGCAAGGTGGTGGGCCTGAGAGGAACTCTGGGAGTGCTGGCCTCCCCAGTCGCATTAGAGACCTTGGGGACTAACAGCAAGCCAAAGAGGCTCCTTTTTCTTTTTTCTTTTTTAATTATACTTTAGATGAAGGTTTACGGAACAAACTAGCTTCTCATTAAAAGTTAGTGAACATATGGTTTTATGACATTGGTTAACAACCCCACAACATATCAACACTCTCCCTTCTCGACACTGGGTTCCCTATTACCAGCTTTCCTGTCCCCTCCTGCCTTCTAGTCTTTGCCCGTGGGCTGGTGAGCCCCTTTACTCTCGTTTTGTTTTATGGGGCTGTCTAATATTTGGCTGAATGGTGAACCCCAGGAATGACTTCATTACTGAGCTAAAAGGGTGTCCAGGGACCATACTCTCAGGGTTTCTCCAGTCTCTGTCAGGCCAGTAAGTCTGGTCTTTTTTTGTGAGTTAGACTTTTCTTCTACATTTGTCTCCAGCTCTGTCTGGGACCCTTTATTGCCATCCTGGTCAGAGCAGTCAGTGGTAGCCAGGCACCATCTAGTTGTACTGGGCTCAGTCTGGTGAAGGCCATGGTAGTTGTGGGCTGTTAGCCCTTTGGATTAATCTTTCCCTTGTATCTTTAGTTTTCTTCATTCTCCCTTGATCCCGAAGGGGTGAGACCAGTGGAGTATCTTATATGGCCACTCACAGGCTTTTAAGACCCCACGCACTACTTACCAAAGTAGAATGTAGAACATTTTCAAAGAGACTCTTAAATGGACCATAATGTCATCAACTTACATAAAGTAGAGGCAACTGAGCTAGGAAAATTTAGTCTAAATTTGAGTCCACAGGCTGATGAAACCTGAAGACATTTGGTTTACAGAGAAATAAATAAGAGAAATAGCCCTGAATTGAGTCACTGTGAATCCCTCAACCTTGAAGGACTTTTCTTTTTCCTTATGCTGAAAAAGTGTGAAAAGGACTCTTTTCAGAAAACTCATGCTCTTTCCAATCTCTCTGTTAGTCCAGCTGCACATTTTGTGGCCCTTGTTCCTCTGAGGGTAATCTTTGATCTGTGAAACTGGACAGATGAGGGCTTCATGGATCCCCAGAGAGAGAGGGAGTTGGGGAGCTCATGAAACCACCACAGAGCAAGGCATGGTCGTTGTAGGAATAAAAATAGACCACATGCCAATCAAAGCATGGTCAGATGAAAGATGGGCTTCAACTCCATTCCCGGCACATAGTTTTTGGTTTCATGTTGCCACTCAGAGAGTTTCTCCTGGATATTCTCATAGTTTCTGTTCAGGGTCGCTATGAGTAGGAATTGACTTGACGGCAATGGGTTTGGTTTTGGTTTAATGGAGTATGGGACAGTGCTTTGGGGATAAAATTTAGGATCTGTAATAAACAAAGTATCAAATACTGGTACTATCATTTAACAACTCTATGACTGAAGGAGGAGTCCCTGGGTGGTGCAAACAGTTAACACACTTGGCTGCTAACCAAAAGGTTGGCGGTTCAAGTCCACCCAGAGAAACCTTGGAAGAAAGGCTTCACAATCTACTTTCAAAAAATCAGCCATTGAAAACGCTATGCAGCACAGTTATACCCTGACACACATGAGGTCGCCATGAGTCTGAGTCAACTCAATGGCACCTGGTTAATGACTTGAGGAAACTTTATGAGACTTGCTTTCTTCATCTGTGAAGATAATAAATCTTTCCCGTGGGTTTGTTGAGATGAACATTATCATGGTCTATAAACTTCTTACATATGGAAATGTCATTTGGATGTTCTTTGGGTGAATGCTTCATTATCTACTCACTAGTCCAGCTTGAGGGAGCCCTAGTGGTGCAATAGTTAAACGTTTGTCTGCTAACCAAAGGTTGGTGGTTTGAACCCATAAGCTGCTATGCAGGAGAAAAGACCTGGTGATCTGTTCCCATAAAGATTACAGTGTAGGAAACCTTATGGTGCAGTTCTATGCTGTCTTGTAGGGTTATTATGAGTCGGAATTGACTCGATGGCACCTAACAACAACAGTCCAACTTGGAATAGAACTCAACGCAACCACAGAAGTAAGAGTCACCAATTACACTTGAATTTGTATCCTTCCAAAGAGTTGCGTTGGGTAACCTTGGGGCTGAGAAACTCCATGATATTGGGGAACATAAACAAAAGATATGAATATGAGCTATGGTGGTTTGAATCTGTATGGTCTTTCTCAATATCTACCAGGGACTACGGAATGACTGAAGGAAAAGAGAAAATAAAGGTCTAGGAAGTTACTTCCTGTTATGGACTGAATTGTGTTCCCCCAAAATATGTTGTAAATCCTAACCCTTATACCTTTGGTTATAATTCCATTTGGGAATGGGTTTTCTTTGTTGTTAATGTAGCAGTATTAGTGTAGGGAGTGTCTTAAATCAATGTCTTTTGAGATATAAGAGAGTAGATTAAGCAAGCAAGCACAGATGGGGGAAGATAGATGTCACACCACATGAGATCTCCAAGGATCCAAGAAGCAGAAGCTGGAAAGAGACAAGGACCTTCCCCCAGAGCTAACAGCGAGAGAAAGGGCTTTCCTATAGAGCCAGCGCCCTGAATTCAGAATTCTATTCTCCTAAACTGTGAGAAAATAAATTTATATTTGTTAAAGCCACACGCTTGTGGTGTTTCTGTTACAGCAGCACTAGATAACTAAGACACTTTCATCTTTCCAAAGTGTGTTCACGATCATTTAATTTGAGCCTTAAAATTACTCTGTGGTTAGGAACAGCAGAGATTGTTATTGTTAACCCTAGTTTACAGGTGAAGGAATGAAACCTTTGAGTGGTTTTCTATTTAATACATGCTTAATATACAAAGGAGCCCTGATGGTGCAATGGTTAAAATGCTCATCTGCTCACTGAAAGGCCAGTAGTTTGAACCCACCAGCTGCTCCACGGGAGAAAGATGTGGCAGTCCACATCTTGGAAACCCTATGGGGCAGTTCTACTCTGTCCTATAGGGTTGCTGTGAGTCCAAATCAGCTCAATGGCAATGGGTTTTGTTGTTTTTCTGTTTCATATACAAACTTTTGTGCTTGAGAACATGCTGTAGAATGTAGTTCATCTTTCTTTCGTCTCCTGATTTTTACAGTATTGTAAATGTAGGGCTGGAGGAAAAGTCTGGTATTTTCTAAAGTGACAGATGTATTTCAGACATACATATGTTTCCAACCCTTCAAAGCAGCGACTAGTGTCTCCATTTTACTAACAATGCAAACTGAGGCTCAGAGAGGCTAAGTAACTTCGCCAACATTATGCAGCAAGTAAGCAGCAAAGCCGGGATTTGAACCCAGTACTGTCTTATTCAGAATCATGTTCCTTCCATCACATGTGCAGTATTTCCTGTCAGCAGAATGGCGTATCTAGAATGAACTTCCATAAAGAATTCTGTCTACTAAGATGGCAAGGCTACTCGGCAGGAAGAGATCTCACCAATGGCAGGTCACACCTCCTCTGGAATTTCTCTTTGCTCTGTTAACTTACTTCTTTCTATAAAAAAAAAGAAAAGGAAAAAGTACAATCAGCTTTTTTTGCCACAAGCGTGGAACTGACACCCTTAGCCGGCTGTGCATTGCTCCTCACTGCCGGCCTGTGGGTGGCTCTTGTTTCCACCTATCCCTTTGGAACTTTCTCAGATTGTGACCATACAGAGCAGCCCTGTGAGTATAGCTACACCTCACAAGGATCCCTATACCCCAGTTAGATTCAGGAGGAAAATCTTGTCCATTTCAATGCCTTAGAAAAGATTATCTTTGTTGCTTTTGTGACGTGAAGAAATTTCTCTCTGGAATTCAGAATCGGAGTATTTTACAGCACAATTTTAAGCAACATATAAACAAGTGAAGGAGTCCCTGGGTAGTACAAATGGTTAACCTGCTCAGCTGCTAACCAAAAGGATGGAGGTTTGAGTCCACCCAAAGGCACCTCAGAAGAAAAGCCTGGCAGTCGACTTCTGAAAAATCAGCCACTGAAAACTCCATGGAAGCCAGTTCAACTCTGACATACATGAGGTTGCCACGAGTCAGAATCGACTTGGCGGCAACTGGTGGTTTAAGCAAGTTAACAGTTCAAGAAGAAACCCTCGCAAGGGAGCGAGTGAACAATTTAAATAACACCTGTTGTGATTGAGGTGACTTCTGATTGTGGGACACCTATAGCGACCACAGAGGGAAGATCTTCTCAGAAAAGGAGGAGAATATTCTAAGCAGCATCAATATGGAAGTTGTTCTTTTTCATCCTAAAGCCATGGAGATTTACAAAATCTCTTTTGACAGAGGGGAGGACTTCATTTTGTAGGTTCAAGCAAAAATAGAACATTTACTGAGCATATAGTGTTTATAAGGTCCGCCTTGGGGCTTTCCACATGTGCTATCCTCCTTAATCCCTAACAGCCTTTTTCTAAGGAAGGGCTTTCTGTAGGTGAGGGAGTAATCCGATGAAAGTCCCACAGCTCATAAATGCTGGAGCCTGGTGCCTCCACCAAAACTTCCATGTCTAAATCTGGTATTCATGTCACTATACGTATTGCTTTCCTAGAGGCTCACAGAAATTCTGCAACAGGCATTTTGCAGAAAGTATTAGTAGAACCTCTTGGCATTGAGAATAATAACAGCCTGGGCATTCCTAGGAGCCATGCAGGCCAGTGCTGTTAGTAATTAAAAATCACGAGAACTGAAGAGTCTGGGATCTTAAAAGTCTGTGAGCAGCCATGTGAGATACCCCACAGGCCTCACCCCTTCGGGAGCAAGGGAGAATGAAGAAAACTAAAGATCTAAGAGAAAGATTAGTCCAAAGGACTAATGGACCACAACTACCATGGCCTCCACCAGACTGAGTCCAGCACAACTAGATGGTGCCTGGCTACCACCACTGACTGCTTTGATAGGGATCGCAACACAGGGTCCCAGACAGAGCTGCAGAAAAATGCAGAACAAAATTCTCACACACACAAAAAGACCAGAATTACTGGCCTGACAGAGACTGGAGAACCCTGAGAGTATGGCCGCCGGACACCCTTTTAGCTCAGTAATGAAGTCACTCCTGAGGTTCACCCTTCAGCCAAAGATTAGACAGCCCCATAAAACAAAACGAGACGAATGGGGCACAACAGTCCAGGGACAAGGCCTAGAAGGCAGGAGGGGACAGGAAAGCTGGTAATAGGGAACTCAAGGTCGAGAAGGGAGAGTGTTGACATGTCGTGGAGTTGTTAACCATTGTCATAAAACAATATGTGACTAACTGTTTAATGAGAAACTATTTGTTCTGTAAACCTTCATCTAAAGTACAGTAATAAATAAATAAATCGTAAGAACTGCAATAATAGAAATAAAGTCTGTTTAGTTCAAAGTAGAAGATCTTTGAGTTTAATAGCCGAATGATTGCAGAGAGGCAGCCTGAGAGCTAGCTCTCTGTAATAAGCTCTGGTGGACGGAAGCAGTCCTGTGTGTATCTGCAAGGGCTGGGGACTAGTGTGCATGCAGAAACCAGTCAGAGGAGGAGGCAGAACCAGCCAATCGCAGAAGGGTTTCCAGGCCAGGAACAGAAAGAGAAGCTACCTCAACAACTGCTGGTGGGATTTGAAGAATCCAAGCAAAGAAAGACTGAGAGAGCCAATACCGTAGTTGGACTTCATTTATTAATATAATGACTATTTCTTTAGCACCCAGTTTATGCCTGGCTCCTGAGTTGCCAAACAAACAAACACACAAATAAACAAATGGTCTTGTCCTTGTCGCATAAAAAATCCATGTGTAATTGATTGCATGTATTTGTGTTTCAGTTTATTAACTGCACAAGAAACTATACATAACTAACTTTGTGTATATGTGTGTGTGTCTGTGTGTGTATTTTCTTGTAGGGGAAGGGACGTGGTTCTTCTCAACCAACCCTTTTGCTATGTTTTCAAGTCCTGAATTAAAAAAATTCATGAAGATATTAGTAAGTAGA
>NW_004443958.1:15852876-15860783 GCF_000243295.1 Trichechus manatus latirostris
GCCGCTGCAGCTCTGGCCCTCCTCACCTCTTCCAAACGGTCTCCCTCTCCCGTATCACTCAGACGGATTTCTTAATCGTGTCTTGTTCAGGGCTCCCAGATATTCACATAGAATCAAATCACTTGTTTCTCCAGGTCTTTGTTGTAAGAGGGATATAGGAAGCGTCTAACTACTCCGCCATGTTGACCACGCCTCCCCCGAGTCAGTTCTGATTCATAGTGATCCCATGTGTTACAGACTAGAACTTCCCCATAGGGTTTTCTAGGCTGTAATCTTTACCAAAGCAGTTCACCAGTCCTTTCTTCTCTGGTGCCACTGGGTGAATTTGAACAGCCAACCTTTAGGTTAGCAGCTGATTGCAAACCACTTATGCCACCCCGGCTCCTTTGGGGCTCTACTGTTTCCATCAATTCACTTTTCCATTCATTAATTAAACACATATTGGACAACAATGGGTTGGGCATTGGCTCAACACTGGTGAATACAAAAATTAATTTCTCACAACCTTGCATTTGACAAAGTTGAGTATAGAGCTGGGAGACAGAGATGTAAATGCACTATTGGATCACTGAGAGGTGAGAAACGCTCTGACAGAGGATTGCAAATGTACAATACTAAGAAACAGAGTTGGAGAAAGGATGATATTTGGGGGTTGGGGGTGAAAGTAGGTTGTGAGTAGGACCTGTCCTTAGTTTCCTTCTCTTCTCGTTCTAGAGTCTTCCCCTTAGTAGTTCATCCAGTACCTCTTCATGTATCTTCCATTAACCTTAATGTGGCTGATTCCCAAATCTATTCCCCCAGCCACGGCCTCTTTCCAAAGCTTCATCCATATATATTTAATTCTTGCCTGACATCTCCACCTAATGTCCTGCTGACACCTCTAACTCAATTTGCTCAATGCTGAGCTCATCTTTTTCCTACAGAACCTGCTCATCATCACGTTCCCTATTCTGTTAATAGCTCCCCCTCAGAGCCAGTGATGTAGGCTCAAATGCTCAGTGTTAACTTTGATTCATCCTTTTCTCCCCTCATACCTGCAGCCAATCAGCTGCACTTTTTGGTTGACTCTTCCTATGTGCTATCACTCATGTTATCTTTTCTCTGTTCTTTCCATTGTTACCCTATTTCAGGTCCTCTTTTCTGCTCTCATGGAAGTAATAACATTTCATCCATAAGAGAAATGGCATGGCTCTTTATAAAGCAAAAGCAGACTTCCAAGGCTTCTCTCTCAATGAAGACTTTCCAGGAGAGGAGGAGGCATCTGGAATAGCAGTTCTCAACCTTGGTTACTACTGGAATTACCAGGAGAGCTTTAGAAAACACCGATGCCTGGGTTTTACTCCCAGAGACTCTAATTGATCTGGGATGTGACCTAGGGCATTCAGATTTTTGTGTGTCTGTTTTAAGTCTCCAGATGATTCTGTTGAGCTAGACGAAGAGGACTCCACTCTCTCCTCTTTGATTGACATTTCTACTACCACCAGTCTCACTCCAAGAGTGGGGAAAAACCTTCGCACTTGATGCAGGATGGAAATTTCCAAAATCTTTTAGAAATGTTAAACAGAAGGGAAACAAACCAGAAACACATCAAGTACAAAAACATGGGTCTTATACTATGATAACCAGCCTTCTCCAGCCTGACAGATGAACGATAGGTCAATCCAGCACAACCACCATAGCATCTTTCTAAAACGTAATCTATAAACATAGAGGCATACCAACATCCTTCACGCATACCAGTTTTCTCTGCTTCCAATTTTTCTGTACTTCAGTCAATCTGAAGCATTGCTGCCAAATTCATTTTCTTGAAAACCAGCTTTAAACATATCAGTCCCTTCTTCAAAGTCTTTCAATACCTTCTCATTATCTACAGAACAAAATTCAAAAGTTCTTTCCCAATTTATTCTATATTTCAGCTTTCCAAACTTATTCGCTCTGATCCTCCTTCATGCATTCCTGACTTCAGGGCTTTGCTTACATGATTCTGTATCATTAGTTCCTTCCAATTCCATATGTATAACATCTTCTCATCCTTAAAGATTCTGCTAAAATACTATCTCCTCCACAAAACCTTCCATGATCATTTCAGCAGGAAGCAATGTTTCCATCCTCTTAAATGGCATAGACTTTGTAGTCAACAAAACTAATTTATTGATAATGAAAACCTTTTCACATTAAAAAAATTTAGTTCATAAAATTAATATATTGAACCATTCAACATTCACTGGGCACTGGCTGTATGAATGTTGTGCTAGGGCTGTACATAGACCATAGTAGACATCGTCCCTGCCCACAGTGACAGGCTGAGCAGGGTAAAAGAACTTTAACTAAGCAAGTGCTTTAATATTTGTGATTATGTTTGGGAATTTGAGGAGAAAAAGCAAATGAGTGTCAGACTATGAACTTTCATACTCTGATAAGAAAGTGACTCATCTTTCTAAATGAAACAAGCAGTTGAGCCAATTGGTCTTAGGAGTAGGTGAGCTAATGAGAAATAAGCCCCTGATTTTGATAAAACAACCTTGGAGAAGATGGAACAGTGAAGGTTGGTCTATTGTTTCTGGTGAGGTTTTGGGGGGAAGGAAATCAGAGAAGGTTTACCCTTAGTTATAACCAAGCCTTCTGCAGTTCTCATCCTGCTGATTTGGTTAGTATCTGAAGAACCCACTTGATCTTTTGGGCTCTTCCCAGCATAATCACTGTTGGTGGGGACCCCACACAGCCAAGTTGTGGACTGAGAGGGGTTACTGACATCCCATCTGTCACCAGCTACAGCCACCATCCAGGAGAATGTGGGGCCGTGAGAGTCTCCTGGCCTGTGACCAAAGATGGGAGATTAGGTGGGGAGTGTGGGTGGTACTACTTCCTGCTTTGTTTACTACACTAAATGACAAATTGTCCCCTTTTACTTTTAAGAGCTTAATAAGGAGTCTCCATTGTGATGAGACCCTGCAGAGAGTTTAGGAGGATTGGTACGAGCTATTTCCCCTGCTGTGAATTCCTCTAGCTAACTTAAGGGGCAATAAGACCTTTAACAGGTAAATAAATAATTTCTTTTAGAAGGATCAGCACAAAGCTGGTTCCTATGAGGCAGAGGTTAAAGATGTCCCAAATGTCCAACTTTTCTAAATACTGTACCGCTCTATTACCTCTAACATCAACTACTCTACCTCTCCTCAGTACTCTCTCTCCTGTCGTTGGGTCCTGTAATTCACTACAACGTCTCACAGAACTCTCAAACCATCAAGGTGACTCAAGATACATCTCACCCTAATCCTACCTCATTAACATAATAGACAACTCACTCCCAAATGGGACCATAACCACAGGCATAGATGCTAGGATTTACAACACATCACAAATGGAGGATAATTACATCAGATCACAAAATGGAGGACAACTACATGAGACCGCAAAGTGAAAAATGACTACATCGTTACATAACTACCAAAGTACATCATTACATAACTGCCAAACCACTGAAAATCATGGCCTGGCCAAGTTGACATATAACCTTAACCATCACAGATCATACACCTTGTTTGCATTAGCAGCAAGCTGTTCAATCCCCTTGGTGGGCCACAAGCACCTTATCTGCATTATCCCACCCAATTATTAGTGCAGTGGCAAAGACTATGACTAGAAGGGCCGTATTAAGTAATTCACTGCACTGCAACAGGCATTTATCACTTTCCGCTTTTGTTATAGTTATTTAAATATGTTTCTTATCACCCTTACTAGATGTTAAGTCTCTTAGGGCAAAGATCAAATTATTTTGGTATTCCTGGAAATGCTTACTGCCATATTTAACACAGACTAAGTGTTTGATCTACCACTCATCTGTCAGTTTGTCGTACTGTGGTGGCCTGCATGTTGCTATGATATTGGAAGCTCTGCCACTGGTATTTCCAATACCAGCAGCGTCACTCATGATGGATATGTTTCAGTGGAGCTTCCAGACTAAGATCGACTAGGAAGAAAGGCCTGACAATCTACTTCTGAAAATTAGCCAACGAAAGCTCTGTGGATCACAAGAGAATATTGTCTGATATAGTGCAGGAAGATGAGCTTCCTAGGTTTGAAAACACTCAAAATACACATTGTCCACAACAATGGACTTGAGGATACCAACAATTGTGAAGATGAAGCAGAACTGGGCAACATTTCATTCTGTTGTATATGGGGTTCCCATGAGTCATAGCTGGCTTGATGGCAACTAACAATAACAACAAGTGTTTAATAGTCATTTATTGCATCAACAAATGAATGAACAATGAATAACGGATACCTGAGTGTTCCCATTTGTGACCTCTGTATTGAACCAGAAGTTTCTCAGAGACTGTTTTTAGAAGGATTATTCTTGATCGCATTAACCGAACATCAAGAACTCTTGGAAAACATCAAGATTTAAATAACAGCCCTGAGCGATGACTTCCATTCCAATTCAGAGAGCAACAAAATGATGGGCATTTGAAATGAGCATATTGTGAATTTCAGGCTCAGATTGCTTCCAGGAACTTCCAAACCTGTACAGGGCTGTGATGTTCCCAGGACTGACAAAGTGTTCCTGTCTCTCATCTTTCCCCATCAACTCAATCTAGAAAAGCCGATGGAGGGAAAATTGACAATTGCTAGCTCTGTGGATGCTCAGATCTCTCTTTGACATATAGGGACTCTTTAAAAAGACATAGGGTGAGAAGTATAGTGAGTTCTTTGTTTCCTAGTAAAAGATTTGTTTTTAAGTAAAAATATTTTTGTTCATAAATATTAGTTTGTCCAACCATTTGCCATTGACTGAACACCTGGTTCATGACAGGTCATGGTCCATGTGCTGGGGAGAGTGCACAGACCAGATCAGACACGGCCCCTGCCCACGCACGGTTCAAATTTGACTGGTTCAGTGGTAGAATTTTTGCCCTCCATGCAGGAGACTGTGGTTCGATTCCTAACCAATGCACCTCATGCACAGCCACCTTCTGTCTATCAGTGAAGGCATGTGTGTCGTTATGATACTAAACAGGTTTCGGCAGAGCTTCCAGACTAAGATATACTAGGAAGAAAGGCCTGGTGATCAACTACCAAAAATCAGCCAATGAAAACCCTATGAATCACAGCGGCTTGATCCCCAGCCAAGCATGGGGATGGTGCAGAACTGGGCATCTCGTTCTGTTGTGCATGGGGGTCACCAGGAGTCAGAGGGCTGACTCGTTGGCAGCCAACAACAACAACTGGACTTTATGCAAATATTCTTCAAGGCATTAATCCCAATTATAATAAATGTTATGAAATGGAAGTACTGAGTTCTAGGAAATTTTGCAGCAGGGAGTCCTAATGTAGTCTGAGAGGTGCGTGACAGTGTAAGAAGTAGCTCAGCAAAGGGGGCGGCAGGCAGGGCAGGCCCCCTCCAGGCACCCTCCAGGAGGTGAAAGAGGTCACTGTGACTGGAAGGTAGTAGAGGGCAAGGAGGTGAGGGAGATAAGGCGAGGCTGGCCAGGTTGTGTAGGGATTTGTAGCTCATGTTCTAAGATAATGGCCTAAAGCATCTATGACAAAACAATAGACCGAAAGGAGTCACCCCACGGAAGCTGTGAGAAAAGAACTGAGCTCCTGGGACTAAGCAGTCTGTAGACTCAGGGCTGTTGGTCAGTGGAGTTTAGACCTCAGGGCAAAAGACGCGGCCCCAGTGCAAATCTCCCTAGCGTTTGGACAGTTTAAACCTAGTTATAGTGGTTCTCATCTGGGGATGATTTGGCCCTCTCCCCCAGGGGATAGTTGGCAATGTCTACCGACATTTTTGATTGTCACACCTGGAGGGGCTAGTGCCACTGGCATCTAGTGGGTAGAGACCAGAGATGCTGCTAAGCTTCCTACAATGCACAGGACACCCCCTCAGCCCCCAACAATGAATTCTCAGATCCAAAACCATGAATAGTGCCAAGGTTGAGAAACCCTGATTAAACTGACCATCAGAGGAAGCTGTAGTTAATGGGATTGGGAGAGCAAACGTGTGACCAGTGGAGACATTAGGAAGTAGGGGGTGGAGGGAATATCTGAAGTTATATGGTGAGGTTTGCAAGCATGAAATTGTATTAAAATGCCAAAGTGGCTATTTGTCTATTTGTTTTGTTGGCTATTTCTTTCTTTCTTCTCATTTTACCAACTGCCAATGGCATCTCCCAAAATTTCTGGCTGAGTCAAAAAGCTTTATCTGGAAAATGAATAACTATTATTTTTTCATTTGGAATAGGTGGAATTGGTTAAGGTTCCACTGAGAATGTGCCCTCAACTTCCTTATTTTATGATATTGTTTTAAAAAAAAACTTAATTAACGAACCAGATTCTGGGTTTACACCCCAGTTTTACTTTGCAACCTGGGCCAATGACTTAACATCTCTAAGGCTCCCTTTCCCCACCAATAAAATGGAGGTGAGGCTAATTGCTCACAGAATCGTGGTGACAATTTGATGAAATATTTTACAGAAACCTCAGATAGTACCTTGCACATTGTTTGCACATCAAATAGCTTCTCACCTTCAGTGCCCACGCCAATCTCCCCGATAAATAACACAAGATCACGAGTGAAGATTATTTTGATTATTGAGCCACCAGTTTTTAAATGGAAACCTAATACAGTATATGACACTTTAGAGTCTCAAAAATTTTACAAAGTCTTGACTCATTCTTCCTTTTAAAGTGAAGAATACGCTCGTGCTCAATTTGCACTTTGAAGCTTCAAAATGCTTTGCAAACAACTCAAAGCAGCTTCCTTCTGCTTCAAAAGACTCAGACACCTACTCTCTCTGCAGGCATGTGAGAGGAAGGGGTGATTGAACCCGAAACAAAAGGGGCACGTAGGGTCACCATGATAGATGTGAGTGAGATAAAGGATTTCTTCAGAAAAAAAGTCTTCATGAAGTGTTCATAAAGTCCAATTTCCTTTTCATTCTCCCATTATCTTAGATGAGTCTGGCTGATCAATATGGGCTTGAATGCTGGCCAAGCTCTCCATCTTTAGCCTCAAGTCTCCGGTCCTGTTGTTTCGTCCTGCTCGGAGTTCTTGTTCTAGCATTCGGCGGTATCCTGCCTTGAACCCACTCAAAACACCCAATGAGCAACCAGTGTGAGAAAAACGAACTACACTGCACAAAAAAGCTTTGTATCCTCCACTTTGCTGAAATGCGTTTTTAAACATTTAAAAGAAAAACTGATTTCTTCTATGAAAGAGCCTTTTGGTGCTAGGGGATCAAAACAGGTTGTAAAAACCACTGGGATTTTGTTTCCACGAAGAGAACGGGGAGTGATAATGAGACATTGTTCAACAAAAGAGGGATGATTAGAAGCATGTGGTGATGTAAAAACTCAATTGCCATGGCAATTTTTTCTCGGTTGGAACAAGACTGTCCTCCAGTCTTTGTTTGTTTTTTGTTTTTTTCTGCTGGATCTCAAAGAACATTGCATAACCTAATTTCTTACTGAAATGATATTCTGTCCTTGGAGGGGAAAGGAAGTAGAACAACGTTACAAGCAGGAGAAAAAGATTTTTTATCTCTTAAAAGAAAGCCAACAGGATAAGATTAACATAAAGATTCCTTCTGTGTAGTGGGCTGTACAGTTAGAATAAGAGACACATTGAAACTTCTGGAATAGTGGGACTCCTAAACTCTGAAACATTGCTCAAGGAATTAGATAAGGCTAGCGTAGATAGATGAGTCTACCCTCAGCCTAGGAAAGTACTTGTTTACCACACAAAGGCTGGATCGTTGGAAGAATGAATGAGAGAATGTAAGAATCAGAGCTAGATTAAGCTATGATGGATGATAATTGAAGCTTAGTATGGGGAAAAATTACCAGCCTGTACCTCAGTGTTCATATTTCCATAAATCTTGCTCTAAATTGTGATGTATCAT
>NW_004443958.1:15861002-15891485 GCF_000243295.1 Trichechus manatus latirostris
GTTACAGCCAACTTGGGCAATAGGAAGCAGTAAGTTAGAACAGCACTACTCAGAGTATGGTCTGCAGTCCAATGCTGACGTAGAAAGGACAACAAGTGGAAGTAAGCATTTAGGAACTTGGATAGCAATTTGACATGGCCATGATATCCAAGCTGGTCATGTGAAGTAGGACCGTATACCATCTGTGAGGGTTTGAAATTTAAAAAACAAAAACAAACAAGCAAAACAATTGTCTTTCATCACAGAGCAGTGAGAAGCACCAAGTTAGAGAAACCAGCAAGTCATCTGGTCCCATGCGCTTTGGTTCTCACTCATGGACCTGCCAGGTGTAACTGGTCAACTGTGTTGAGTTGGAGTCAACTGACCTCCACATAGGGACCTGCTCCAGCCTCTGTGACCAGTCCTTTTCTCAAGAATGGGGAAGTGAGTGAGAATTTAAGAAGCCCAAGCTCAACACTTTGCCTTCCAATAACTATTTATTGATTACTATAATGAGCCAGCTACT
This sequence comes from Trichechus manatus latirostris, assembly GCF_000243295.1. NCBI lineage: Eukaryota > Metazoa > Chordata > Mammalia > Sirenia > Trichechidae > Trichechus > Trichechus manatus. The sequence continues at coordinate 15,861,508 of NW_004443958.1, forward strand.
GTGGGTCCTAGGGATGTAATTATAAATAAGAAAATATCCCTGAATCAAAAGGCTTAAAGTCTATTGGGACATACATCTCTCAAATGATTAGAGTGACAGTTTGATTAGGTCACTCAGCCTTCCTTATCTCCTTCCTTCCCTCCTTTCCTGCCTTCCAGAATACTTACTGCGCACTGTATTCCTAACACTGTTTGTCGCATTCAAGATAATAGTGCTGGGGAGGAATGCTACCCTCCCTCTCACACGGTGATTTCAGCTGTGTCGGAGAGATAGCCATCAGACGAATAATCACACTGTTAGTTAATTACTAATTCATTATACGACAATTAATACAAGTTAAAGAGTGCTGTGAACACATGCGATAGGAAGACCCAAACTCAACCTGACATATGACGGAGGTGATGGGTCGATTGGAGGAGGCTTCCCTGAGTGTGGAGTGTTTGCACTGAACTCTGAAGGGCAAGTGAGAGTTATCCCATGAAGAGGTGCACAGAGAGCATCTTAGGCTGAGAGAACAGCATGTGGGAAGGTCCTGCGGCAGGAAGGAAGTCGATATGGCTGGGGTGTTATAACAGAGGAACTTGTCTTGCCAACCTGATATTACTGCAGTTTACATCTTACTTACACTTGTCAGTCTGACTCTGACTTCGTGCCTTTTTCTTCTCCTTAAACCAAGGAGTCCAGGTAACTGGATTCATGCTGGTTCCCTTTTTCAGGAGACCCTGTGTGGTAAGGAATTGCTTTTCCAATGGCAGCCTTTTCTTCTTTCTGAGAAAGCTCATTCTCTCCATCCATAGCTGGGGTCTCTTCTTTAGTGACAGTTTTTCTTTGAACTTCGTTCTTGATCACTGGACTAAGTTCACCTTTCCAGAAAGATAGCACTCCCTCCTGCCCTGCCCTTCCTTGGATTTGGTCAGACAACACTCCTGGTAAGTTGTCCCTAATCTTGACTACTGCTGATGACTTTGCTAGCCTCCCATCCAGTACATTATCAAACCATGCCAATGGAATGCGCTGCTGGCTGGACGTGGAATCCACCTCCTTGGCATTTTCCTAAACTCAATCCATGCGTTTACTTAAAGTGAAGGATCCTTCCTTGGTATTCCCTATCCCACTTCAATCATCGCTTCTATGTTCAAATCTTGTCCTGACTCATGAGCACGTTCTAATGAAATATGGTACAGTGGGAAGAAAGACTTTGGGCCCAGATAAAGTAGGGTTCAAATCCAGCTCTGACACTTATTACCTATGTGATCCTGGGAAAGTGAATCACCCTCTCTGAGCTTCAGTGCCTTGCTTGGCAAAGAGTCTTAGCAATATGCCTACCCTTGGGGTTGTTGACTGTTATATGAGGCAATGTGTTTAAAGCACCAGACATATGTTGTTGTTGTTAGCTGCTATCAAGCTGGCCCGTGACTCATGGTGACCCCATATACAAATGGGGATGGGACCATTGTAGTCCATAGGGTTTTCATTAGCTGATTTTTGGAAGTAGATCACGAGACTTTTCTTCCTAGTTTGTCTTAGTCTAGAAACTCCACTGAAACCTGTTCAGCATCATGGCAACACACAAGCCTCTGTTGACAGATGGGTGGTGGCTGCACATGAAGTGCATTGGCTGGGAATTGAATCTGGGTCTCCCACATGGAAGGCAAGAATTCAGCCCTGAACCACCCTTGCCCCTATACCTGATATATTTTGCTGTTGTTAGTTGCTGTCAAGGCAGTTCTGACTCATGATGACGTCGTGTACAACAAAATGAAACATTGCCTGATCCTATACCATCTTCATGATCTTTGGTATACTCAAGTCCATTGCTGTGGACACTGTGTATGTTGAGTGTCTTCCAACATAGAGAGTCATCTTCCAGGCTATATCTGATAATATTGTGTTTGTGATCCATAGGGTTTTCATTGGCTAATTTTTGGAAGTAGATTGCCAGGGCTTTCTTCCCATCCTGTCTTAGTCTGGATGCTCTGCTGATACCTGTCTACCATGGGCGACTCTGTTAATATTTGAAATACTGGTGCGATAGCTTCCAACATCACAGCAACATGTACATCACCACAGTATGACAAAATGACAGATGGGTGGTGGACCTGACATATTAAAAAAACAAAATAACAAACCCATTGCTGTTGAGTCAGTTCCAACTCATAGTGACTCTATAGGACAGAGTAGAACTGCCCCCTAGGGTTTCCAAGGAGCGGCTGGTGGAAACAGAAGCAATTCGAATGATTACTTTCTAGATATCCAGCTTGTCTTTTTAAAACCTAGTTGATCATGACAAAAACTAACCCAGATAGAAAGGACCCTGAAGCCACAGGTCAGACAAATGAGCAGAAACTCATATTGTCAATTACAGCCCCAGCCTTTCTCACCGAGGTGTCTGGACAAACACATGTAATGTTTTCATTAGTATTTCATTTAGCCAACATGCTATTGCAGAAGCCAGTCTATCCCCATGAACTTCTCTTTAACTTTTTTTATTAGCTTATTAATGGGATTGGGGAGATGGATATCATTTAATGGGACATTTCTCCCTCCCTCTGAAAAGCATGGCATTCATAAATTAAAGAGGTCATTCATTTGCATCCGGCTGAGCGGGTCATCTGGCTGGCTTTGATGAGATGATTTGTAGCCATAAGCCCTGCACTACCATTAAGTCTGAGAAGAGAGAGGGAGAGAGAAAGGAGGATGAACAAAGATGGGGTGAGATTGAGACAGTGGGGTGGGGGCTGTGGATGAGAAAGCAGGGGAGGCGATACTGGGCCTGATAGAAGGAGATCGATGTGCTCACGTGGGCCTGCATCACAGAGAGGAGGGCTGAACGGCAGGCAGGCAGAGCAGCAGCTGGGCTTCTCTGGATCCCAGGCTCCCAGGCTGATACTTGGGCAAGAAGATTGAAACTGAGCTGGAAAGGATGGAGTGCCTCCCAGATGCTTGTCACTGTGTGATAGGCAGGGAGGCAGAGCTTTGAAAGGCACATTCTTGTCTCAGGAGAGCTGATGGTCCAGGGGAAGAGAGGGACTTGCAAAGCGATAATGTCAGGGTAATGCACTTGGTGCCATGTAGAGGTGTCTTGTATGACCACCGAGGTCAGGAATGGCATCAGAGAGGTGCTGGCCTTATTTAAAAACCAGTTGCCATTAAGTCAGTTCTGACTCCTGAGCACCCCATGTGTCGCAGAGTAGAACTGTGCACCATAGGGTTTCCAATGGCTGATTTTTTTGGACGTAAATCTCCAGGCCTTTCTTCTGAAGCATCTCTGGATGGACCCCAACCTCCAACCCTTGGAAGGAGCCCTGGTGGTGCAGTGGTTAAGTGCTCAGCTGCTAGCTGAAAGATCCGTGGGTCCAACTCACCAGCCACTCTGTGGGAGAAAGATGTGACATTCTGCTTCCACAAAGATTACAGCCTAGGAAAAAACCCTATGGGGAAGTTCTACTCTGTCCTCGAGGGTCGCTGTAAGTCAGAATCGACTCGATGGCAGTAGGTTTTACCCTTGGAGGAAGAGTCCCTAAGCAATGTAAATGGTTAATGCACTTGGCTGCTACTTGAAAAGTTGGCTGTATGAGTTCACCCAGAGGCACCTTGGAAGAAAGGCCTGGCAATCTACTTGTGAAAAATCAACCATTGAAAATCCTATGGAGCACAGTTCTACTCTGGCACACACGGGGTTGCCATGAGTCAGAACCGACTCAGCAGCAACTGCTTTTTATTCTTGGAGGAGCAAGAGAGTGAGGGCAGCAGGATAGGGCACGGGAAGCAGCTCCGCAAAAATGTGTTTTCAAATTGCATCACGAAGGTTATTCCACCTAGATGCAAGGGCCCCAGACTGTTATCCCCCATATCAATCAATCATTTGCCATGGTTGCCCGTGGGTAGGTGGGAAGGGGTAACCTCTCAGCCACTTCTGGGGAGATGGCTTCTGAGAATCAAGGGCAAACGCTCTGGAGAAGACAGCAGGTGGGAGTGGTGAGCAGCCAGGACCTGCAGCAGCTGGCCGATGAGTGCATCAGCGCCTTCACTGGGGTCCAGGCAGGGCACTCAGAGCGTCTGCTACAGTGACATTGTACTGGGTTTGTTGGCTGCAATGGGATGTGCCCCAGCATTCCGTGTAGTGGAAAAGCATATGTAAACACTCACGAGAAATTAGCGAGATTGAATTGCCTTGTTGGGGTGGCGGGGCAGCAGTCAGGTATGGGTGGAGATGAGGCTGAGAAAATCGTGGTAAACAGCATAGATTTGGAAGTGAAGCATTCTGACAATTGCTAACTGACTATATGACTGTGAGCAAGACGCTTTACCTGGCCTCAGTGTCCTCATCTGTAAAATGGGTGTAACAGATTACCTTTCAGGGTTGTTCTGAGAATGAAACAGGATAATGAAAGTAAATCACTTAACATAGGACAGAGGCGCATACTAACTTTCACTAAATGTCAATCATCCTAATTATTATAAAGCTGGAAATATAGGCTGATTTTGAAGATCTGGAAATCTGTCTCGAAGATTTTGGATTTTATCTAGAAATACTAGTAATGATATTAATGATGATGACAGCAAGAGCAGCTGCAGCAATAAGAACTAAGAGCTAAATGGGGAGTCAGTGGATGTCTCAAAAAGCGGGGCATTTACAGATCTGGGCTTGAGAAAGATAATTGGGTCAGCCCTGAATGGATTCGCGATAGGAGGAGAGGATGGGCAGGAGAATCAGCTAGGAAGCGCTCAGTAGCCTACGCAAGGGACAATGAGGTTTGGAACTTTGGCCAACGGCAATGCTAATGAAACCCCATAGCAACGGGACTCAAAATGCATGCCCAGGGCTCTGCCATTGGTCCAGTGAGCCATTCCAACTGCACACAGTTACAGACTCAGTGGAGAGAGGCGTTCTGCTCTGCATAACAGCCGTTTAATGGAACAGTGGCTTTGTGAGATGCAGGTGGCTTCTGGTAAGGATGATTTCAATGATGCTCATGAGCCTCCTCTGTCACTTTTATTGAGTTTCTGTGTACTCTAATTCACTAATGAAGGGACAAAGGAGGAACATGGGCATATATTTCTCTCATTATTATCTAGAAGAGTTTTTCAATGTAACTCATTGAACATAATGTAATCGCTGTTTCTGCTGAAAGCCCTTCCCTGTACAGAGTGAGTTGGTTATAATCTCTGATGGAAATGGGGAAGTGTGCTGTATTAAGCTGGTCTTACTTACAAAGGCCCTTTCGTGAAGTGCTGCTCTGCAGGAAGTTAATAGACATATCTCAATAAATAAATGCAAAAACTAACACAAACTGAGGTAGAAAACCTAAACAGACCCATAACAAAAGAAGAGATTGAAGAAATGCAAAAAAAAAAAAAAAAAGCCCTGCTCAACTTCACTGAATTTTCATCTGTATTCAGAAGCAAAGCGGTAAAGAAAGTTTATTATCTCTAGATTACATTGAGTTAGATTTGATGCTGTGTCTGTTCTCTTTCAGCTCTAACATTCTGATTCTATAACTTCTCTAATTATGAGTAATAATAAAAGAAAGTAATAGCTCTAAAATTTACTGAGTGGCTACCCTGCGTCAGGTATTGTGTTAACCACTTTACCTGTAGTATCTCATTTAGATCTCATGGTAACCATATGCAGTAGCTACTTTTGCAACCCACATTTTACAGATGGGGATATTGAGGATGGATGAAGCCATACAGAAGCATGGGGAGGGCTGAGGAGCCCAATGTATCTGGTTCCAAACTTTGTGAATTATGTTTCCTTGCCTCTTGTTTTCATTTATTTGAACCATACTTATATTTGGGATTCAGAGAAAATCCCCATTTGATCATTTAAGAGATATTCATTAAAAGCCCAATATGTTTTCTAGCTACCACCTGCCTATCAGTTTGTCACACTGTGGTGGCTTGTATACTGCTGTAATGCTGGAAGCTATTCTACCAGTACTTCAAATACCGGCAGGGTCACCCATGGCGGACAAGTTTCGGCAGATCTTCCAGACTAAGACAGACTAGGACAATTTACTTCTGAGAATTAGTCAATGAAAACCTTATGGATCACAACAGAACATTGTCCAACTTGCTTGCTTTGGACACATCACTAGGAGATATCAAGTGTTAGAGGTGGACATCAAATTTGGTGAAGTGGAGGGCCAGCAAGGGCAAGGAAGACCCTTGGTGAGGTGGATTGGCACAGTGGCCGCAGCAAAGGACTCAAACGTGCAGGCGATCATGAGGATGATGCACTGGGCAATGTTTTGTTCTGTTGTACATAAGGTTGCCACGAATTGGAGTCAACTCAATGATAGCTGTCTTTCTCTATCTATGTTGGCTAATCTCTCTGGTTATCAGTGAACTACTATAGCTCTGGCTTTCCAAAGCGGACCACAGGGACCGGATCCCACACCATCCTGTGCTCCCCTCTGCTTGTTTCATGAATCGGGGTCACTAACCCCAATCACAGTAAGGACATCAAAAGCAGAACCTGTGGCTTGCTTTCATGTTTCCTCAACACCATCCACCAACAAGTGGATGCCGCAAGGACTCAGAATTGGATATTTTTCTATTGAATCAACTTATTCTGGAGTAATTGGACTACAGCTCTCCATATCTTGTTACCTGTACTTTCCTCACTGTTGAATGTAGATAATAACTTTAATGAGTTATCCCAGAAGAATCTTAGCCCATTGGAAATTACTAAAAAGCGTTCGTAAGAATGGGATATGTATATATGTGGACTTGCGTATAACTAAAGTATTTAGATGCATATTCCTAGAGAAGTATAGACGTACATTTATGTTGGAAGTCAACTGCCAGACGTCGTTGTTGTTGTGTGCTGTCAAGTCGACTCTGACTCATAGCGACCCTGTAGGATGGAGTAGAACTTCTCTGTTGGGTTTCCAAGGCTGAAATCTTTATGGGACCAAAGCACCAGGTCTTTTCGCCTACTGAGCCAATAGTAAGTCTGAAGTGCCGACCTTTTGGTTAGCAGCTGAGCACTTAACCATTGTGGCACCATATAATGAGTGACTATTACGAGCTGAGCACTTTAGTAGGAGCTGGGATGCAACACAGGAACTCTGATGACACAGTGGTTAAGCACTCGGCTGCTAACTGAAAGGTCGGTGGTTCAAACCCACCAGCTTCTCTGCAGGAGCAAGATGTGGTAGTTCGTTCCTGTAAAGATTGCAGCTTGCAAACCCTATGGGGCAGTTCTACTCTGTCCTTCAGGGTGGCTGCAAGTCCAAATCTACTCGACGGCAATGAGTTTGGGGATGAACAGTAACTAGGTACAGTGTTATCCTTAAGGAGCTTATGGTTTAGTGGGAGATAGAATACACAGATAATTACCTCTATCTGCATTTTCATAAAAATTTACATATGGCATATTTGCATATTGGTAATGCACTTTGATATATAAATATGAACCTATCTGGATATATGAAACACGTAACACAAATTAATTTATCTACTTATTCCACAAACATTTACTATTTGCTACAGTACAAAAGAATCCTTAGAAGTGCCATATTCTCCTGTTTTGGGGGAGGGGAGGGAGGCATTTTGTGAACTCACAGAGATGTGCTCTGTTACCCAAGATTAGACTTCTGTAGGTCTTCGTTTGCATCTCAGCTCCCCGCCATTACCACGTAAGTGACTTTGGACAAATTATTTAACCTCTACTTCATCTTATTTCTAAAATGGACATCATAATGATACCACCTCATAAGGTTTCTGTAAAGACTGAAAATGTATTGTCTGCTAAAGGGTTTAGTTCAGGCACATTGGAAACCCTTAATCCCTGCGCTATTATTATTTAAAGCACAGGAGCAGAGGGATCGCCTGGCAGTAATTACTGTCTGGTGGTTTTCTGATGCAGGGGTCTTTTGGAGACAACCTCCAGGTTCTCCATGGCATTATCTCTCTGGTGGAGGGGCTCAGAGACCACAAACAGGATCAGAGAAAGGGCTGTCTGCTCCACTGCCCCACGCACCACTCACCATTTGCACAGAAGCTGGCACTGCGTATGGGTGGAAACTTCCCTCTGTTTCCAGAGAGCTGGACATTTCTTTTTCCCTAAGCACCTTCCACGTTAGGCTTTCAGAGCTGAAGTCGTGTTCAGATGCTCAGGGGAGTCCTGAAGATATGTCAGTGGGGCGGGAGCAACCCCTGGAAAAACCAGCTGGCATAGAGTCAATTTTGACTCATGGCGACCGCATGCGAGTCAGAGTGGAACTGTGCTCTATAGGGTTTTCAATGGCTGATTTTTCAGAAATAGATCACCAGGCCTTTCTTCCTAGGCATCTTTGGGTGGATTTGAACCTCCAACCTTTCAGTTAGCAGGTGAGCGTGTTAACCATTTGCATGACGCCCAGAGTAAGGGGTAAATCTTATCAGGCAATTGGCTTCCTAGGTTTCTGGGCCATGACATGCAGAACGAATGTTGAATCTAGAAAGAGGTGAAGTGAGTTCACTCCAGGGAAAGTTTTGAAACTTGTCACCCACATGTATGTTTCCTTTTCTGCTGTCCAAAGCTATCTAGCCTCCGAATGGTCATTTATACCTCTCTTAAGTCCCTGGGTGGTACAAACAGTTTGTATTTAACTACTAACCTAAAGGTTGGCGGTTCAAACCCATCCAGCGGACTATGGAAGAAAGGCTTGATGATCTGCTTCCTGTAAAGACTATAGCCAAGAAAACCTTTTGGAGCAGTTTTGCTCTGTAACACATAGGGCTGCCATGAGTCAGAATTGAGTGGATGGCAATGGGTTTGGTTTTGGGCTTTTAATTTTCTTCCCACTTTGTAGATGGTAGCAGAGGTGGGTGTGTGTATGTCTCATCTTCCCAGGGATTCATCAGCTGCTGAGTCTCATCCGGTCCGTTTCTATATTCCCATTGCTTGCAGCACAGGGCTGGCATGCAGCTCACATTCAAAATAATGTTGTTATTAATATTTGTTGAGTGAATGAAAAAGTGACTTTGACCTACAGCTGCTTTGTATTGCTTCTAAGATCAAGTTTAATGACCTGTGTTTTGGCAGTCACTTTTCTTCATGGATCAAGGAATGAGAGTCACAGCTTGAATACTCAGCTCATCCTTCTCCCTCACCCAAGCGAGTCCTCTAAAGAGCTTCCTCCTGCTCCGAATGCAGCTGACTCGCTGCCACCTCTAAGCTGTTGGCTTCTTAGGCCTGTCACCTGGAGAATTCAACCTCTGACCACGCCCATCCCTCAGCCATCTCTCAAAACGTCAGTGGAAATGCCACATGGACGCTATGCCCGTCATGATTTTGAGTTTTTATTGATCACCTCCCTTCTGGACGTCACTACTGACCATCTGTCTCTAGCCCATGTTAGAATATTAGACCATTTTGTCCCCTGCCTCTTAGTTGAAATTTTATCTACCCAGCCAGATTGTAGGCATCTTCAGGGCCAGAACCAATACTTCTCTTTCCTAGAAGCTTCCTCTATACCCCCACCCCTCACCCCCTGCCCCACAGCACCTAGTATCATATGAGGTATGCGGAAGCATAATCATTTTAGATTTCTAACAGATTCTTCCCTTGTGTAGAAATAAGATGGTGGAAAAGAAGTGTGAGAAAAAGAGAGCGGGAGAGAGGGAAGACAGAGGGAGAGAAGGGAGGGAGAAAGAAAAAAACATTTTCAAGGAAAAGAAGACATCCCATCTCCTGTGCCACGTAGTTTTCTTGTTAATAGTATTACACTGCTGAAGCTCCTTTTCAGGCATGGAGTACCTATTACAACTCTCTGCATAAATAATACATGTTAACATGCCACAAATATTGCCCTTGCTTAATAATTAATAATGGGCTCTGGTTCTGCCCTCGAATCATGCTGACAGAGGTCTGTGCCCTTGCCACCGGCCTATATTTATAGCTTTTGTTTTCTTAAGCCTGAAATTTACCTACATTTCTTTATGGAAGATTATTTTTCCCCTGGGGCTTTAATTAGGATCCTCAAAACCGAATTCAGTTAAGGTAGGTGCAACAGAGATGAAAGGAAGAAATCTCACCCCATCGTTACAAAGAAAATCAAGCTTCTTTCCTAAAACTGATATTCCTCACAGGTCCCTCTTTTCCCCATGATTTTTTGAAACCATACCATTGCCAAAGAATAGTACAAAATAGCTAAGTTTTGGCGAGCACTTACTGCATGCCAGTTTCTGTTCTAAGCACTTTGTATGTATTATCTCATCTAATCCTCAAATAAAATTCCACGAGAAAAGAACTGTGATTTTTTCTGTCTTCAAGATGAGAAAACAAGTATGGGGAGGTTAAGAAGTATGCTTAACATATCTAGCGAGGGGCAGTGTCCCGATTCCAACGTCGACAGTGTGATTCAAAACGATATGCTCTTAAACACTATGCTAAACTTATTCCCTACTTGTACACCCAGGTGGTATAAGACTGCTGGTTTACTTTCTAATCATCCACCACCCCTTCTTATAAGAGCAACACTTTGCTTTTCCCTTAGAAACTGTGTTGTTGTTGTTGGGTGCTGTCAAGTTGATTTTGACTCATAGTGACCATGTGTGACAGACTAGAGCTGCCCCGTAGGTTATTCTTGGCTCTAATTTTTATGACAGCAGCTGGACAGGTCTCTCTCCCGTGGAGCCTCTGGGTGAGTTCAAATTGCCAACCTTTCAGTTAGCAGCTGAGTGCTTAACCATTTGCACCACCAGCGCTCCTTCCTTCAGAAACTTCTACTCCCAAACATCTGTCCACACTTGGTTCCTAGTGACTAACTTAATGATAGGCTTTTGACCAAAGCCAGTGTGAAGCTGATTGCAAAACTAATCCCAGTTTTCCACCTTCCCTGTATCCATGCCCTTTGTAATGTGACTTTGTAGCTCTTCCCATAGTTGTTGTTGTTAGGTGCCGTCAAGTCGGTTCCAACTCATAGCGACCCTATGCACCACAGAACGAAACACTGCCCAGTCCTGTGCCACGCTCACAATCGTTATACTTGAGTCCATTGTTGCAGCCGCTGTGTCAATCCATCTCCTTGAGGGTCTTCGTCTTTTTCACTGACCCTATACTTTACCAAGCATGATGTCCTCTTCTAGGGACTTATCCCTTCTAATAACATGTCCAAAGTATGTGAGATGTAGTCTCACCATCCTTCCTTCTAAGGAGCATTCTGGTTGTACTTCTTCCAAGACAGATTTGTTCGTTCTTTTGACAGTCCATGGTAAAGTCAATATTCTTCGCCAACACCACAGTTCAAAGGCGTCGATTCTTCTTCGGTCTTCCTTATTCATTGTCCAGCTTTCGCATATATATGATACGATTGAAAATACCATGGCTTGGGTCAGGCGCACCTTAGTCTTCAAGGTGACATCTTTGCTTTTCAACACTTTAAAGAGGTCTTTTGCAGCAGATTTGACCAGTGCAATGCATCTTTTGATTTCCTGGCTGCTGCTTCCATGGGTGTTGATTGTGGATCCAAGTAAAATGAAATCCTTGACAACTTCAATCCTTTCTCCGTTTATCATGATATTGCTTATTGGTCCACTTGTGAGGATTTTTGTTTCCTTTATGTTGAGGTGTAATCCATACTGAAGGCTGTGGTCTTTGATCTTCACCAGTAAGTGCTTCAAGTCCTCTTCACTTTCAGCAAGCAAGGTTGTGTCATCTGCATATCTCTGGTTGTTAATGAGTCTTCCTCCAATCCTGATGCCCCGTTCTTCTTCATATTGTCCAGCTTCTTGGATTATTTGCTCAGCATACAGATTGAATAGGTACAGTGAAAGGATGCAACCCTGATGCACACCTTTCCTGACTTTAAACCACGCAGTGTCCCCTTGTTCTGTCCAAACAACTGCCTCTTGATCTGTGTGCAGGTTCCTCATAAGCACAATTAAGTGTTCTGGAATTCCCATTCTTCACAATGTTATCCATAATTTGTTATGATCCACACAATCGAATGCCTTTGCATAGTCAATAAACACGAGTAAACATCCTTCCCATAGAATTCCTCCCAATCCTTTGAATATGGATTGGCCTTATGACTTAGTTTGGCCAAGAAAATGCAGCAGAGAGATACTGTGCTAATTCTAAGTCTACACCTTAAGATACCTTGTGTGTCAACCCCCTGTCTTGGAATCATGTCACTGTCATGAGAAGAATCCAGGCCAACCTGCTGGAGGACAAGAGACATTGAGAAAAAGTCAGTTGTTCTGAGTTTACCCTAGAACAGCCAGCCTGCCATGGCCCAAACATGTAGAGAGCCCAGAGAAGGTCAGCAGAGTCTCCAACTGTCCCACAGTTGACTGCAGATGTGTGACTGGACCCAACAAAGACTAACACAATCATATCAACCCCACCTGCAGACTCATAAGAAACAATGAATGATTATTGTTTTAAATGGATGAGTTTAAGGTCATTTGCTACACATGGATAACCAGCTAATACATCTGACCGACAGAGACCCTTCCAACTATTTTTTCTTCTGTAGTTATTGAAAAAGAAATGAGATATACCTACTGGTATTGCTAAGCTACCAACATTTAAGCTGAATTTCTTACTGGCTATCTCTACTCGGGAAAAGCTTGCTTGAAAAAAAGGCCAACAGAGAGGAAAGCAGACATCAGAAAGAAAACATATTTCTGACAACATTATTTGAGAACCAGGATCCACTAATGCCTGAAGCCAGTATACTCTTGAAGTTTTTGTGATATAAGCTAAAAAAATCCCTTTCTTGCTCAAGACGGTTTGGTGTTTGTCCTTATAAACAAAACTGTACTCATTAATACAATCACAGTAGAATTTACAATAGTGTTTAATGTACAACATGATTTTTTTTTATGTTTACTACAACCTTATGAGATAAATGTTACTATTGTTCATAATTTTTACATTAGGGACCAACAATTTAGAAACTTTATATAACTTGTCCAAGACCACACGTGTGTTAAATGTTGAAAGCAGGGCTTAAACCACAGCTTCCTATAGATTTTCTTCTCTTCTGTGCTCAAAAGAAAACTAAAATTATCATCTAGACTAAAAAAAAAAAGCATTGCAGAATTGGACTCCCATTGTATCTACTTGCATCCTATGCTCTATCCATATAATTTTAGAAAAGGATAAATATTTTAATACCAATAGAGCAAGACATTAGAAGGAAAGTGACTCAAGTGGAATTGGGGGTGGATGAGTGTTCCCAGAGGCCTCTCTAGAAGTGATATTGAATGGAGACCTGGAGAAGGAAGGGCAGGTGGTCTGAAATGATACCAGGGAGGGGAGTTTCAGGCAGAAGTAAGTACAATACAAAGATTTGAAGGAAGCCCAAGTTATTGTCTTTGAGGACAAAAGAAAAATCTAGTTAAGTGAGTCACTTTGATGACTCCTCAATATCCATTATGCTAAGAAATTTCTTTAAACTTTATTTTAGTGATTGCATGTATATCGATTTTATTCGCTATTCTTATTGAATTTGGACATTTTGAGTGTTTTAATTTTCATTATTATATAAAATTATATATATTTCTCTGCAGACACCTAAGTTTCTTACATTTCCTTTAGCATGAACTTACTTGAGGCTTTTGAAACCTGTTACAAACTGCCTCTCAGAAAGGAGTGATAATCTGTATTCCAAGCTTCGGTGTGTAAGATTGTTCTTACTGCTGTATACTCATTTGAGGCTCTTGTTTCATGAGATTATAGAGGCAAGAAAAAAATTTCAATTCTAAAATACCTTGTTGTTAGTTACTGTCCAGTTGATTTCAACTCATGGTGACCCCATGTGTGCATAAGGTTTTCAAGGATGTGACCTTTTGGAGGCAGATCCCCAGGCCTGTCTTCTGAGGCACCTCTGGATGGGATCAAACCTCCAACCTTTCAGCTAGCAGTTGAGTGCTTAACCGTTTGCGCCAACCAGGGACTCCTTACTACATATTTATTTTCAAACTGGGAAGACTTAACAGGGTCGATTACGGTCAATATATGCATTGAAATTGAGACTCAGAGGATAGAAGTGATTTAGCTAGACCATAAGGGAGTTAGTGATGACATCTGGATTATATTGCAGATTATCTAACTCTCAGTCCAAGGCTCATTTTACTCCTTGAGTCAATCATTCTTATCGAATGGAAGAACCTCAAAGTGTTCAAAGGAATCTTCTGTGTGAGTGACAAAAAATCACTTTTTATATAACACTTTCAGGTCTACCATGATGCTCCTTACCCTTTTCTGTGGGTATTTTATACTGGAATGGTTCAGGTAGTGATCCAGTGGTCAGCACCAAGGAGAGCTCCAGCAAGTGTGTGGCCCTTGAAGTTCTCAGCCCTCTGAGCATATCCTGAAAAATTTAATATTGTCTGTCTTTGTCTCATCTTTGGGGAAGAATTTCCTAAGCCTCAAGAAACATGACTTATTAATATTAGTCCTTAGCCCTTAGAATAAAAGCATAGATCTAGCTGTTCACCTACTTCAGGAAGGGCCGTGGAACTGGGTTCTAGACGATAGAATATGAGCAGAGTGATGTGTGCCACCTCCAAGTCTTGGGCATAAAACTCTGCATACACATTCTTCTAAGCTCTTGTCTACTGGGAAGGTGACATTCAGAGGAAACATGGAAGCCGCACATTGAACATGACAGCAGTCACACACCTGAGGCATTAAGCAACTGAATGGAGAAGAACCACAACTAACCTGGATTCCCCACCATGGACATGAGAAAGAAATAAACTTCTTGCTCTGTAAGCCATTGAATTCTTGGGTTCTATTTGTTAAAGCAGTTTTCCCTACCCTAACTAATATGATTCTTTCATGAATACAGAAGCTTTCTGTGTTTGTTTGAAACTCTCCCAACAGCTGCTATTTACAACTGATTCTATTCTTTAAACAACCAGTCCCTACTCACACCTCTTTTACTTCTTGCACATTTATCTCAGCTCTTAATACGTGTAAAATAGGCCACTTAACTCTACCTCTTTCATCTCCCTCTCTTACCCACCCATCATCACACCTATATTAAAATTTCTTACCTTTTTCTTCCTTCTTCTGTCAGAAGAAATACTCTTATACCTGTACTCTCAATTCTATCTACTCCCACCTCCCAAGAGAAGTTTATACAATAATTATATTTTATAGCACTAATCTCTAATTCTATATCGGGTCCAACCCTTCTACCTACCACCATATTTGCCTTTCCAAGGCAAAACCAACCTTTCCCCCTTTCCCTCCTTCCTTCCTAACGCCAACCTTCCCCCCAAACCAACCCCAATTAAAACAAAACAAGAAAAAAAGCAAACAAAAACCAACAAAATGAATTTTCAAGAAAAAAAACCCTTCCTTCCCCTGAAAACAAGGGGTCCAAGAATCCCCAAAACGGAAACGCCCCTGCAAAAGTCAAAAACAAGGGGAATTTTAAAATTTGAATCTTTAGACCTCTCTCTAGTCTTTGACCTTGTTCATCACTTTTTCCTAATGGAATCTCATTTTCCTTTGTCTTCAAGCTAATGGTACTTGTTAAGGATTGAATAGTGTCCCACAAAAAAGTATGTTGAAATACTGGGGAAGCCAGCACAACCTGTTCAAGGCAAGGTCATGGAAACTCCATAGACATATCCAAACTCCTTGAGGGTACAAATTACTGTACTGAGGGCTGTGGGGACCATGGTCTCCTTGAACATCTAGCTCAAGTGGCATGGCACAGTTTATAAAGAAAATGTTCTACATTCTACTTTGGTGAGCAGCATCTGAGGTCTTGAAAACTTGTGAGCGGCCATCTAAGGTACTCCACTGGTCTCACCCCATCTGGAGCAAGGGAGAATGAAGCAAACCAAAGACACAACAGAAAGATTAGTCCAAATGATTATGGACCACAAATGCTACAGCCTTCGCCAGACTGAATCCAGCACAACCGGATGGTGCCCAGCTACCACCACTGACTGCTCTGACAGGGATCACCATAGAGGGTCCTGAACAGAGCTGGAAAAAAAATGTAGAACAAAATTCCAACTCTCTCTTTCACACACACACACACACACACACAAAGTCCAGACTTACTGGCCTGACAGAGACTGGAGAAACCCTGAAAGTATGGCCCCCGACACCCTTTTAGCTCAGTAATGAAGTCACTCCTGAGGTTCACCCTTTAGCCAAAGATTGGACAGGCCCATAAAACAAAACAAGACTAAAGGGACACACCAGGCCAGGAGCAAGGACTAGAAGGCAGGAGAGGACAGGAAAGCTGGTAATAAGGAACCCAAGGTTGAGAAGAGGAGAGTGTTGACATGTCATGAGGTTGGCAACCATTGTCACAGAGCAATATGTGTACTAATTGTTTAATGAGAAAGCTAGTCTGTTCTGTAAACCTTCATCTAAAGTACAATAAAAGTAAAATTAAAATAAAAAAGAAGCAGGACTTTGGGGGGAAAAAAAGTATGTTGAGGTTCTAATCCCTGCTACCTATAAACATGACCTTGTTTGGAAATAAAACTTTTGAAGATGTTATCAGTTAACATGAGGTCCTACTGGAGAAGGGTGTTTCCAATTCAATATGAGTGTTGTTCTTAATGAAAGAAGATAGCAGACACAGAGACTCACAGAGGGGAAGACATCCATATGAAGATGCATCTCCAAGCCAAGGAATGCCAAGAAATGCCTGGGGCTACCAGAAACTGGAAGAGACAAGGAAAGATTTTCTCCTAGAGCCTTCACAGAGAACGTGGTGCTGCCAATGCCCTGAATTCAGACTCCTAGCCTCCAGAACCATGAGACTAGAAATTTCTGTTCTTATAAGCCACCCAATTTCTGGTATTTTTGATGGAAGCCTTAGGAAATGAATACGGTACTTTCCAGTTTTTCTATGTGTTTCTGTTTCTCCTCTGCCTTTGGGCTAAATGTGAATGTTCTCTAAGAGCCTGACATCAGCCCCCAAGAGTTGTCCTCTTCTCAACTTTGTTTCTTGCAGTTCCAATCATACTGAAGTAATTACTAGGCCTTAAGTTTTCACAATTTCTGTGAGATTGCTCTTTTTATTCTCTCTTGCCTTTATTTTCCAAATATCGACTACAATCATATCCCTTCTTCTAATCACCAGTTAAATGTTTTATACTCCATGAAGCTTGCTCTGAATATGGTAGCTAAAAACGTACCTTATCTCTCCAAAATCGAATTGCACTTTGTACCTGTTCCACACAATATTTTATAATATGGTTACTTGAATAGAGCCAGACATATAGTTGGCCCTCACCAGGATCTCCTTTATGAAAGTAAAAACAAAAGAATGAAGGAAATATTCAGATACTTTCCCCCTGCTGGATAATTTTATGGAACTGTGACCAAGTAGCACATACACACGCTGACCCTCAGGCTTCTGAGAATAAATTGCAGTTTACCTCCACGAAGCCTCATGCGTCAAGATCTGGGTGTGTTCTGTGCCATTTCCCCCCTTTCTTTTTGGAGAGTGATGAATCAGACTCATCATGGTATTCAATTAATTTCACACAGCTGATTCCTGAGGGAGTTTGTACCTAACGTCCTCTAACCGATGATCAATCATTCTCTCGTGGTTGGTACCCAAGGCAGCTGGTGGCAGGCCCGTGACATGCTCCAGGTTGTCGAATAGAATGTGTCCCCATCCAAGCAGGAAAGGTTCTCGTGACCTTTGATGGCATTTGAGAGAAGTCGTTTGCTCTGGCTTTTCTGAGGCCATATTGATCTCTGCCCAGGATTCAATTTTAGACAAACAGGAGACATTATTTATGTAAACTGGGCAGGTAATTAAACTCTCCTCCCAGGCAAAAAGGTCAGAGCAGAATATTTAAAGTTTCATTTCTAAGGGGAAGCAGTTAGCTAAAAAAAGAGAGAGAAATCTCGCCGGGAATGTCATGTTGCCAACTGTTGCCCTATAAATTATATGGCCAAGATTATCTTCCTAGGAATAGGTCTGATTTCTCTTTGCTGAAGGAGCTAGAAAAAGGGGAATAGTCAATAAGCATCCAGTTTGCATGTTTAAAATGACTGATGAGTCAAAGTCTTAATGCTAGATTATGATGGAACATTCCATAACTTTTTCAGAGTGATTTTTTAAACAATATTAAACTTAATTAAAAGTTGCAAGTACAGCACAAAGACTATTCTTCCTTTTATTGAACCATAGAGAGTCATTTGATAACATGCTGTCTGTCCCATCTCCCCCAAATCATTCAGCGTGCATTTCCTATAAGCATGAACATTCTTATGTATAACCACAAAACAACTATCAAAATCAAGCTAACATCGATACATTCCCACCATCTAATCCTCAGACCCCATTTAAATTTCTTCATACGTCCTAATAATGTCTTTTATAGCCAAAGATTCAGTTTAGTATTCTGTTTAGATCTTATGTGTCTTTCGCGTCTTTCAGTCTGGAACATTCCTTAGTCATTCCTTGACTTCCATGATCTTGACATTTTTCAAAGGTTACAGTCCAGTTACTTTGTAGAAAACCCCTCAATTTCAGGTTGTTGGCATTATTTGATGATTAGATTCAGGGCATGTACCTTTGGCCGGAATATCATTGATGTGATGCCCACGTCTTTCTCACTGAATCTTGTCCGGTGACATATGTTGCCCACTTGTCCCATTACTGGTGATGTTAACTTGGATCACTTGATTAAGGCGAGGTCTGCCAGACTTCTCCACTGTAAAGTTATTCTTCTCCCCTTTATGGTTAACAAGTTTTAAAGAGAGAGATTTTGAAACTATGGCAATATTTCATTTCTCATCAAACTTTTATCCATTGATTTGTTTATTGCCATATAGACTCTTGAATTTTTGTTTGATTCACTAGGTCATAATTTATTATTTTATTATTTTTTTTTTCGATGCTATAATTGTCCCTAATTTGACCACTGGGAGCCATTAAACTGACTTATGTATTCTCTTGAAATATTCCCGGTTGGTCTTTGAGCACTTCTTAATATTCTGGCTGGAAAGATGCTCCAGGTTCCTTATGTACTTTCCCTGTCCCAGCCCTGGAGTCAGCCATTTCCCCAAGGAAATTTGGCTCCTTTTAGTGAAAAATAATATTTAGAAACCAAGATATGGGGGCTATGTGTGCTTATTGCTATTGGAGTGTTACTGTTTTCTGGCCCTCTCTGTGGACAGAGCTAGGGAATACATGTATATATAAAACCAAAACCAAACCAGTTACAATCAAGTCAGTTCCAAATCATGTTGACTCCATGTATGCATACACACACACACACTATATATATACCCACACACATACAAACACACACATTTTTACACAAATAACACGGCTTTCTTCTATGTTAGTTTGCCATCCATGCCCTCTACCCATGAGGTATTTTCATAAGTGCTGCTATGCCAATTTTTTTCATGTTGCTGTTAAAAAACTAGCATAATGCACTTACAAAAATACCTCACAGGGATAACACATGGCTGATAAACATAGAAGGCGTGCATTATTTGAGTAAAAATATGGTGTGTGTGTATACACACACATTTATGTCTTACTGATTTCTAGATCTATTTTTATATTAAAAACCATGAGTTCACAGAGATACTACTAATTTAATACCTCAGAGTTCATTTTAGTTTTCTTCCTTTTTATGTTTCTAACTCCTTTCTCCAACAATGAAACATTTGGCTTCTACTATCTTTAATATAGAAGCAAGGATGGTGAGACTTTGTCTCACATGCTTTGGACATCTTATTAGGAAAGACCAGTCCCTGGAGAAGGACATCAAGCTTGGTAAAACAGAGGGTCAGCAAAAAAGAGGAAGACCCTCAATGAGATGGGCTGACACAGTGGCTGCAACAATGGGATCAAGCATAACAACTACTGTGAGGATGGCACAGGACTGGGCAGTGTTTTGTTCCGTTGTACATAGGGTTGCTATGAGTTGGAATTGACTTGACAGCACCTAACAATAACACCTTTAATATGGAGCCCTGGTGGCACAGTGGTTAAGAGCTACGGCTGCTAACCAAAAGGTTGGCAATTCAAATTCACCAGCCATTCCTTGGAAACCCTATGGGGCAGTTCTACTCTGTCTTATAGGGTCACTGTAAATTGGAATAGACTCAACAGCAAAGGGTTTTTGGGATTTGGATCTTTCTCCCTGTTAGCAACCAACCTGCTGTCACTGCTGCTGTCCCTCAACTTGGTGAGGACCACCTCCTCAGCCTGCTTGGGCTCCCACACCCTTCACTGGGCCACAGCCATTGGCAACCCCTCTCACCCCTCGTGGACACCCTCCTTACCCTGCCCAGGCTCTGACACATCTGGCTTTCACACACCTGGCCGCCACCATTTCTGTCCACTCCCCACTGCACAGACAGCTTCCTCACTCACTTGGGCTCCATAACTCCATGTTGGGTGGCTGCAGCTACTGTTGCCACCTCCCCTTCAAGGATTCCTCCTCATCCTGTCCTAGCTCGGATGCCCTGTTTTGGGCCACCTTCCCTCATGTGGAAACCTGCTCATCCCTCTCAGGTGCTGACACTGTGCTGGGGGACCCTTCCTGTATTCCGATCACCCCATGCTAGATTGTGACATTGCCAATCCTTATGTGGACACTAGAGTCTCCTTTCTCTGCTCAGGCTTCAATAACCCTACTGGGAGACTCTCCCAAACACATGCCCTCCTGACCCCACTCAGGCTCCGACCCTGTTCTGGGCTACCTTGCCCTGCTTCTTTCCCCAGTAGCTAGCTACCTTGCTTAGCCCCACCTAGTCACTTTGGCATTGAATTACTTGGGAAGAGAAGAGGAAGAGGAATTGTTTGATAGTTTCTTTTTAAAGAAATTATTAATATTTTAAACTTTTAATTGGAAAATGACTGTGACTTTTTTCTTTTTTCCAGTTGAAAAGTTCTGGTCTCTTGGCCAGAACTTGAGCCTGAAGAAACTAGAGTTTTCTAGCAAGAATTTCTATTTGCCAGAAAAATTCTAACCTCCTTGTTCTCTAGTGGTCTAGTCAAAGCAGCTGGTTTCCATAATCGTCCTATGTAGGTGTGATCTTCTGACATTATGACATTAACATCTGTAAAATCAGCCAATGTTCCCAGCAGAAAACAGATGGTACATGAAAATTAGGATAATTTCAGCAGAATCTCATAAATGGGGTAGTTAGATAGCTGTGGGCAGGGAGAAGAATCCACAGAGATAGGCCTTGGGGCTGGTAACCACAGAGAGCTATCAGCATCCCTGGACCTTTGGATGCCAGCTCACAACCCTGTGGTTCTGTTATCACGCCTGAGTCCCAGCATGGGTGGGCTGTGCTGGCTCCCTCCTAGGGATCCAGGGAGCATTTACTTAATCCACTCTAAATCTTCCCAACCTCCTTTTTGTAATCCCAGAGAAAGTCTTTCTTTTTCTTACAGGGTGTGACTTCCTTCAAGTCCCACCTTTATTCTCCCTGGGTCTATGAGTTTCTCTATGATCCTTCCTCTAAGTTTTAGTTCTTGATCTATTTAGAAAGAGAAAGGCAGAGAGAGGGAGAGAGAGGGAGAGAGAGAAAGAGAGAAGGGAAGGGGAGGGAGGGAAGATAGAGAGGGATAAAAGGAAGGAAGGGAGGGAGGGAGGGAAGAAGGGAGGAAGGAAGGAAGGGAAGAAGAAGGGAGGAAGGGAGGAAGTCAGAAAGTTAGAAGGAAGGAAGAAAAGGAATTAAAATTTGGAAATAAGGAAGGAAGAAAACACCTGTGGGAGTTCTGAGAAATCCTTTTTTTGGAATCACTGTGGTTTTAAAGGCTATGATCTTCTTCTAGACTTAAGAAAGCAGTGCTCTATTTTGAAAAGAGCTTGACAGTGATGTCTGTCCCCTGAACAGAGCATCATTAGGAAGAGAACAGCTACAGGGCTGTTGGAACCACCAGGCGTCATTAGGAATGAACACGTCTGTTTAACCATGTCTGTTTATATGTAGATTCTCCCACCATATTCTCCCATCATATGCACAACTTGTCAGTGGCAGGTCTGGGATTCAAACCCAGGTTTGTCTGACTCCAAATAGATTGTTTTCCACTTCCGTGTTGTTGTCCCATCTCCCTCAAATATGATATAATCTGTAACGTACTCACACAATAAATGCTCTGTTATAATTTGCTAACATGGATCTCAAACCAATAGCTTGTTGTGAAAATTGAGGTCATTTTGCACCGATGCATACAAAATAATGACAATTTATCATCACAGATAGAGCATTTTAACTAGTTGCAACTTTTAATATGTGGAGTACCAGAGATTACTTAATCTGTTTTACAAATTAGTAATAGATTTGGAGCCAAAATTTCCAATAACTGTGTAGCATATCCATATGCTATCTCAGTTATCCCTAGAGAGGAAATGGCACTGTAGTAAGGGTTTGAGAAGCTGTGGCCCCGTGGAGGCGCACTGCTTGGATACCTCTTCAAGAAAGTACTTGCAGTTCAGCTGCAAGGGGTGAAGTCAGAATACAACCTCCAGCTGCAGAATCTTTGGGATCAGCCACAGTATTTGAGCAAGGGCACACTCTTCCAGGGTACAGCCACAAGTTGCTGTTGAGTCGATTCCAATTTATGGTGATAGCATGTGTGTCAGAGTAGAACTGTGCTCCATAGGGCTTACAATGGCTGATTTTTCAGAAGTAGATCTCCAGGCCTTTCTACTGAGGTGCTTCCGGGTTGATTCGAACCTCCAACCTTTAAGTTAGCAGATGAACATCTTAACAATTTGCACTGCAGTTTTAGGCTCTCGGTTCTCAATCCTGCTTCCTCCCTATTTTATCTCTCACAAGCTATCCCCCACCCCATAAGCCTCTTGCACTTGTGTGGGGATATACGCCATTTAAACATGGCTACATTACTGACAACTTCAGCCCCTCAAAGGCCTCTATGCTGCACAGCATGTTGAGACTTGTCCCCAACATGTTGGACTTGTCACGATTTGTTTTTCCAAACCCGTTACTGATTGGCTTGTTTACCTGAAGTCCATTCTCCCTTGCCCAAAACTTATTGTTATTCACCCAAAGCCCATTGTTCTGTGATTTGCTTCACTACTTGCTGTATTGACTATAAATAAATTCCTGGGCCTGAAGCCGGGGTTGACTCCTCAGAGTGACCCTCCTTGGCCCCACTTCTCTGTTAGAGTAGTGTTTGGTTACTGTCTTCGCCACCCCGACAATCGTCACCGCTGCGACACACTTGTAACTCTGTTTCAGTATCTCATTCTTGGAGGACTCACTTGACACAGAGATACTAAAGAGAACTAAAATAAATAAGTAAATAAAGTACCTTCTCATCACATATTGGGGGTACGCGATATCAACATGATATCACTAATGTCCATCGTGATCATTTGGTTGGGGTGGTGTTTGCCAGACGTTGCCACTATAAAGTTATTATTTTTCCCCTTTCTATACCGTATATTCTAGTCACTAAGTCCAACCCACACTGCAAGAGTCAGCGGGTGGGGAGGAAATAAGCTCCATTTCCTAGAGGGGAAATATCTATTTAGCCTTTCACTTTTACATCTTTCCCATATTTATTATTTCAGAACCAGAAAGAAACAGATCAAGGGCATCAAAGTAGAGCTGGTAGCATAATTTATTTGTGTTTATTTTAATCTTTCTATCCAGAGATGCTGCAAGGTTCAGAAGATTTAAGAGTAATCGTAACAGTAACAGTAATGGCTTCCATTCAGTGAGGATCCACTACATTTACTGGGCTCTGTGCCATGTGCCATACACATATTTTCTATAACTTTAATCACACCCTGAACATTTCTAGTTATTTGAGGACATGGAGCCTCAGCGACGTTCTATCTTTTGGGCCAAGGTCATAAGGGTTGTAACACAAACAAAAGTCAAACCCAAGTGTCTTAGTTATCTAGCGCTGCTATAACAGAAATACCACAAGTGGATGGCTTTAACAAAGAGAAACTTATTCTCTCACAGTCTAGCAGGCTAGAAGTCCAAAGTGTGCCAGCTTCAGGGGAAGGATTTCTCTCTCTGTCGGCTCTGGGGGAAGGTTCTTGTCATCAATCTTCCCCTGGTCTAGGAGCTTCGCAGCTCAGGGACCCTGGTCCAAAGGACATGAACCACTCATGGCCCTTCTTTCTTGGTGATATGAGGTCCCTCTCTTCTCTACTCACTTCTCTCTTTTATATCTCAAAAGAGATTGACTCAAGACACAACCTAATCCTGTAGATTGAGTCCTGCCTCATTAACATAACTGCCTCTAATCCTGTCTCATTAACATGATAAAGGTTAGAATTCATAACACATAGGATATTCACATCAGATGACTAAATGGTGGACAGCCACACAATACTGGGAATCATGGCCTAGCCAAGTTGACACACATTGTTGGGGGACACGATTCAATCCATAACACCAGGACTGTCAGGCTGCATCCATCGCAGTGCTCCCTGACATCCGATAAGGTATGAAGAGTCAGTACCACACCACTGGTCAGGAATTCAGGGAGTTCAGAATATTGAGTTGGAAGCAGAGTGCTGTACTGACAGAGTAAGCAAGGAGTTTAATCTGAAAAGTCAATTAAGTGTAGAAGAAATGGCACATCTAGAAAGAAAGTTAACGCAGGCCAAACTGGGTTATTTTTGTGCAGCTAAATTGTTCCCATCTCCCTGTCCCCATCTCCCTCTGCTCACATATCTATCATAGCACTTGTCAGATACTGTTAATTCAAAAACATGTCCGTTTTTCTAACTGTTGCCCATGAGCACTAGAGTAGCAACATTCATGCCTTGCAGATCTCCATAACACCAACACCTAGCATGACGTCCAGCGCTTAGTAGCTGCTCAAGCTGAATGCATGAATAAATGTATGTGAAAATCCCTGCTACTTCAACTTCTGGAAATGATCTTGTGTTCTAATCACATCACATTATTTCTTTAGATTTCACATCAAGTATTGTTCACAATGAACTGAAGTTAAGGTCATGTAATAATGAACAGTCAGCCTTCTCTAGTTTAGCTGGAGACAGAGTTGGTCTGAAAATCCACCATGGAGTCAACAGGAGAAGAGAGACCTCACTGATGTAGCTAACTGGGAGATAGTCGGAATGGATTTGCCACTTGGAAAGTCAGAAACAGCTATGTCATCCTAGTATTAAACAAATGAGTAGAGCTGTCGTTCTTGCTTCCAGCACACAACTCCCACCATTCTCTCTTCACTAATCTCCGCACTGACCCTTTTATCTGCACATCTAACCTCCTTACCAGAAATATGGTAAGGATTATCAGATACATGATTATAACATAACTTTGGATGTTCATACTTACATCTACTCAAATTCACAACATTCTGCTAGGTAAAGCTTTCTTATTAGCATTGGAATAATTATTGAATATTATTCCATTCCCATCACTGGTAGTATTAAATAGTTTGAATGCACTTAATTTGTGTTTATTTATTTTAGTGTTTCTTTAGCATGTTTGATTGTGGCTTTTTTTTTTTTTTTTGGTCTTAATTCTATGTCTATAATAATAGAAAAAGCCTGATTTGGGAGGACTTGTCTTCCTAGTTCTTTGAGCGTATGTTCTGCCCTTTATTCAAGATCTGTACCTCACCCACTTCTTTTTTTTTGTTGTTGAGACTATACACAGCAAAACATATGCCAATTCCACCATTTCTATATGTACAGTTCAGTGACACTGATTGCGTTCTTTGAGTTGTGCAACCTTCTTACCCTCTTTTTCCAAGTTGTTCCTCCATCATTAACTTAAAATCACTGTCCCCTAAGGTTCCTATCTAATCTTTCGAGTTGCTGTTGTCACTTTGATCCCATATAGTTATTAAAAGAGCATAATGCTCAAAGCAGACATTCTTTGCAAGTTAAGCTAGACTATTGTTTGGTTTTAAGAAGACTTCAGGGGATATTTTTTGGTTTAAGGTTTAAAGATTACCTCACAAGAGACTAAGATACGAGCTTGAATGTGAAAGGAGCCCTGGTGGCACAGTGGTTAAGACCTCGGCTGTTAACCAAGAGGTCGGCAGTTCGAATCTACCAACCACTCCTTGGAAACCCTATGGGGCAGTTCTACTCTGTCCTATAGGATTGCTATGAGTTGGAATCAACTCGACAGCAACGGGTGTTTTTTTTTTTTTTGGTTTTGAATATGAAGGATGAATAAGAGGAAGAAGACTTAGGCATGACAAGGGAGCTAGGAAAGGGGGATCCTCCAGAAAAATAAATTAACCAATTAAGACTTTTCCATTTATAAAATAATAATAATATAAACAGTGATGATAATCACAAGTATGTGTAGAAACTATGTTTTACAAAGAACTAGCACATATATTAGCTCCAGAGGTTAGGGGCAGTTGTAGTGCAAATACATGTGCTTTGAGAGATTTGGATGAGTTCATTACCAGGTACCTTGATCTGTTTTAGGATAGGTAATTACAATATACTTTGATGATAGTAATTATGAGGCCTTTTGGAACATTCTCAATATACTATGGCATGTGAAAAATGTACCCTTGATGGAACCTAGCCCTGAAAATAATTTTTTTCCTCAAGCAGTGTTCTATATACTCTATCTGTCCATGCCCTCATCCTTGGAAGGTGGAGGCTATGAGGCATATGGACCTGTGAGGACTGAGAATTCCGGCAGATGCCTTGGCAGCCATGATGGAGGTGATGACTGAAACCAAAGGGCCACTACTGGGTGCTCAGGTGGCTAACCAAAAAGTCAACAGTTCAAATCCATCAGCCGCTCCTTGGAAACCCTATGAGGGCAGTTCTACCCTGTCCTATAGAGTTGCTACGAGTTGGATTGATGCAACAGCAACGGGTTTGGTGTTTTTTTTTTTTTTTTGTCTAGAGTTGGTCTAGTCATGTGTACTTCTTGGAAGCTTCTTAAATTTGACCAGTTGAGAACCATTGAGAACCACTGATTACAAAGAAATAAGTTTAGCACACCATACCAAAAAAACAAAACCCATTGCCGTTGAGTCAATTCCGACTCATATACCACTTTTCAATTCTGCCTTTTGTTTCAGACACCCACAGATATTTTTCATGGTTTCTTGTGTGGGTGGATAATGAATAAAGTCAATATACTCTGTTGACTGATGCACCATGAGGTAGATACTATGTCAGTAAAGAACTCTTGCTCTGGTGCGTTTAGGATTAACGACCACTGGTGTGATGACTTAAGGTATAAATTCCTTGGGGACAAGGACTGTGTTGGGCAGGATCTGGGTAGGGAAGAGACAGCGCACTCAGACTGGGTACTTGGAGGAAAGTTTAAACGCATATTCATAAATATGTCAGCAGGGTGTGGGGAAACCCGAAGGAATAACTTGCTGAAGTGGGCGCCTTCAGCATTCTTGGGCGTGAAGGGAGAGGGCAAGTTACTGGAAACCAGAGACAGAGAGGCCTTTGAGGAGCACCCCTCCCCACCAGGAGCTGTGACTTACAATTGAGTAATATACTTAGCCCTTGTTGACCCTGAAGAGATGGAGCCGGGAGACTAAATACCCAGAGCATATTCTCCTCTGTCCCTTCCTCCAATCTCCCATTGATGCTCCCCATTGGCCAAACCCAACCAGAAGCCAAAAGGCAAGAAAACCCATTGATGCCATCCATACAGGTCAGCCTCATAAGTCACAGAGCAGGGAGCAAGTGGGGAAGGTGGGATCTGGAAGGGCAAGTGGGACCAAGATTCTTTTTTTCACTTATGCGACCCCCCTCCCCA
This sequence comes from Trichechus manatus latirostris, assembly GCF_000243295.1. Lineage (NCBI taxonomy): Eukaryota > Metazoa > Chordata > Mammalia > Sirenia > Trichechidae > Trichechus > Trichechus manatus. Next base: position 15,889,187 of record NW_004443958.1, read on the forward strand.
AATACCCATAATATTTAACATATGTAATTTTCTCAGTAAGAGCTTGGGTGAATTATTACAATAAAGACAATGAAGACAAATAGGGTTACAAGGCAAGAGGAAGTAACTTACTGGGTACCTTCCTTGTGCCAGGTGTCCCCTTTGGTTTTAAATTGAATCTCATAATAACTCCATGAGATGAGCTATTATTATGAAAACCATGGAACTGGATGAGACCACCTACAGCGAGGATGTAGAGAGAGAAGAGGCGGGAGTACTGGACAAAGCCCTGAGCCACTCCGACATTTAGAGGGCAGACAGAGAGGCGCTGACAAAGGAGACTGACAAGGAGCCACTTCTATAATACACATTAAAGCCCTGCCATTTCAGGACAGAGATGATTTTGTATGAGAATTAATGATTTAAATCAAATTCACAAACACAGAGACATCCTCTGTCCAGCAGCACTACATTGTGAGCTGCAGGGGGGAATAGAATTCTTTTTCATGCTCATAGAAGCAACTTGTGCTTGTAAGTGCATGATAGTTTGCAAGGCATTTTGGCATATATCAATTTCTTTTACTGGTCCCTAGTATTCAGAGAGTTAGGTGCCAGTCTCCTTCATTTCACATTAGAAAGGTCACATGATTCTCTTAAGTTCTCATAAAGTTAGGAAGGGCAGTAGAAATTTGAATAGCACTTCTGATGCCAGTTTTCTATCACCTCATTGTCCTTTCCACCCACACAAATTCTTGGATTCTCCCTTTGAACCATCTTCCTTCATAGCATACAATGTAGAATAACTGCATTACTGATGGCACAGTTTTCTAGATCTCTTTGTTCCAAAGCAAGTGGACATTTGGGACCTGCCTTCCGCAGCCTTGCGTAGGTATGCTGCTTCCAGGAAAGGTACCTGGAGTGCTATTGAGCTGTGTCCCAGAAGATAATGAGTATTAGGTTTGAATCAGAGGAGTTTTCGTTCAAATTCTGGTTCTGTCTCACACAATAAATGTGTGATATTGCACAGGTCACTAACCTTCTTTGAACCTCTGTTTCCTCATGGGTAAAATGAAGATAATGACAGTCTATAATGGGTATTTATTGATTTTGCTGGGCCTGCATCCATTCTCCTCTGTCCCCTCCTCATTCCATTCTTATAGCAACAATACTTCAATTTCACCTTGGCGACTTCTCTATATCCCACCCTAAGCTTTTGTGCATGGGATGAAGTTGTTTCTCCGGGATGCAGCAACAGATAACTTATGTTAAGGCTAAGCCAATCAGTACATAGCAGTGCTTTCCACCCCCTCATGCTTTGATGATTGGCTTAGGGATGGTCACATAGTCCAAGTCAGGCCAATCAGAACCAAGAAATTTAATTCTGGTATGTCTTTTCTGAGCTACCCAGAAAAGCAGATTCTCTTCTCTGCTGGACTGGGTGCTGTAACTGTGAGTTTGAGCTACTGGGAGTCACCATAGGAGGCCAACCTAAAAGATGCAGATTGAGGAAAAGATTTTGGGGATGTCATCTGAACCCTTGAAGGAGTCATGTCTGAGGCCCCTGGATTCTACCTTGGACTTGCATGTAAATTAGTATATCCTCTTCCTTGCTCCAGCCAGTTTGAGGAGGGTTTTCTATCATTTGCAACTGTGAGACTGTAAATTGATAAAATTATCTCAAAGGGCTTCAGTGAAGATGAAATTAATAATTATGAAAAGCACTAATCCATAGGAGGCTCTCAATAAATGGAAGCAATTTTTACGATTTCATCTTTGGTTTCCTTTAAATATTACGCTCTTTCCATGACAACCTTGGCATGGTCTCAAAAATTGAAAGCTATAAAGGGATCTAAGCAGAACCAGGTGTTGCAGGCTTGTGTGTATTTTCAAAAGTTCAAAGCGTCAAGCTAAAATGCCAGTCACTCTGATGCAGACTGCATATTCATAATCAGAAGTACACACATAGAAAACACAAACATGCATAATCATTCAGTATGCAATAAACATACATCCTAAAATAAGCCCAACAAATATGTAAGTCTCTCTGGTGTGAGAAAGAAAAATAACAAAACTTGGCAGATCCCATCAGGTTACTTCAGTGGAGTGTCCAAAGTAGATTATGTTAATTTCAACAGTAATTTTTAATATTTGTAATATAATATACATCATCATCAAAGAATGTTTTCTTCTGTGTTTAAACCTTTTCTTGAGTTCTTATAACAGTGGTCTTATACAATATTTGTCCTTCTGTGACTGACTAAATTCACTCAGCATAATGACCCGCAGATTCCTCCATGTTATAAGATGTTTCACGGCTTCA
>NW_004443958.1:15891675-15893790 GCF_000243295.1 Trichechus manatus latirostris
GATTAATGCTAGCCTTGTTGGGGTGAGATGATATCTCATTGTAGTTTTGATCTGCATTTTTCTAATGGCTAATGATTGTGAGCATTTCTTCATATGTCTGTTAGCTGCCTGAATATCTTCTTTGGTGAAGTGACTGTTCATATCCTTTGCCCATTTTTTAGTTGGGTTATTTGTCTTTATGTTGTTGTTGAGTTGCCGCATCTTGTAGATTTTAGAGACTAGACGCTGATCAGATTTGTCGTAGCCAAAAAATTTTTCCCAGTCTGTAGGTTGTCTTTTGACTCTTTTGGCAAAGTCTTTTGATGAGCATAAGTGTTTGATTTTTAGGAGCTCCCATTTACCTAGTCTCACTTCTGGTGCTTGTGCATTGTTACTTATGGTTCGCATTGTGTTTATACCATGTATTACGGCTCCTAGCGTTGTCCCTATTTTTTCTTCCACGATCTTTATTGTTTTCAATTTATATTTAAGTCTTTGATCCATTTTGAGTTAGTTTTTGTGCATGGTGTGAGGTATTGGTCTTGTTTCAGTTTTTTGCAGATGGATATCCAGTTATGCCAGCACCATTTGCTAAAGAGACTGTCTTTTCCCCAGTTAACAGACTTTGGGCCTTTGTCAAATATCAGCTGCTGATAGGTGGATAAATTTATGTCCAGATTCTCAATTCTGTTCCATTGGTCTGTGTTTCTGCTATTGTACCAGTACCAGGCTGTTTTGACTACCGTGGCAGTATAATAGGCTCTAAAATCAGGTAGTGTGAGGTCTCCCACTTTGTTCTTCTTCTTGAGTAATGCTTTACTTATCTGGGACCTCTTCCCTTTTCCATATGAAGTTGGTGATTTGTTTCTCCATCTCATTAAAAAATGTCAGTGGCATCTGGATTGGGATTACATTGTATCTGTTGATCACTTTGGGTAGAATTAATATTTTTTATAAGGTTGAGTCTTCCTATCTATGAGCGTGGTATGTTTTTCCACTTAGGCAGGTCTCTTTTGGTTTCTTGCAATAGTGTCTTGTAGTTTTCATTGTATAGTTCTTCTACGTCTCTGGTTAGATTTATTGCTAAGTATTTTATCTTCTTGGGGGCTATTGTAAATAGTATTGATTTGGTGATTTCTTCTTCGAGGTTCTCTTTGTTGGTGTAAAGGATTCGAACTGCTTTTTGTATGTTTATCTTGTATCCTGAAACTTTGCTGAAATCTCCTATTAGTTCCAGTAGTTTTCTTGCGGAATTTTTGGTTTTTCTGTGTATAAGATCATATCATCTGAAAATAGAGATACTTTGACTTCTTCCCTACCAACTTGGATGCCCTTTATTTCTTTTTCTAGCCTAATTACTCTGACTAGGACCTCCAGCACAATGTTGACTAAGAATGGTGATAAAGGGCATCCTTGTCTTGTCCCCGTTCTCAAGGGGAATGCTTTCAAAGTCTCTCCATTTAGGATGATGTTGGCTGTTGGCTTTGTATAAATGCCCCTAATTATATTGAGGAATTTCCCTTCTATTCTTATTTTGTTGGGAGTTTTTATGATCAATGGGTGTTGGACTTTGTGAAATGACTTTTCTGCATCGATTGATAAGATCATGTGGTTCTTGTTTTTTGTTTTATTTATGTGATAGATTACATTGATTGTTTTTCTAATGTTGAACCATCCTTGCATACCTGGTATAAATTCCACTTGATTATGGTGAATGATTTTTTTGATATGTTGCTGAATGCTATTGGCTAGAATTTTGTTGAGGATTTTTGCGTCAATGTTCATGAGGGATATCGATCTGTAATTTTCTCTTTCTGTGGTGTCCTTACCTGGTTTTGGTATCAGGGTTATTCTGGCTTCATAGAATGAGTTTGGGTGTATTCCATCCGTTTCTATGCTCTGAAATACCTTTAGTAGTAGTGGTGTTAACTCTTCTCTGAAGGTTTAGTAGAACTCTCCAGTGAAGCCATCCGGGCCAGGGCTTTTTTTTGTTGGGAGTTTTTAAATTACCTTTTCAATCTCTTCTTTTGTTATGGGTTTATTTAGTTGTTCTGTTTGTGTTAGTTGAGGTAGGAGTGAGTTTCTAGAAATTTGTCCATTTCCTCTAGGTTTTCAAATTTGTTAGAGTACAATTTT
>NW_004443958.1:15894291-15896464 GCF_000243295.1 Trichechus manatus latirostris
TTATGTATTTTGGAGCCCTGTTGTTGGGTGCATAAATATTTATTATAGTTATGTCCTCTTGGTGTATTGACCCTTTAATCATGTCCTTCCTTATCCTTTTTGGTGGATTTTATTTTGTCAGAAATTAATATTGCCACTCCTGCTCTTTTTTGAGTGTTGTTTGCTTGATATATTTTTTCCATCCTTTGAGGTTTAGCTCCTTTGTGTCTTAGGTGCATCTCTTGTAGGCAGCATATAGACGGATCGTGTTTTTTTATCCAATCTGCCACTCTCTGACTCTTTATTGGTGCCTTTAATCCATTTAAGTTCAGGGTAATTATTGATACGTATGAGTTTAGTGCTGTCGTTTTGATGTCATTTTTTGTGTGTTGTTAACAGTTTCTTTGCTCCACTTAGTTTTCTGTGCTGAGTTGTTTTTATTTATGTATTTTCTTTTCATCTTTTTCATTGTTGTTGATTTTGTGTTTGCTGAGTCTTTATATTTGTCTAGTTTTTTATTTTGACTTGTAGGAGTGTTAGTTTCCTTTGTGGTTACCTTAGTATTTACTCCTATTTTTCTAAGTTCATACCAATCTTTTATTTCTTTATATCACCTTGACTTCCTCTCCACATGAAAAAAATCTATGTTTACATTTTTTAAGTCCCTCTTTTTTGTTTTAATGTTGTCATCTTTTACATATTGACATCTGTTTCCCTATTTTCAGTTTTTTAGCTTTGATTTATTTTTGTGACTTCCCTATCTAAGTTGATATCTGGTTGCTCTGTCCTGTGTTCTAGCCTTGGATTATTATGTGATGTTATTGATTTTCTAACTGGAGACCTGCCTTTAGTATTTCTTGTAATTTTGATTTGGTTTTTGCAAATACCCTAAACTTCTGTTTATCTGGAAATGCCCTAATTTCACCATCATATACGAGAGACAATTTTGCTGGATATATAATTCTTGGCTGGCAATTTTTTTCCTTTGAGGCTTTATATATGTCATACCATTGCCTTCTTGCCTGCATGGTTTCTGCTGAGTAGTCCGAGCTTATTCTTATTTACTCTCCTTTGTAGGTGACTTTTCGTTTATCCCTAGCCGCTCTTAAAATTCTCTCTTTACCTTTGATTTTGGCAAGTTTGATTATAATATGTCTTGGTGACTTTCTTTTGGGATCTACCTTATGTGGGGTTCAATGAGCATCTTGGATAGATATCTTGTCATCCTTCATGAAATGAGGGAAGTTTTCTGCCAACGAATCTTCAACAATTCTCTCTGTATTTTCTGTTATCCTCCCCCCACCCCACCCCATTCTGGTACTCCAATCACTTGTAGGTTATTCCTCTTGATGGAGTCCCACATAATTCTTAGGGTTTCTTCTTTTTTAATCCTTTTATCTGATTTTTCCTGAAATAAGTTGTTGTCAAGTGCTTTATCTTCAATCTCACTAACTCTGACTTCCATTGTTTCAATTCTACTCCTATGACTTTCTACTGAGTTGTCTAATTCTGACATTTTATTATTAATATTCTGGATTTCTGATTGCTGTCTCTCTATGGATTCTTGCAGCCTGTTAAATTTGTCATTATGCTCTTCTCTAATCTGTTTAATTTGCTTTATCGTGTGCTCTGTGTTTTGCTTAATTTCCTTCCTAATTTCTTGAAGAATTTTGTATATTAATCTTTTGTATTCTGCCTCTGATAATTCCAAGAAGTTTTCCTCCTCTGGAAAATTTCTAGATTCTTTATTTTGGGAGCCTGCTGAAGCCATCATGGATTACCTCTTTATGTGATTTGATATTGACTGTTGTCTCTGAGCCATCAATAAGTTATTATGTTTATTTATTTTATGTTTGCTTACTATGTCCTAGCTTCTTGTTTTGTTTTGGTATATCCAAATAGGCTGCTCTTGTGAGTTGGTTTGATTATTGGCACCTTTGAAGCTCTAGTGTCCTGTCACCAGGTGGTTAGATCTTTTACTAGGTATGTGAGCTTAGGAGTCCGCCTACTCCTCATGTGTGGATTCAACTCAGGTGCCCAGGAAGATGGCCACCAAGTGTGTGGTGTAGGCTCTCACCTACAGACCTAGACAGGTATGCATGATTGGTATAGGCACAGGCATCTGGCTGCAGCAGGAGGACACTCTCTGAGCTACACAGGGGGCTGACAGCTGCCCCTGAGTGTCCAGGAGGAA
>NW_004443958.1:15896639-15913979 GCF_000243295.1 Trichechus manatus latirostris
TGTTGTACTGTGGTAATGAGGGCCTACGCTGTTGAAATGGACCCACACAAGTCTATGCAGGGGGAAAGGCACTTAAAGTCCATGGATCCCTTATGCCTGTGCCTAAGCAAAGGAGCTCTGCCTACCCTGAGTTCCTGGCTTAGGGAAGCTGGCAGTTTATTTTTTCCCATTTGTTAATTTGTTCACTCTCCAAGGCAGGGAGAATGGCTCAGGGTGTGTGATGGATCCTCCTTCTGGCCCAGGGGACTCGGTAATTGCTGAAGCCAGTCCAGGATCCAGTGCAGAGCAGGGACCGGGGAGGTAAATGGGAGCGGGGTTTTTCCCTAAGGGGGGTGTTTTTGATCTGCATGGTAGGTCGGACGCAAGTACTTATCTTTCACCAATCGAGGGCCACTTCTCACTGGTTCTGGGTGGCTGAGTAGACTCTCTGCTGCTGGGTCTCTCCCGGTGCAGAAAATGCCTGCCGAGCACGGCTGCTTGCCTGCTTCACTGCTCATCTATGAGCTGATCAGGCCTGAAGGGCTCAGGCTCTCACCGGGTCAGGTCTGGCAACTCCGTGCTGCTGCAGAACCATCTCTCCCTCCCCCTGCTACTCAGTCCAGTTCCTAAACTTTGCCTTCGATGTTTCAGGATCCTAGATTGTCATATATAATCAATTTACTTGTTTTTTTGGGTCTTTGTTGGAGATGGTTCAGCGGAAACGTCTGATTGCTCTGCCATCTTGGCCCCGCCTCCCTCCCAAATCTCCCTCTTTTCAACAAGAGAATCTTCTCCACCTGCCTCAGACACTTGGTTGAAGTAAGATGCAGTGCTGGAGTTCACGCATGCACTAAGAGGCAATTCCTTTACAATTTCATATCCTGGATTCTATTTCAGATAGGAAACATTCCTATCGCGGTTACAATTCCAAGGCTAATTAGGGTAGAACTTTTAAGATGCATTTAATACAAATCAGATGGAAAGTAATATCATATATAGAATTTGTAAAGACCTTCATGTAACATTTGTCCATTTCCTAAAGAGATAGGAGAAAGAGTTGAAGAATCAGAAGGGCAAAAGTTTTCATCAAATTAACTCAATGACTACTTTGTTGGGTTTGCATATGCAAACTAGCTAGTAATTACCATATCTGCAAGTGAAGACTTGAAGATAGAAACTGAAGAAAAGAAATATGAACAAGTTTTTATTTCAACAAGTTGGCTTTGGCAGAGATTGGCTAGATGCTCACCTATCCTGTTTCCATTTCCTGAACACACAGGAAGAGCTTATTTCCCATTCTCACTTGCAGTTACATTGGGGCCCTGTGACTGGTTTTTACCCAATTAAATGTAAATAGAAGTGGTATACTATTTTTGGACTTGACCATAAAACTCCCTATCTAATCACCCATTCTCTCCCTCGTTTAATGGTCATGGTGGGGGCTACATATTGAAAATAGTGGCATTAAAACCTGGAAGGAGCCTGGGTCACTGAATCATTGTTTGGAGAAGAGCCACCCAGAAGAGCAACAGTTCTGTGTAGGACTATGCAGTGGGTAAGAAATGAGCCTGCGTGCTAAGCCACTGCGTTTTTATTTACTTATTTTTTTTACATCTAGTGTGGCTTTTTCCTGTAATACATCAGCACATACAAAAACCACCTTAACATTTCATAGTGCTTACTATCTTCCACACCCTCGCTGGCCCTCTACTTCACCAAACATAACGTCCTCCTCTAGCAATTGATCCCTCCTCGTATGTCCAAAGCAAGTAAGTCAGACAACATTCTCCTGTGATCCATAGGATTTTCATTGGCTGTTTTTTTAGGAGAAGATCTCCAGGCCTTTATTTCTAGTTTGTTTTAGTCTGGAAGCTCTGCTGAAACCTGTCCACCATGGGTTACCTTGCTGGTATTTGAAATACTGGTGGCGTAACTTCTAGCATCATAGCAACGTGCAAGCCACCACAGTACGACAAACTGACAGATGGGTGGTGGCTAAGATTCTTGCAACTCTAATTTTTTTTTAAATTTATAATTTATAGTAAGGCTTTAAACCTAATCAAGTAAGAACAACTTGTATTTAAAGATGAGCATTGCCAATCAAGTGATAAGTGAAAATAATTCATACATGTTAGTGATTATTGATCTGTGGTCTTGGTATAGGCCACATAAGCTTTATTTAGAACCAGGTATTTGATAAATACTTTTATAAAATAACTACTATTTATTAAGTGTCTGTATATGCCAAATGCTTTACATAATGCTTATGAGGTAAGCATGGCATTCTTTCCAGTGTACAGAAGAGAAAATTGTTTCCCAGAAAATTTAAATAAAAAGGCCAAAGGTTTACAGTATATGGCAGGGCTAAAATTCAAAACCCAAGTGCTTAACCACTCTGCCATATTGACACCTCTTAATTTTTCTGAGGCTCAAATTTCCTGGGGCTGTAACATTGGGGCTTGGCATACAGTCTTTAGGAGGCTTTATTTTTGTCCATTTATTGTGGGTCATTTTCACTGCTTGAATCCTTTAAACTTTAATAGGACCAAGACAAATGCCTGAACTCGACAAACATTTGAAAAGCAAACATCAATGAGAAACATATAAAGCCATTTAGTGGGCTCTTAGGAGTTTTTCTAAGTGAATCAGAGGAAGCTGAGAGGGGGACATCTAGCTGACCATTAGCACACACTTTGAAAAGAGTCACAGATGTGATGCTTTATAAAGTAGATTTGCCTTCGTTAAAGATCACTCTCCACTGAGTATTTGCACTTATGTCTAAGACACAAGAAGGCCACTCAACCTCATTCTTCCAATTTGTCTGTTCCATGATCAATATTGGAGTCTAGACTAGTACGACTACAGAATCTTACTGCTGCTTAATTTCCCATAAGATTAACTAGACTTCCTGAAACATCTGGGGTGGACGGCAGGGGAAAGTGCAGCCAGAGTGACAAATGTCTCTGTGCCACATTAAGATGCACAATTAACAGAGCTGAGTGCTTCCTGATATTCTTACACACTATTCTACTGGGATCTCCCAGCACAATGTTTGTATCTTATTTACCAAATAAAGGAAATGCTACAAGAGTGAGTCACTGAGCTCTGCATTTGAAGAAAAGGCAAAGATGTGCTTGGCATTTTCACACTCTATCTAGTAATGGTCTGAAAGTGTCCTGTTCTGGCCAGCCTCCTTCGTTCTAGTAAAGCCTCTTCTCTTCCACGTGAAGGCTCTGGTCAGACTCAGGCTCAAGCACCCAGCATCTTTATTCAAGGGGCTTAAAAGAGCCCCAGATGAGTCCCTCCAGTGTTAAGCACTAAGCCCCTCTTGCCTTTACTCCTACCTTTACCTTTTGTCTCCAGTTCTAGTGACTGGGGCTTTGTCTTTCCTGAGATCAGGCTCTCATTTATACCTAGGTTTTAAATACTGGGTTCCTCTCATTTTCCCTGTGTCTGAATCCCTGTGTCTTTGAAGACTAGACCCCTTGGCTCACATATGTATATCTCTTTCATTCAACAAGAATGTATTGAACACATACTCTGTGCCAGACACTATTCTAGCAAAGGTGAAATACAACAATGAACAAGACAGAGAAGCTTTCTGATTTCATGGAGCTTGTAGTTTAGTGGAAGGTGATGACAAAAATAAACACATAAACAAGATAAACAATATGGATAGGAAGACCTCTTTGAGAAGGCAACAGTAGAGAGGAGATTCAATGTGCTAAGGGATCAAGAAGTGCAAAGGCATGAAAGGGAAAATATTTCAGGTGAAGGATATTGAAAACAAAGGCAATGAGGAAGATGATGCTTGAGGGGTTTGAGGAAGCTAGAAGGCCAGTGTAGTATAACAAGGGCTGAGTAGGAGCAAATGAAGCTGGAGGTATAGCCAGGGGTTTGACCTGATACAGTGGATCTTGGGTGAGTCCAAGCTATTAATCAAAAAACAAAAACAAACAAACAAAAAAAACTCCAGTTGGATTTGAGGACTACTGATGTAGAACTCAGTACAGATGTTTAACTTTTAACTCCATCAGGGATGTAAGCCACTTGAGGGTTTTGAGCAGGAAAAGAACGGTGTGATCTGAACTGCATGTTGAAAGGATCACTCTGCTATAAGAACAAAGTGTAGAGAGGCAAAAGGAGAGAAGAAAGGCCAGCTACGAAGGTAATGCTACAGTCTAGGAAATGGATGATGGTCAATTGACTAAGTTGCCAGCAGTGGAGTTGGTGAGAAGTGTTTGGATTGAGGGTATGTTTTGTAGCAAAAGCCATCATGATTTCCTGATGGGTTAGATGTGGGGTGAGACAATTAGCAAGATCAAGGATGATTCCAAGGGTTTTGGCCTGCACAACTGGATGGACTGTGGTGCCGATACAGAAATGGGGGACACTGGGAGAGAAGCATATTTCAGGAGGAGGTAGAAATCCAGGGCTCTGGATTGGACAAGTTCAGTTTGACCTGCCCGTTAGAAATGCATATGGAAATGTCAGGTAGGTTATTGGATCCATATATTGGGGCTCAAAAAAGATATTAAGTTAGAGATTTAAATTTGAGAATCATCACTGTAAAGAGCAGGACCTCCCAATCTTTCTGACATTATAGCATAGTATTACAAAATAATACTTTTACTCACACTGAAATAAGTGGAAGACACTGTTTATGACTGGATGTGATGAGCTTGGGAGTTCTAGAAGCCTCGTGTCCTACTTGGTTGTTCTCAGGGCTGAGGGCACCAGTATTTCAATGTGTCTCTTATTCACGAAGTCCCTGGCTGGTGCAAATGGTTAACACACTCCACTACTAACTGAAAAGTTGGAGGTTCAAGTCTACCCAGAGGTGCCTGGAAAGGAAGGCATGGTGATCTACTTCTGAATTTGGAGACCATCTCAAGAAGAGGTTTGACACGTTGAACACTAGTGACTGAATACTAGATGAGTCGTGGGGTGACATAAGGACATCATACATGAAGAAAGCAAAAGGTCATTAAAAAGACAGGAAAGAAAAAAAGACCAAAATAGATGTCAGAAGAGACTCTGAAACTTGCTCTGAATGTATAGTAGCTAAAGCAAATGGAAGAAATGATGAAGTAAAAGAGCTGAACAGATGATTTCAAAGTGTGGCTCAAGAAGACAAAGTGAAGTGTTATAAGGAATGTGCAAATGCATGGAGTTAGAAAACCAAAAGGGAAGGACATGCTCAGCAGTTCTCAAGCTGAAAGGGCTGAAGAAAAAACTGAAGCCTCTCCTTTGCAATCTTGAAGGGTTCTATGGGCAAAATATCGAACAATGCAGGAAGCGTCAAAAGAAAATGAAAGGAACACACGAAGTCATTGTACCAAAAAGAATTGGTTGAAGTTCAGTCATTTCAGGAGGTAGCATATGATCAAGAACCAATGGTACTGAAGCAATGGTGAAAAACAAGACTCCAGGAATTGACAGAGTACCAACCTTCAACAAATGGAAGCAGAGCTAGAAGTTCTCACTCATCTTTCCCAAGAAATTTGGAGGGCAGCTACTTGGCCAACTGACTGGAAGGGATCCATATTTGTGCGCATTCCAAAGAAAGGTGATCCAACAGAATGCAGAAATTATCGAACAATATCATCAATATCACATGCAAGTAAAATTTTGCTGGAGATAATTCTAAAATGGCTGCAGCAGTACACTAACAGGGAACTGCCAGAAATTCAAGCCAGATTCAGAAGTGGGCATGGAACCAGGGTTATCATTGCTGATGTCAGATAGATCTTGGCTAAAATCAGAGAATACCAGAAAGATGTTTACCTGTGTTTTATTGACCATGTAAAGGCATTTGACTGTGTGGATCATAACAAATTATGGATAACATTGTGAAGAATGGAAATTCCAAAACACTTAATTGTGCTCATGAGGAACCTGTACATAGACCAAGAGGCAGTCGTTCAAACAGAACAAGAGGATACTGCGTGGTTTAAAATCAGGAAAGATGTGCATCAGGGTTGTATCTTTTTACCATACTCATTCAATCTGTATGTTGAGAAACTGGACTATATGAAGAAGAATGTGGCATCAGGATTGGAGGAAGACTCATTAACAACCTGAGATATGCAGATGACACAACTGTGCTTGCTGAAAGTGAAGAGGACTTGAAGCACTTACTAATGAAAATCAAAGACCACAGCCTTTAGTATGGATTACACCTCAACATAAAGAAAACAAAAATCCTCACAACTGGACCAATAAGCAACGTCATGATAAATGGAAAAAAAGACTGGAGTTGTCAAGGATTTCATTTTACTTGGATCCACAATCAATGCCCATGGAAGCAGCAGTCAAAAAATCAAACGATGTATTGCACTGGGCAAATCCGCTGCAAAAGACCTGTTTAAAGTGTTGAGAAGCAAAGCAGTCACTTTGAGGACCAAGTGCCTCTGACCCAAACCGTGGTATTTTCAATTGCCTCATATACCTGTGAAAGCTGGACAATGGACAAGGAAGACTGAAGAAGAATTAGTACCTTTGAATTACGGTGTTGGTGAAGAATATTGAATATACCGTGAACTGCCACAAGAATGAACAAATCTCTCTTGGAAGAAATACGTACAGCCAGAGAGCTCCTTGGAAGCAAGGATGGCGAGACTTTGTCTCACATACTTTGGACATGTTATCAGGAGGTACCAGTCCCTGGAGAAGGACATGGTGCTTGTTAAGGTAGAGGGTCAGTGAAAAAGAGAAAGACCCTCAATGAAATGGACTGACACAGTGGCTGCAACAATGTTCTTAAACATAGCAATGACTGGCAAGATGATGTAGGATTGGGAAGTGTATCATTCTATTGTATGTGGGGTTGCTGTGAGTCAAAGCTGACTCAATGGCACCTAACAACAACAACAACAAGAAAGTGTAATCCTTTCATGCTCATAGAAAGAGGGGACAACTGAATACAAATGAACGTAAGTGCTTCAAACTAATTTGTACAAATTTTCCCTTTGGCCGAGTGGCTAGATTGCTGAAGACTTAAGGCATTGCTTGTGTCTACTATGATAATTTTCTTTGGTTTGGCGAAAGCATCAGATACATTGAACCTGGAATGGGTATATGAAGACATGGGTTTCTAGGCTATGAGAACCCAGGGTAATACGAAAGTTGGAGAGAATAAATAACATTTCACCAGAGGACAGCTGGCTAGAGGGTGTGTTGCAGGAGACCAGCTCTGGGTTTTCTTATATTAAATTAAGGTATGGCATATTTTGATCAAAAGATCTTTGGACTTGGTACCACTTGACCTGGGATCAATGTTCGACTCTATTGGCTGGCTGTGGAACCTTAATTGCCTAATATTCCTGAGCCAGTTGCCACATCTGTAAAAGGAGGAAGATTGTATCTGCCCTGTCTACTTTCATAAGCTCATTTGGAGGATCACATGAGATGACTTTTTTTTTTTGTAACAAGTGGACACCCACTGACTATTTGTTATTGTAAATTGAACAGTATGGAAATGCTATGTAAACTCTAATGTACTATACAAAAGTGTAAGATGACATTATTATTACTGTAATTATTAGGGAATATAAAATGAATCTAAATTAGAAGGGAAGATCATAGCAATTTCCTTTTGAGTATCCACCTGAGTATATCTCCCTTGATTTGTATTCCTACAAGGAAAAATATGAAGGCCTGTGTGTTTCAGACATATTGACTCCCTTCCACATTTGCATATTATAGATTGCCGCCAGCAAGCACTGAGTGAAAATCTTTATGGAAAAAATGGTGCTGTTGCAGCAGACTGCTATAGCAGCTTTTGTTCCCCCTTTCCTTGCATATTTTAGCTTTTAGATAGGAAAAATAAGTAAATATATGTCAAGTAAACAGCCTAACATTGCCATGTTAAAAAAAAATTGCGTCTCGTTTGGTCCTTACATGCATAGCGCAACTGTAAAAAGCCATCTGCTAGCTAATTAGGAACATTTGAATATTGACCATGTTTGAGATAAAGTTAAGGCATTGCTATTAATTCTTTTAGGTACATTACTGTCATAGTGATAGGGAAACCATACAAACAAACCATGACCTTATCATTCAGAAATTCATACCGAAGCATTTACGCATTAAATGACATGACATCTGGGATTTGCTTTAAACCATTCCAGAAAGCAAACAAATACAGAAACAAAACTGGGGGGAGGTGCTGATAGGTGAGAGGCGGTACTGGCAAAACGGTGATTCTCATAAAAGCTAAGTGACTAATATACGGGGATTCATCCGGATATTCTTTCTACATCCTTCTTTTTTGATGTTAAAAAATTTTCATAATAAAAAGACTTTAAAAATGGTCATGCAAAAGGATGACGTCATTCCTGGGGGTGTGGAGGAGCATCCAGAAAGCTTTTATGAACAGTAAGTCCTTTTGGAAACTTATCATAAGCAGCTCATGCCAAGAAAAAGATTGCTGTGCTTCACTCTGGAACCTAGTCTTTTTGTGAGTTTGACTGAGAGATAAAATCCAAACATGTGATCACAGCAGAGGTGATGTATTAGAAAAATGTAGTCAGTTCTAATTCATACAGCAGGAAATGGGAAAAAGTGATGAGAAACAGTCAGCTAGCCCTCAATCACCGAAAATACTTTGAAAGTCAAGGTTTTCTCTGGTCAACGCTCTTTCTCTTCTACCCTGCTGCCCCACCAGTGACTCTTGAATACTCGGACATCCTGTGAGCCTATATATTTAAATGTGTGCAAATACATTCATATGTATGCTCAACCAACAAATATCCAATGAACCACTTTGTCAGGAGAGTGTAGCCAAAAGGTTTGTCCAAAGTTGTGGAAAATGGCAAACACAGATGAAAGGGATACTAGTGATTTTGAATTGATATGTTCATGGTTCGCCCATTCATTCAACAAAATTTTAGTCCTTACTATGTACCAGAAACTGTTCTAGGCACTGGAACTCTAATGGTGAAGTTGCATGGAGCTTAGAGTTTGATGATCCAGCTCTCCACATCTTGTTAAAAATGAGGGAAAATGGTAACGGTTTGTGTATGTATGCGTATGTATGTGTTTGCGCATGTTTGTGTGTCAGAAATTACGTAATGGGGAAAAACAGATATCCATACCACAACTGCCATAGTTGTAGTCTTATCTCCTACCCCTGATTTTCCCTCTTCTCTCTCCCACCAATCCGGATTCAGGCATGTACACTGCCTTGCAATCAGACTAAACTAATTTCTATTCACTAAATACGTCACTCACTTTGATTTCTCCATATCCATTTTCTTGTCTTAACTTGTTTCTCTCCTCCCTACTCAAGAAGGCCAACTCCTATTCACCCTTCAAAACCTAGCGTCCATGTCACCATCTCTCAGTCTTGCCCGATGCTCCCTCTCCTGCCCCCCAGAGGAATCAAATGCTTCCTCATCTGTATTCCATAACACTCTGTGCAGGTATTTGTTGTAGCACTTAACGCCTGTGTTGTCGTTTTTTGTTTTTATGCCCTGCTCTCTTGCTGAACTCTGAGCCTCTCAAAGGCAGGGCCTATCTCTTATGCATCTCTGTAACATCAACGCCAAAGACAGTACCTAACTTCTAGTAGATGAGCAATGAGTATATAGAAAATGAATGAATGAGTGCCTCATATCAGATGTATCTCTTGGATGTATTCAGTCCCTTGAAAGCAGTGCATAACCATTCTTTCAGCCCAAATCATAGAATTTTGAAGTAGGAAGAGGTCTTGGAGATCATCTATTCCCATCTCATAATTTAGCTTTGGAGGAACTGGGCTTTCCTTGTCTGCACAGAGTGAATTGCCTTATTATGCTTTGATTATTCTAATGATCTCTCCCACCAACAGATAGAGGAAATCGGAGACCAGAACATAGGATAAGGAGGGGCAGGGAGAAGTCAAGGCAAAGTTAAACATTTACAAAGGAGCTTATCTGCCTAGGAAAAACGGGACACCTACCGTCCTAATGACCTCCCTGTTTGATACTGCACGCCCCTTCCCCTAACTCCTGATTCCCTTATTTGCTCTCCTCTTTCTTTCCACTGCACTTATTAACTTCTTACATGCATTATCATTTACTTACTGATTATCTCGATTGTTCATTACCTTCTTGCTCTTGACTCAGTGCTCCGTTCTGTATATACATTTATACCTCCCAGGCTTTTTATATTCATGGCAAGCACCGAGTTTTTGGACGCCGGATAACACAATGCTTCAGAGCAGTGTTTATCAGAATATCTCTGGTGAAGGACTCGTTTTTAAAATCTCCAATCTTTTATGGACTGATGTGTTGTCCTACCAGGCATAACTAGCATGCAGCCCACACTGTATGCATCTCACCATGATGAGTTCAACAGCACCAGAACTGGTCTGTGCCCTGATCACGGAAATGAGCCCAGTCATCACAGTCTTGGATGCCTGGCTAATGTCAAATTGCTATAACATTTTTTAGTGCTTACTCTTTCTATACTTCCCATCGCAAACTAGTAACAGAAAGTTCATGGACCAGAACAAGTCCACAGACTACACTTTGAGTAACAACTGATTTAGAGGTAGACTCCAGAGTCAATTGGCCTGGGTTTGGTTCCTGGCTCTACTCTTTCTTAGCTCTGTGACCTTGGACAAGTTTACTTCACCTCTCTGGGTCTCAGTTTCCTCCTCTGTAAAATGGGGGTGATTTTAGTGGCCCCCATAGAGGGTTGTTGTAAAGATTCCACGAGCTGATGCAAGTCCATTGCTGAGAAGAGTGCCTGGCAGAGTCAGTGTTGAATAAATGTCAGCTCTTATTGTTCTACTTGACCTTTTCTCAATCAGGAAGCAGTCCTTCATTTCGTGGTTACCCAAGTTCATAGCCAAGAGTTGTCCTGGGAGTGCAAGAGAAGGCAGTCTATCAGGAGGACTGCCATACAAGGCTCTTCTGCCTCCAGTCACCAGCACAGCTCTTTTCTCAGCGTCTCTGACTCATCTTACCATAACTCCTCGTCCTAGTACCTCCTATCTTTGCTGGTGGCTCCCATCTATTGCCCTACTTCTGCTACAACCCAAACCCAAACTCATTGCTGCCGAGTCGATTCCGACTCATAGAGACCCTATAGGACAAAGTAGAACTTTCCCATAGGGTTTTCAAGGAGTGGTTGGTGGATTCGAACTGCTGACCTTTTGGTTAGCAGCCGAGCTCTTAACTACTGCACCAACCAAGGCTCCAATATTTACATAGCAGTGTAGAATGTTAAAAGCCTCTCCATATACATTATCTCATTTAATTCTTCAAATAAATTTGCAACCATCTCATTGAATTCTTTCTTGACTCTAGTACACCAAAATCAACTCCGTTGACTTCCTATTTTTAAGAGGACTTCCCTCTGCACTGGTGAGAACCTCTTCTGTTTTTCACTTCCTCCCTTCTGAAGGAGGTCAGGGACTCAATTCAAGACACTTTTTCTGAGAGCCCACTGGGCGTCAGGCACTCTACCCAGGGACTAAAAAGCAAAGGAGAACAGAAGAGCCAACAACTTCAGCAGGTAGAGTGATTTGAAGTGCAGGGAAAACAAGACACCAGATGGATCTCCTCCTTTTCTTTGGTCACTGAGAGTATTTGCTGAAACAAATGTGCCTCACATGGGATTGGCTGCATGGCTAAGGGGAATCCACATGATGGTCTGTCTTGGTATGAGTGATAGGAAGAGAAGGAACTTTGGACACTTCCAACAGCCTGGTTTGTTCGTGAAAAATATTAGTCATTTCTTCCCTTCCACTGACAATGGCTAAAAGTGGAAAATGATGGATGATGGAGGTGAGTACAGAAAATTTTCATTTTATTATTTTATGTAATTAGCCATGAGGACTTACTTTAAAGTTGCTTGCCTACGCTTCAGTATTTGCTGCTCTGGTTTATTAAAAATGTGAGCTAATCTGTAAGAATTTTAGGCCCCCTTTTTAAGCCAAAGGTTTGGATTGGCAACTTTACTAGACAGCTGTCTTAGTCACCTAGTGCTGCTATAACAGAAATACCACAAGTGGATGGCTTTAACAAAGAGAAATTTATTCTCTTACTGCCTAATAGGCTAGAAGTCCGAATTCAGGGTGCCAGCTCCAGGGGAAGGCTTTCTCTCTCTGTCGGCTCTGGGGGAAGGTCCTTGGCATCAATCTTCCCTGGTCAAGGAGCTTCTCAGCTCAGGGACCCCAGGTCCAAAGGACACGTTATTCTCCTGGCTCTTGTGTCTTGGTGTTACAAGGTCCCATACTGTCTACTTTCTTCTGTATTTTATCTCATAATTGATTGACTTAAGACACAACCTTATTTTGTAGATTGAGTCCTGACTCATTAACATAATTTCTGCTAATCCCACCTCATTAACATCATGTTGTTGTTATTAGGTGCCCTTGAGCCGGTTCCGACTCGTAACAACACTATGTACAACAGAATGAAACACTGTCTATTCCTGTGCCATCCTCATGATCGATGTTATGCTCAAGCCCATTGTTGCAGCCACTGTGTCAATCCATCTCCTTGAGGCTCTTCCTCTTTTTCGCTGACCTTCCTCTTTACCAAGCATGATGTCCTTCTCCAAGGACTGATCCCTCCTGATAACATATCCAAAGTACATGAGACAAAGTCTCTCCATCCTCCCTTCTAAGGAACATTCTGGCTGTACTTCTGCCAAGACAGATTTGTTTGTTCTTCTAGCAGTCCATGGTATAGTCAATATTCTTCACCAACACCACAACTTAAAAAGCATCAATTCTTCGGTCTTCCTTATTCATTGTCCAGCTTTCAAATGCATATGAGGTGATTGAAAATACCACGGCTTGGGCCAGGCACACCTTAGTCCTCAAAGCGACATCTTTGCTTTTTAACACTGTAAAGAGGTCTTTTGCAGCAGATTTGCCCAATGTGATGCATCATTTGATTTCCTGACTGCTGCTTCCATGGGCATTGATTATGGATCCAAGTAAAATGAAATCCTTGACAACTTCAATCTTTTCTCCATTTATCATGACGTTGCTTATTGGTCCAGTTGTGAGGATTTTCGTTTTTTTTTATGTTGAGATGTAATCCATGCTGAAAGCTGTAGTCTTTAATCTTCATTAGTAAGAGCTTCAAGACCTCTTCGCTTTCAGCAAGGAAGGTAGTGTCATCCACATAATGCAGGCTGTTAATGAGTCTTCCTCCAATCCTGATGCCCTGTTCTTCTTCATATAGTCTAGCTTCTTGGATTAATTGTTCAGCATACAGACTGAGTAAATATGGTGAAAGGATACAACCTTGACACACTCGTTTCCTAACATCATAGAGGTAGGATTTACAGCACATAGGAAAATATCAGGTGACAAAATGGTGGACAATCACACAATACTGGGAATCATGGCCTAGCCAAGTTGGCACACTTCTTTGGGGGACACAATTCAATCCGTATCAACAGCTGCAGGCCTGTTTCAGTCTGTGCCTTGTTGGAAAATAGAGAGTGGAGATGGTGGTATTAGTGTGGGGGCATCCAGTCATGTAGACACTCACACTGAATCAAGACCCTGAAAAAATGGATGATTGGGTGGGGATAACTTTTTGGAATATCACCCAATTTCTCCAGGGCTTAACCAGCTTGGCTGAGAAAAGAAGTTTATTTTTCCAGGTGAATTCTTCTGTCATGATGGAAATTCAAATATGAGAGAATAATTTCTTGGGATTGGTTTCCTCTGGGTCCAGTTTTACAAAGGATACTTTCTTGGAAGGTGTTGATAAAGGAAAGAGGAACCAATATTTTCTGATGCCTACTATGGGACCAGGGACTGTGCAGATATAAACTTATTTAATGCTTAAAATTCCTTTGCAAATGATGAAACAGATGTTCAAAGTGATTACGTAACTTGTCTCAGGATCATGCCGGCAACATTCCATAGTGGAGTCAGCATTTGAATCCTAGGATTGTTAGGCAGTGTCATCATACCAGGCAACGGTCCCAATACCTTCACGTGACTGAGTTTATATCTCTCTTTTCTCTTGTAAAAATATTCAGCTAAATGCAGGCACTGGTTATCTTGGGAGAAGTGGGGATGAATAGAAGGAGAGCAGAAGACATTCCATTCTTCTGCCTTCCCACTCAGCTAAGTACCAGCCTTGGAACCAAGCAAGTTATAATCTGTCTTCCCAACTCCCAGACTGGGAAAATGAGCCCCAGTGATAACCTTGCAATCCTCCCTTCTCTGTGCTTCCCATCAGTCCTTTGACCAGCTCTCTGTCATTGCCCTCAGGGACTCTTTCAAGCCTTTATCACTCTCTCCAAGTACTTTATCCACCTCTTTTCAGCAGATCACCTTACCACCGAGACCATCAGAAATGAACATTTTTTTTCTTCCCTAAAGATGCAGCCATCATAAAAATATGATTCCTTCCTTGACACTATGCCCTTAGCCACTTTCCAGTCTCTCTTATTCCTACCTCATTCACACTCTATTTCGCCTTCTATTTCCCCACTCTCCACTGACTGCAAACTGACTTCTGCCTCTTTACTTTTTCTTGAAACTCCTCTCACTAAAGTGGTTAATAATAATCCTTTAATCAGTTAGTTTTTTTTTTTTTTTTGGGCCAAACCTAATGGAGATATACATATATATAGTTTTTAGCACACCAGACCTCGTCATTTGAACCAACTGGTCATTCTTTGCAAAAACTGTTTGCTCTCCTAGTTCTCTGTATATGTCTTAGAGAACTTTTCCTTTTTGAACTCCCATTCCCCTGTCTACACAACCAATTGTTGGTGTTTCACGTGTTCCATCCATGCTTATAGTTTCAATGATGACCCACAGGTGGATGACCTCCCCTTCGAGTTCTAGATTGCATAGCCTATGGGACATCTCCACCTGGATGTGCTTCTGGTCACTCAAATTCAATGCATCCAAACCGGAACATGGCATTCTACCACCTGGTATTTTCTTTCTTAATTAGTGACACCACCATTTACCTGGACAGCCAAGCTATTAGCCTGGTAGTCAACCTGAACACCCAATTGTTCTTTATTACCACCCTCCCGCCTCATTACCTGCCCAAATCCAATCATCAAATCCAAAACCTTTTACTTTCTAAAGATTTCTTGAACCTATTGCTCCAACTATAGACTTCTTATTCTTTTGGCTAAATTATTTTACCTGTCTCTCAGCTAGTCTCCCAGTTTTCAGTTTCTGCCTTTTTAAATCCATTCTTCCCATAGACACCAGTGTGATTCATCTAAAATTAAAAGCTGACATTTCCAGTCAACTTAATTCTTCAATGAATTCTTATTTCATTCTTATAGGACAAACTTTAAGCTCTTTAGTATGGCATATAACCTCCTACATGTTATAAAGTGCTGAGATCAGTGCTTGGCACATAATAAGTTTTCAATAATGTTAGCTTCTTTGATGATGATGGTGGTGGTGGTGGTCGTGGCAGTGACCATGGTCTAGTACTTCTGCCTACTACCTCAGCTTCATCTTTGCCATTCCCTCTCATACTTCACTCTCAAGCAACTCCAAATGACTTATTTTTCTTCTTTTTTTTTTTTCGATAAATCCATAATACCTGATATACCCTCCTCCCTGCACCCTTTGTTGTTGCCTTAGGCAGTCCCCCTACTTATGGCAACCACATGAAGAATGGAACAAAATGCTACCCAGTCCTGTGCCATCCCCATGATCAGTTGCTGCTCAGATCGTTGTGATTTATAGGGTTTTTATCGGCTGATTTCAGAAGTACATTGCCAGGCCTTTCTTTCTAGCCTGTCTTAGTCTGGAAGATCTGCTAAAACCTGTTCAGCATCATAGCAACACAATAGCCTCCACTGAGGGACAGGTTGTGGCTGCACATGAGGTGCATTGGCTAGGAATTGAAACTGGGTGTCCCACAGAGAAGGCAAGAATTCTACAACTGAACCACCACTGCCCGCCTCTTCACCTCTGGTGAATTCACCCTCCTTTATTTTCTTTCAGGTGTAATGTCTACTCTGAAGCCTTCAGTAAATGCTCCAGGATACGAGAGTTGCCTTTCTCAATGTTTCCATCACCCTCTGTGAATATTGTGTATTGTATATTGGGACTGGCTATTTAGTTAAGTTCGTCTGCCCACTGGACAGTGGGCTTGAGGGCTGAGATGCTCTTGTTCGACAATTCACTCCAGGCCCTGGCGTAGTGCTTGGCACGGGGTAGGAGTCCAACACATGTGAGTTAAACAAAAAAAAAGAGCGAATGGCAAAATGAAGAATCCAGGGGTGAGGGTACAGACTGTAAAAGTAACAGAACTCTAAAACCAAGAGGCAAGGATCTACTTTGGGTGTCCCTTCAGGTATGCAAACACCTGACTTTGGGGTCTGACATGATTCTGCCGTCTTCCAGTTGTATGACCCTGCTGCCTTCACCCCAAAACATGCTTTATTAAAACCTGCTTTACTCAAGCTTCCTCTTTAGTTTGGTTTTTCCATTCATTAGGAATCAAATAACAATTAGGGGGATATATCCTAAACTGTCTTTAGTTGTAAACACCTGAATAGGAATAGATGAAAGGAATCGAGGGCTGGTTTTGGTTTTGACAGATGTAAGGGCAGATGCCAGGTGGCCTGTAGCCTTCTGGGAGGAGTGAGGGTGTCTTCGAGGGAGTAAATTGCTTTCTTCCACTCCATGGCCAACACAGAGCTGCCTTCCTTAGAATTTTCCTGAGGATTGCCCTTGACACTGCCCATGCTTTACATTACCCTCAAATTAAGGGGAGATAGCAAATCTCTAGGCGCGATTAAGAACCTTTTAAAAGAGCAAAGTCCAGAGGGAACAAAAACGGTCTGCAAAAAACCATAAACAGTTATGGTCTTTCGGCCTTTTTTTCAAGATTGTTAATCAGCTCCTGGGCTGAGGATGGAAGGTGTGATATTTGTGCACATGCTAATCAAACTGTGCCAAGAGTTAGGCTCGCAGGAGACTTATCCTTCTGCAAAGTAAATAAAGGCCCTATTGGTTATCACCTCAACTACAAAGAGTTCCAAGCCAAGTACTATCGATCCAAGTAATAGAGATAAAATCTGAAGGACTCAGGGTGAGTGTTCCTTTGCTTGGGGCGACTTCCGTCACTTCATTTCACATTTCACAGCATCATAAGGCCAACTGTGCAAGGCCCACGTGAACACAGCTGCCACCAATGGTGCCAATGATAACAGCCTCCAAGAGGCTGAGGGTGAGAAGCAGGAACAGCATTGACATTGTAAGAGGAGCATGGGCCGTGGAGCCAGACAGGCTTATTTCTGCAAATATTATTAGCATCACCTGTTTTCCACTCTGGTGCCTGTCTTCTGCCATTATCTTAGTGTATTTTGAAGCTGTGTTATTAAGTGTATACCAGTTTAGGACTGGTGCGTCTT
>NW_004443958.1:15915954-15950708 GCF_000243295.1 Trichechus manatus latirostris
TCATGATGGTTGGTATACTCAAGTCCATTGTTGCAACCACTGTGTATTTTGAGTGCCTTACAACAAAGAGGGGGTCATCTTCCAGCACTGTATCAGCACTATATATATTCTGTTGTGATCCATAGGGTTTTCATTGGCTAATTTTTTTGAAAGTAGACAGCCAGGCTTTTCTCCCTAGTCTGTCTTAGTCTGGAAGCTCTGCTAAAATCTGTCCACCATGGGTGTCCCTGCTGGTATTTGAAATACTGGTAGCATAGCTTCTAGCATCACAGCAACATACTAGCCCCTATGTTAAACCAAAAAACTAGACTCATTGCTGCTGAGTTGATTCTGAGTAGAACTACCCCATTGGGTTTCTAAGGAGCGGCTGGTGGATTCAAACTGCTGACCTTTTGGTTAGCAACCAAGCTCCTAACCACTGCCCCATCAGGGCTCCACCCCTATGCTAGGAGCCCAGAAATCATCATTTTGAATAAAACATCACTCAAGAACACTGTGACTCTTAATGACTTATTTAACCTCTCTATGGTTCTGCTGCCTCATAGTAAAATACTGAATTAGTAATAGTATATCATAAGGCTTAATTTTTAATTTTGTAGGGGCTTGGGTTTGAATTGTCTGGGTTGTGAGCTGAGAATGTCCCTGAGATCACAGTGGCTCTCAAATGCTTGTCTACAAAGCAATGTTGCTCATAACCAAGATGCCATGGGTCTGAGCTGAGCTAGGTTTCAGATAAATTTCTGGCTTAATTGAATGACTATCATTCAGGACATTGTTCTCATTCTCATCACATGAAAATAGATTTCCATCAAAAGCATGCCAGATCTAGCTGGACATTCTAATTCTACTTTATGCCAGAGTGTTAATATAGATGTTCAAATTGCCAAACAAAGTCAAGAAAAATTACATTCTCTTTAATACTATCATCTATCAATGCCTACTGGGATTTTTCTGCTTTTTCATATATTTGTGTAAGTTTTACTCTGTCCTATAGGGTCCCAATGAGTCAGAATCAACTCACCGGCAACAGGCTTGGGTTTGGCTTGTGTGAGTTTACCAACTGTCCTTCTTTGCGAAGGATTGTCTTTTTTTTCTGAGATTATATCCTTTCAACTTTATAGTTTCTAATTTAAAAAGTTCTTGGTGCTAGATGGTAATTGTGGCTGTTTTGTTTTAAATTATTTTATTCATTATCGTTGTTAGGTGCCGTTGAGTTGGTTCCGACTCATAGTGACCGTATGTTCAACAGAACAAGATATTGCCTGTTCCACATATTTTATTTAGCTAATGTAAAATTCTGGAAAACCTAGTATAGTCCTCTTAGTTTAAAAAAACAAAAAACAAAATCAAGTAGAACTTTTTACTCAACAAAAAATTTGAAAGTCTGGGACTCACTCACTTGGACTTGATGGTAACTCAGAACAGCAAAAACAAGGCTACTTTCAGGCTTTGTTTTTCTCTTCTCGACTTTATTATATACGCTGTAACACTCACCAAGGATCTGTTGTTGTTAGGCACCTTTGAGTCAGTTTTGACTCCTAGAGACCCTATGTACAACAGAATGAAACACTGCCTGGTCCTGAGCCATCCTTACAATCCTTGCTATGTTTGAGTCCATTGTTGCTTCCACTGTATCAATCCATCTCCTTGAGGATCTTCCTCTTTTTCACTGACCCTCTACCTTACCAAACATGATGTCCTTCTCCAGGGATTGGTCCCCCCGATAACATATCCAAAGTACGTGAGAAGAAGTGTAAGGAGCATTCTGTCTGTATTTCTTCCAAGATAGATTCGTTCGTTCTTCTGGCAGTACATGGTATATTCAATATTCTTCACCAACACCATAATTCAAAGGCATCAATTTTTCTTCGGTCTTCCTTATTTACTGTTCAGCTTTCAAATGCATATGAGGTGATTTAAAATACCATGACTTGGGTCAGGCACACGTTAGTCCTCAAAGTGACATCTTTGCTTTTGAGCACTGTCTAGAGGTCTTTTGCAGCAAATTTGCCCAGTGCAATATATTGTTTGATTTCTTAACTGCTGCTTCCATGGGCATTGATTGTGGATCCAAGTAAAAAGAAATCCTTGACAACTTCAATTTTTTCTCTGTTTATCATGATGCTGCTTATTGGTCCAGTTGTGACGATTTTTGTTTTCTTTTTGCTGAGGTGTAATCCATAGTGAAGGCTGTAGTGTTTGATCTTGTAAGTGCTTCAAGTTCTCTTCACTTTCAGCAAGCAAGATTGTGTCATCTGAATATCACAGGTTGTTAATGAGTCTTTCACCAATTCTGATGCTGTGTTCTTCTTCATATAGTCCAGCTTCTAGTATTATTTGCTCAGCATACAGATTGAGTAGCTATGGTAAAAGGATACAACCCTGACACACACTTGTCCTGATTTTAAACCACTCACTATCCCTTTGTTCTGTTCTAATGACTGCCTCTTGGTCTAGGTACAGGTTCTGTATGAGCACAATTAAGTATTCTGGAATTCCCATTCTTTGGATAACCTGTATGAGCACAATTAAGTGTTCTGGAATCCCCATTCTTTGAAATGTTATCCATAATTTGTTATGAGCCACACAGTCTAATTCATTTGCATAGACAATAAAACACAGGCAGACATCTTTCTAGTATTCTTTGCTTTCAGCCAAGATTCACAGGACAGCAGCAATGATATTCCTCATTCCATGCTCTCTTCTGAATCTAGCTTGAATTTCTGGATATTCCCTGTCGATGTACGGCTGGAATCGTTTTTTGAATTATCTTCAGCAAAATTTTACTTTTGTGTGATATTAATGATATTATTCAATAATTTCCATAATCTGTTGGATCACCTTTCTTTGGAATGGGCACAAATATGGATCTCTTCCAGTCTTCCAAATTTCTTGGCATAGATGAGGGAGTGCTTCCAGTGTTACATTCATTTGTTGAAACATCTCAGTTGGTATTCCGTCAGTTCCTGGAGCCTTGTTTTTCACCAATGCCTTCAGTGCAGCTTGGATTTCTTCCTTCAGTACCATCAGTTCTTGATCATATGCTACCTCCTGAAATGGTTAAACAAAAGTTTTCAAAGAGCATCTTGAAAAGACAAAGTGAAGTATTATAATGAAATGTGCAAATACCTGGAGTTAGAAAACCGAAAGGAGAGAACACGCTTTGCATTTCTCAAGCTGAAAGAACTGAAGGTAAAATTCAAGCCACAAGTTGCAATTTTGAAGGATTCTATGGGCAAATTTTTGAATGACGCAGGAAGAATCAAAAGAAGATGGAAGGAATACGCAGAGTCACTGTACCAAAAAGAATTGGTTGACGTTCAAACATTTCAGGAGGTATCACCAAGGATCTACAAGCCATGAATTCCAATTTTTCACTGCTTTTTATGGAAGAAATTACATAAGAGTGGTATTGACTCTTCTCAAAATCTCAAAATTCTCAAAAATCTTAGAAGTATTCATCTTGCATTCCAAGGATCCACTTCGAACCTTATGTAGGTACAATATTACATTGTTTGTATTTTAAACCCCATTGTTACAAATGGAATAAATTGAGACACAGAGAATTTATCTGGAGTCCCATCATCAATGTTGGGCTCTGGAAAACAAAAACAAAAACAAAAAAAAAACACTAATTCCATGAATTCCTAATGTTTCCCAGGCAAATATGTGGTCTCCTTCCCATTCCACAGGCAGGGCAAATGTCAAGGAAGGTAATAAATCTCTTCCTCTTCCCCACACACTGCCCTAGAAGCTGTGTCTCTGGTGAAACTGTAACACAAAATTGCTCTGTTCTTTATTGATTTCTGAAGCTAAATCAAGCCCTGCCCTTCTCCAGGCCTGGAGGAGACCAGCCACACTCCACCTCTCCGGAGGCTGCCAATCAGAAGTCCGGATCCAGCACCTAGTTCTCACTGAGTGTTCCAGGAAGTGCACAGAAGACATTTTGTCTGGCTTGCCCTGCACCTCAATGGCCTTTTATTTTTTCTGTCATCAGCACAGACTGTTCATCTAGTTCATGCATACTTTGTGGTTTTTCTCCTGTGGAGCTTGGAGCCATAGTAATAAAGTCCATTTTCAAGGAAGGGGTGGGTTGAATGTGACTCTTTCAATGAAGTTCACGGTCTCAGCACTTACTTGCCTCTTGATGTTGACAGCTGGATTTTTCTGGAAGGATTCTGTGGCTTGCACGTGTTTTATTGATGTGGGCTTCCCACGACAACATAGTTCTGATCATTGGAAATCGACTAACAAACACTAGGTCTCAGAATTCCTCCTCTCAGCACTGTATGAACTTAGATTTGTTGATTTTCAGATAGGAGTTTCAACATTTATTGGGTCCAGTTCCTTGTTTTTGAAGCAGTGAACTACTGTTACCCCTCTCCCCCTTTGTTTGATGAGCCAACTGAGGTTGACCAGATGAGAAGTTTCCCAAGTGATCCGTTATGAGTGATGGGGGGGAAAAGGAAGAGGCTCACTTATTATTATTTTTCTTATTATTGTGGTACAACTATATATAACAAAAAAATTGCTAATTCAATAGTTTTTACTGTACAATCAGTGACACTGGTTACATTCTTCATGTTATGCAACCATTGTCATTACCTTTTTCTGGATTATTTTAGTATCATTAACATAAACTCTGTGCCCACTAAACAGTAATTCCCCTTCCTCCCTCCCTGCCACCCCTCGTAACCACTAATAAACCTTGGTTCCTATGTATTTGCCAATTTCAGATAACTGAGATCATACAGTATTTGTCCATTTATGACTGATTTATTTCACTCAGCATGATGTTGTCAAGTTCATCCATGTCGTGGCATGCATTGAGATGTCATTTCTCTTTATGGCTGAGTAATATTCTGTTGTATGTGTATATCATATTTTGTTTATCCATTCATCTGTTGATGGACATGTATGTGGTTTGAGGCTCACTTATTTTTAAAATATGTTTAGCAAGGAACTCTTAAACAAAATCTTAGCCAGATCTAGTTGGAGATTGTAATTCTTCTTCCTGCGGGAGTGTTGAATACAGATGCCCAAACTGTCAAACAAATATATTCTTTACTGCTACCATCTATCAACGCATGTAGAGAAGGCCTTTCCTTCTCTACAATTATAGGTCATCTATTGTTGTTGTTAAGTGCCATTGAGTGGATTTTTGACTCATAGCAACCCCATGGGACAGAGGAAAACTGCCCCATAGGGTTTCCTAGACTGTAATCTTTACAGGAGCAGATCGTCAGGACTTTGCCTCTGGGTGGATTAGAACCACCAATCTTTTCAGTAGCAGCTGAGTGCTTAACCACTGCACCACCAGGGCTCTTTTCTAGGTTATCTAGTTCTCGCTATTTTAAGCCTGTTAAAGCAATTAGTATGACATTATTTTGGAAGTTCTAATTTATTACATTTCTTTTACTCTCAATAAATAAAAAAATTGAGACTTTTGATGAAATAAATATGTAGAGTTGAAGATCTGTGATGATGATTATATTAGCTTCAGTGCTCAATTTACTTCTGGTTTTGTTTCTTGTTTTGATTTTGCAGTATTACGGAAGCCTCCACTCACTTGGGAGCATAGATGTAAAAGTTACAGTTATGTAAGGATTGACCTTGCCATCTCTGCACACTCTTGACTAAACTGGCTGAGAACCTTGAAAGAGCATTGGGAATTTTGTATTCTAAATGGAATCACTAATAATATCTATCCACTGGCCATGTTTGTTATTGTAAATATAACAGTTAGAAAGATCCAAAGCCTGCAAGTGGAAAATAAGAATGTGACACCCTGATGTTTCATGTAATGCGTACACTTTTTATTGGACCACCTACACCGCACTGTCAGTAAAGTGCGAACTGAGCACGTATAGCCCTGCCTGGCATTTAATTGAGTGCAGTATATGTGTGTATTTGTGGTATGCTCATGTGGTGCCATTTTATGCAAGCAGATGTGCACAGGCCTGAATTCCAAGAAGTATGGATGCCAAGTAAAAACCTTTCTAAATAATGTTACATTTCCATAAATTTTAACCATATGCACAGTTTCCGTCTAAGTTCTGCATGAAAGTTAGTTAACTAAGTAGCCCAAATTAACACATTAGAGGGTCTCTGATATTTTGAAATTTGTTAAGTAACATATTTGCACATGCTTGCTGTTATAGTATTTTCTAGTGGTATATATACTACGGTTATTTGAGTCAAATATTGTGAAACACCTGGACACCTCCAGGAAATTCTTTCCTGTGATCCATATGTCTCTGGGTGGGGCAAACTGTTAATGCAACGGTTGGAGTCAACTTGATGGCAACTGGTTTTATACATCCCTACATGTTCTGGCTCTGGTCTGCTTTCCCATCCACAACCTCCATAATGGTCTCCTCTCTGTCTTCAGCATAGCAAGCCCTTTCCCAAGTGAAGGTCTTTGCGTTTGCTGTTTTGTCTACTTGAAATACTCTTCCATGACTTCTCCTTTGACGGCTTCTTTCTTAATCTTTAGCTCTCCGCTCAAATATCATTGCCTCAGAGAAGCCTTCTCATTAAAGGGTTACCCCTCCCAAAGTACCCCTCCCTCTTTCAGCCATTCTCTATCATATCTGAACTCTAATTTTTATGTGTTTACTGCCAACCTCCCCCAACTAGAAAGAGCACTCTGTGAGGACAGGGCAATGTTTGAGTTGACTACGCACCTCAGTTTACCCGGACAGACTCAGAATATGCCTGTTGCCCGAGTAATTATTATTATTGCCCCTTTCAGTCTCAAAAGTGTCCCATTTTGGACAGTAAATTGTATGATCACTCTTACCATGCCCATCTGTTCTAGAGTCTCATCCCCTGATCCTAGCAGTGTATGGCACAGGGTAATTTTTTGCTGAAATTAATAAACGAATGAATTAATCCTAGGGTTGTTTGAAAAGCAATTTAGCAATTGATTGCATACATAGAATGTGTCCTGGATTGGAAATTCATGAAACCTGGGTTCCAGTCCCAGGTTCCATTATTGTTGTTGTTAGGTGCCATAGAGACAGTTCCCATTCACAGTGACCCTATGTACAACAGAACTCTACGCTGCCCAGTCCTGTGCCATTCTCAGAATCATTACTATGTTTGAGCCCATCGTTGCAGCCACTGTTTCAATTCATCTCATTGAGAGTCTTGCTCTTTTTTGTTGACCCTCCAAACATGATGTCCTTCTCCAGGGACCGGTCCCCCCAGTGATATATCAAAAGTACAAGAGATGAAGTCTCCCCATCATAGCTTCTAAGGAGAATTCTGGCTGTACTTCTTCCAAGACAGATTTGTTCATTCCTTTGGCAGTCCATGGTATATGCAATATTCTTCACCAGCACCATAATTCAAAGGCATCAATTTTTCTTTCGTTTTTCTTATTCATTGTCCAAATTTCGAATGCATATGAAGTGATTAAAAACACCATGGCTTGGGTCAAGCACACCTTAGTCCTCAAAGTGCCTCCTTTGCTTTTTAACACTTTCCAGAGGTCTTTTGCAGCAGATTTGCCCAATAGAATGCATCATTTGATTTCTTGACTGCTGCTTTCATGGGTGTTGATTGTGGATCCAAGTAAAATGAAATCCTTGACAACTTCGATCTTTTCTCCATTTATCATGATGTTGTTTATTGATCCAGTTGTGAAGATTTTTGTTTTCTTTATGTTAAGATGTAATCCATACTGAAGGCTGTAGTCTTTGATCTTCATTAGTAAGTGCTTCAAGTCCTCTTCGCTTTCAACAAGCAAGATTGCGTCATCTGCATATCGCAGGTTGTTAATGAGACTTCCTCCAATCCTGATGCCCCGCTCTTCTTCATATATTCCAGCTTCTCGGATTATTTGCTCAGCATACAGATTGAATAAGTACGGTGAAAGGATAAACCCTGACGCACACTTTTCCTGATTTTAAACAATGGCACAGTGGTTAAGAGCTCAGCTGCTAACCAAAAGGTCAGCAGTTCAAATCCACCAGCCTCTCCTTGGAAATCCTATGGGGCAGTTCTATTCTGTCCTTTAGGGTCACTACGAGTTGGAATCGACTCGAGGGCAATGGATTTGTTTTTTTTTTTTTTTAAGTATTCCTTCGTTTTGTTCTAATGACTGCCTCTTGGTCTACGTACAGGCTCCACATGAGCATAATTAGTGTTCTGGAATTCCCATTCTTCACAAAGTTATCCACAATTGGTTATGATCCACACAGTTGAATGCCTTTGCATAGTTAATAAAACATAGGTAAACATCTTTATGGTATTCTCTGCTTTCAGCCAAGATACATGACATCAGCAATGATATCCCTTGTTCCATGACTCTTCTGAATCCAGCTTGAATTTCTGGCAGTTCCTGGCCGATGTACTACTGCAACCATTTTTGAATTATCTTCAGCAAAACTTTAATTGCATGTGATATTAATGATATTGTTCAATAAGTTCCACATTCTATTGGATCCTTTTCTTTGGAGAGGGCACAAATTTGAAACTCTTCCTCTTCGGTTGGCCAGGTAGCTGTCTTCCAAATTTCTTGGCATGGATGAGTGAGCACTTCCAGTGTTGAGTCTGTTTGTTGAAACATCTCAGTTGGCATTCTGCCAATTCCTGGAGCCTTGTTTTTCCCCAATGCCTTCAGTGCAGCTTGGACTTCTTCCTTTAGTACCATCAGCTCTTGATCACATGCTACGTCCTAAAATGGTGGTGTAGTGGTTAAGAGCTACAGCTGCTAACCAAAAGGATGGCAGTTTGAATCCACCAGGCACTCTTTGGAAACCTTATGGAGCAGTTCTACTCTGCTATGAGTCGGAATCAACTTGACGGCAATGAGTTTTTAAATGGTTGAATGTTGACCAATTCTTTTTGGTACAGTGACTCTGTATTCCTTCCATCTTCATTTGATGCTTTCTGCATAGCTCAATATTTTGCCCATAGAATCTTTCAATATTGCAATTCGAGGCCTGAACTTTTTCTTCAGTTCTTTCAGCTTGAGAAATGCCAAGTGTGTTCTTCCCTTTTGGTTTTCTAACTCCATGTCTTGCACATTTCATTATAATACTCTACTTTGTCTTCTTGAGCTACTCTTCGAAATCTTCTGTTCAGCTCTTTTACTTAATCATTTTTCCATTCACTTTAACTACTCTACATTCAAGAACAAGGTTCAGAGTTTCTTCTGACATCCATTTTGACTTTTCTTTTTTTTTTTTGAGCTATACCAACAGAAGTTTATTGTCTCAGTTCTAGAGACTAGAAATCCAAGATCAGGTGTCAGCAGTGTTGATTCCCTTCGAGACCTCTGAGGGGGAATCTGTTCCATGCCTCTTTCCTAGCTTCTGGTGATGGTTGGCAATCCTTGGTGTTCCTTGGCTTGTAGAGGCATCACTCCAGTCTTTACTCAGTCTTCTGTGACGTGGCCTCTTTCCCTCTGTGTGTCTCCCTATGTGGCTTCTCCTCTTTCATAAAGCCACCACTCAAATTGGATTAAGACCCACCTTACCCCAGTATGACCTCATGTTAACTGATAACATCTTCAAAAATTCTATTTCCAAACAAGATCACATTCATAGGTACTGGGGTTAGGACTTCAGCATATCTTTTGGGGGCACACAGTTCAACTCATAACACATATCTGAAAGGTACAATACTAGGTGGCAACCAGGGAACAGGAATGGTCACAGGAGTGGTTGCCGAAGTGCAGTTGAAATGTCCAGGGCATGGACGTCCAAATGGACAGTGGAACCCTTCAAGGAGAAGATGGAATTCAGGGTGAGGAAGATTGAGAGACAGAAGCTGAGATGAGTGTGGGTGCAGAGAACAGTAGCAAAACCACACTCAGTGTTTTCCTGCCATATTTCCCTCATTCCAGGATGTTGGTTGTCTATTTACCCCATTAAACATGAGCTCCTCTGAGGTCGGGGCACTGTCCATCTTTATGTTACTTACAACTTCTATCATATTGGGGCAGTCCTACCACTGCTCCCTGTGGCCTCCCGTGGCTGACAGAAACAAAGCTGCATCTAAATTAGGCTTGGCTTGAGATGAAGAATCAGAGAGCCAGTTTTCTAGTATTGCCTCTCCTTCCGTCAGATTATCTGCCTTTGATGAACACTGGCACCTCCCACCCCACTGCCAGACAATCTTCCCCCAGCTAGTCTCCAGGGTCATTTATTCTTTTCTGTCTCTTTAATAACCTTTTGCTTTCTTCATGTATAATGTCCTTGGTGTCATCCCACAACTCGTCTGGTCTTCGGCCATTAGCGTTCAATGCATCAAATCTATTCTTGAGATGGTCTCTAAATTCAGGTAGGATATACTCAAGGTCGTACTTTGACTCTTGAGGATTTATTTTAATTTCCTTCAGCTTCAACTTGAACTTGCATATGAGCAATTGATGGTGTGTTCTGCAGTTGGCCCCTGGCCTTGTTCTGACTGATGATATTGAGCTTTTCCAGCGTTTCTTTCCACAGACGTAGTCAATTTGATTCCTGTGTATTCCATCTGGCAAGGTCCACGTGTATAGTTGCCATTTATGTTGTTGAAAGAAAATATTTGCAATAAAGAAGTCGTTGGTCTTGCAAAACTCTATCATGGGATCTCTGGCAGAGTTTTTATCACCAAGACCATATTTTCCAACTACTGATCCTTCTTTTTGTGCTTTAGGTGAAGGTTTACAGAGCAAATTAGTTTCTCATTAAACAATTAATACACATATTGTTTTGTGACATTGGTTGCCAACCCCACAACATGTTAACACTCTCCCCTTCTCAACCTTGGGTTCCCCATGTCCTTTCCTCCGGCTTTCCTGTCCCCTCCTGCCTTCTCGTCCTTGCCCCTGAGCTGGTGTGCCCGTTTAATCTCATATGCATGGTTGAACTACGTGTATTATTGTTTGTTTTATGGGCCTGTCTAATCTTTGGCTGAAGGGTGAACTTCAGGAGTGACTTCAGTACTGAGTTAAAAGGGTGTCCAGGGTCCATACTCTCGTAGTTTCTCCAGTCTATGTCAGACCAGTAAATCTGGTCCTTTTTTGTGAGTTTGAATTTTCTACATTTTTTTCCAGTTCTGTCTGGGACCCTCTATTGTAATCCCTGTCAGAGCAGTCAGTGGTGCACCATCTAGTCGTGCTGGACTCACTCTGGTGGAGGCTGTGGTAGTTGTGTTCCATTAGTCCTTCAGACTAATCTTCCCCTTGTGTCTTTGGTTCTCTTCATTTTTCCTTGCTCTAGATAGGGTGGGATCAGTAGACATATCTTAGATGGGCACTCACAAGCTTTTAAGATCCTAGATGCTACTCACTAAAGTAAGATGTAGAACATTTTCTTTATAACCTATGTTATGCCAATTGAGCTAGATGTCCCCTGATGATCCTTTTTTTGTTTTCAATGTTCAAGTTCCAGCTGCAGTAATTATCAATTACCTTGATTGCATATTTGATCTATTTCAGAAGTTGGTAAAAGTCTTCAGTTTTCAGTGGTTTGTGCATAAATTTGAGTAATAGTCATATTAACTGATCTTTCTTATAGGCATATGGATATTATCCTATCACTGACAGTGTTGTACTTCAGGATAGATTTTGAAATTTTTTTTTTTTGAAGACAAATGCGAGATTACTCCTTTCTAAGTTGTCATTCCTGGCATAGCAGACTGTATGATTGTCTGATTCAAAATGGCCAATACCAG
Source organism: Trichechus manatus latirostris (assembly GCF_000243295.1). Taxonomy (NCBI): domain Eukaryota; kingdom Metazoa; phylum Chordata; class Mammalia; order Sirenia; family Trichechidae; genus Trichechus; species Trichechus manatus. Next base: position 15,927,625 of record NW_004443958.1, read on the forward strand.
TCCATTTCGGCTCACTAATGCCTAGTATATCTATCTTTATGTGTTCCATTTCAATTACTGGTGGGTCTAATATTCCTAAATGATCAGTAAAGTAGGTACAAGCTTTAGCAGGCAACGTCCCCAAGTAATTTTTATTAGCATGTGTTTTATCATATCAGGCAGATAATAGAGTACTTTCAGACAAAATTGTTACATCTCTAGAGAACTGTGTAGAAGTTCAAAGTTAATGGATGGCTGAAAGCTTTCATTGACACAGAATCTGATTTTGGCTTACAATAAGGAAAAATTATCAGAGCCAGGCAAACCTAAGCTGGGCTAGCTCATGAGGCAATGAATGCCTATTTCTGGACGAGCTCAGTCAACTCCCCAGGGAAGTGTATTCTCATGGAAAGAATGCTGGGTTGTATATTCTAATCCTGGCCTGTCAATTAATAGCTGTGACACTTAATCTCTCAGAGACCGAGTCTTCTCATGGGCAAAGTGTAGAATATAATTTTGATTCTCCCTATCAGATCTTCACATTTTTCTCTCTCTTAAGTTTCCTGTTAATTATAAAAGAGATGCTAAACTATTTTATTGTAAGCTATAAGTCACAAAACCACCTGAACGTGTTATCATTCCCTAGTGTGTTGGCAGATCAGTAACAGGACAGCCCCCAAATAACAGAAGTCATCCCCAATGGCTGGATTCCAGGTCTAGGGATTGAGGAGTAGGGTGAACTACATGAGGAGTGGAGATGAATGCTCCAAAAGCCCCTTAAGACAGATGTGAGTCTGTACCTGCCTCTCGGTGTCTCAATTCTGAACTTTTTAAAATGGGCATAATAATAGTTGTTTTGCTTTCATCCCAAGATCAGAAGAGGATCTGTATGTCAATGTTGCTTGCAAGTCAGGAAATGCTATATATATGTGACAGCCTTGGAGTGTTGCACAAAATCTAGGTGTGGGTTCTTACATGTCCATGTAGGAGCCCTATAAGAAACATTTAGGGGTGAATGAATTTCCCTATCTCTTCAGAGGGTTTAATATCAACCTGGGAGCCATGGACGATGAGGTTGTATGAATGAGTACATGTGCGGATGGTGAGAATGAAAGCAGAGTGAAAAGAAAACTCATCCATCTAAACACCTACTTTGTGCCAGGTTACTCTATGTAGGTGCTCTCACTTAACCTGTATACAACCCAAGGAGAGAGGCGTTATTATCCTTATATACTACAGAGAGCTTAAGTAACTTGCACAAGGTGTGGTAGGTCGTGGGCAGGCCTACTGTGGTCCCCCAGGATGCAGAGAGATCATTAGAAAATGGAAATATGTGAATTATGGCACTGAAAGGATTTGTCTTCTTCACTGGTGGTTGACCTTGAAGATGATTTAGTCCCTCCTCAAACCTAATGGTATAAACAGCAGCCAATCCTCCGTTTCTTGCTCTGTGACATCATGGCTTTCTCCCCCCACCCGCACCCCCCAACCTCCCATAGGACCACTCAACTTCAGGCCCAGCTCCATGAATAACTAGGGAGGCACAAGGAATTGTGTCCACTTATTTGTATCCTTGCCTTGTGTACGCTTTGCAAGGCTTGTCTGCTTGTTTAATAGTGAAAGTGACCTTGAATTGAGTCCCAGTCAACATTCTCAGCAATCTTAGAACCCAAACAAGCCCTCTGTGGTCTTGCTTAGGCCCAAGGTCACACTGGCATTAAGTGGAAGAACCAGAATTCTAATCCGTTTTCCATTGAATTCTACCCCTCATGCTCTTGCTGCTCCGCCACTCAGCCCCCATCCTCCAGAGTAATATGCAAAAGATAGGCTCTACTCTGTTGATAATTTAAAAAAAAAAATCATAAAAGGATAGTTAAGGGGACTTCCATTTCTTTAAAATTTATTCAAAACCATAGGAACTCAGATCATGTTTATAGTTATAGAGTATTGGGAGATCTGGTTCCAAAGAAATGAGTCAGAGTTGACTACTACTGATTATTGTTCTTTAAATATTGCCTCTTTTGCTGGACAAGGAGATGGAATTGATGACTAATGAGCTCTTTTATTATCAAGGTCTATGATTTTTTTCATGGTGACCTCAGAGTAGCCATGGCATTTATGATCTTATTCATATGGGCTCCCTGCCCAGAAACACAGGAGAATGAATCTTTCCCTAAGATGAATAATTCCGATGACTTTCAAGCACCTCACTGGGTCCTAAACAATTTAAACTTTTTATTGTTATTAGTAACAATACCTTTTATATAAATCCATGTCTCATTTAGTCTCTGCTACTGAAGAATCTTACAAACAGCTCATTTCTTCCCGCGGCATCACCAAGAGTAGAAAAATTTGTTTGAAAGAGTTTCTGCTTGAGTGGTGGAAAGAACACGCATTTGGGGATAAGATAGACCTAGGACTGAAGCTATGCCTTGTAGTTCCTGCTGTACGTTTTTGAGCATATTATATAACCTTTCACAATTTCAATGGCCTCCCTCCTCTGGGTGAAGAAAGCAGTCGCATGCTGCTTGGCTTATTATGAGTACCCAGTAAATCTGAGCTCTATTCTCTTACATTCCCATGGGTTATTAAGTGATCGGCAGCATATTTTTCTGTATTGTTAATCTTCATTGTGACTAGATCAAAAATTTATTTATGCTAAATTTCATTTTTATTGTACAATAACACATTGTCATTTTAAAACATATTCAAACTGTACAAAAATATATATATATATATATATATATATATACACATCTCCACCACCTATCTGTCAGCTTGTTGTACTGTGGTGGCTTGCATGTTGCTATGATGCTGGAAGCTATGCCACAGGTATTTCAAATACCAGCAGGGTCACCCATGGTGGACAGGCTTCAGAGGAGCTTCCAGACTAAGACAGACTTGGAAGAAAGGCCTGGTGATTTACTTCTGAAAATTAGCCAATGAAAACCTTATGGATCACAACAGAATATTGTCCCATATAGTGCTAGATGATGAGCCCTTAGGTTGGAAGACACTACACCATAGTCACAACAATGGACTCAAACATCCCAAAGATAATGAAGATAGCGCAGGACTGGGCAGCTGTTATACATAAAGTCACCATGAGCTGGAGCTGACTTGATGGTAACTAACAGCATTATATATATCTATGCTTAGATATATAAGAAAGTAAAGTCCTCCTCACCTACTCCGGACATCTAAGTGCCACTCCATAGAAGTAACCATAGATGACAGCTTCATGTGGAACCTCCTAGAAATTTGCAAGTGTAGATAAACATAAATATGCATATAATATGCATACACTATTTTTAGACAAACGTGATCATTTAGTACAATTTCCTCCATTTTTTCCCACTTTGTTCATCTGTGTGAGTCATTTTCTCTACTATACAAATCTGCTTCATCCTTTTTTTTAAGTTCATGATATCCCGTAATATAACCAACTCTACTGAATAACATGTAATTTATTTTTTACAAAAGTTAGCTATAATGTTTAATTTTTTTTTGAGGCAAGCATACTGGTTTTGGAAACAGACACATTTTTGTTCAAATTCTGGATCTGCTTCTAGTACAGTGAACATGGGCCACAATTTTCTCATCTGTGTAAATCAGGACAATATTAGCTGCCTCAAAGAATCATACGAATTAGAAAGCACTTGGCGTATCGCCCATTTAGCGTAAGTTTCCAATAAACGCAAATGACAATAATAATGATAACATCCTTACTTCTATTTTAAGGGGATGCCTTTGAGAAAAAGCAGCATGACTTCTGCAAGATGTTGTGGTTGTTACTGTCATTGTTTCTGATGGTCAGAAAGAGCAAGCTGGGTAAGTGAACCACAGCTCTTGACCTCTCTGGAGAAATCTGCAGAGAGTACTCATATCACACTGTAATTTTCATTTGGTACAACAGTTCTACTCCTCTGCTTGCTTGTGAGTTCCTTGAGGATAAGAAGAGAAATGTTCCTTTTTGCATTCCTAGCACTTATCAGAGAATCTGAAATATTGTAGGAGAGCTGTCATCTTGGTGGTGGTGGAAGAAGAAAGAATATCAGTAGGAGAAGGTAATATTTACTGAACTCTTACTGTGTGCTAGGGCTTTGCCTGAATAATCTGATTTAATATCCTCACTCTCAGGTAGGTAGTGAGATTTGCAGCACCTTACCTAACTTCTTTGTCTCTCTGTTTCCACATCTGTAAAATGGGGATAATTTAGAGGATGGAGTGTAAGGTTTTAATGAAATAATACATGCAAAGTACTTAGAACTGAGCTTAGTACGGGACTTATCACAGTATTCAAAGAGCAAACTGGAGCTCAGCAGAAATCAAGGGGTCCTGCAAAGGCATGGCAGTTTCTGCTCTTACCACTGAAACTTACTGCTTCCCTAAGCCTTTAGCAAACGTCAGTGGAATGAATCACCAATGAGCCCTGACTTTGATGATAATGGAACTGAGATTTAGAAATGAGCAATGACCCGATTGTATCTAATATTAGGAAACTACAGCATCCTCCTGAGTCCTGTGTTTTGGTGTGCTCTCCACTACTATAAGCCCTGACTTAGATGCAAAGAGAGGTAGCTCACTTGAACACAGAGGATTGGGAGGCTACAGAACCCAGGAATCAGTCGTCTTGAATTCTAGCGCCTACCCTATGTGGTCTTAGAACTATTACCCTGTTTGTGCCTCAGTTTCTTCATCTGTAAAATGAAGGATTCGTTTTTTGTAGTCTCTAAATTCCCTACTGAGTTTATCCAGCTTTGTTTTATGAATCATCTAAATCTTACCTCCTATCCAGCGGGAGCTTCAGCAGTTGGCCAGTTAGCTTCAATAATCAATGAGGTGGTTTACATGTGCAGTTTAACCTGAACACAGGCAAACTGAGGGTAAACTAGGTTTCCTTCTCTTCATGGGCGGGCCTTGGATTGGAAAAACATCCTGATTCTGTTTCCTGAGTGTATGAGTCCTTGATTCAGGCCCTAAGGAAGAGGCCAATCCCCCTTGGGATGGGTAGTCTCTGAGCAGCCTGTCTCAGTGACATCAGCCTCATTTCTTCGTGCACTGTGATGCCGCCATCTTTAAATGGTTTGCACCTGTTGTTACTATATGCGTAGTTAGGGCTTGGATGCTTTGACATCAAAACAAGAATGGTTGCTGGGAGATGAAACAACGATGTAGCATTCATGGGCACTCTTGTCAGTATTGCAGAATGCTCAGCAGCATGTCAATGCAAACAGCCCACGGGCACATTAGGGAGACAACTAGATGAAATACAGATATCAAAATGTACCTAAACAGAAAGTTCCAGACTCCTACAGTCAGAGAAGACTGCAGTCATTATCACCGACTTCAACTGCCATATGTATGGCTTGAATCCCCTCTACCACCTTCTAGCCAAGGATGCATGAAGCTCCTGTTGAAATATCCCCACGGATGGGAAGCTCATTTCCTTACGAGATTCTTCTAGTCTACAGAATTCTGTATGCTAGAATGTCTGTCCCTATAATGCCCAGAAATCTTTATGATCTTCATACAGCAATTCCAATTGTATCCCCTTTGACGCAGAGTTCAAATCCAATCATTCTTTCACACAGGAGCTCTTAATTCTTCCTTACTGTCTTCTTTACTCTAAGACATTTCCCCCTTGATCTAAACGTATTCTTTTATCATTGCTCGTGTAACATGATTTCAAAACCTGTCTCTGAGTTAGGACAGAAACCATAGTTGATTAGGAAGGCTAGATCCTATATAACCATTTACCACTGGGTTGATTCCAATTCATGGAGACCCCATGTGTGTCAGGGTAGAACTGTACTCCATAGTGTTTTCAATGGCTGTGATCTTTCAGAAGTAGATTGCGAGGCTTTTCTTCCAAGACAACTCTGAGTGGATTCAGACCACCAAGTTTTCAGTTACTAGCTGAATGCTTAACTGTTGTGCTATCCATATGCTTGTTTTTTAATTCAGTTGGTCATTAAATATAGATATCTTATGTGCCTGCAATAAGAGAGGCACTCTTCAGGGTATAGAGATGAGTCAGATCTTGTCCCTTTCTATAAAATGTCTCAGTTTTGTCAACTTTTACTCACTGAATTTGGGTGAGTTTTTTTTTAACCTTTCCGAATCTGTTTTTCTCATCTCTAAAATGTGAATCAAATGAGCAAACTCACAGGGTTGTTGTGAGGATCAAATACAATAACACATGATGTAAAGCACCATAAGAATGTTGGGCATCTTGATTAGGGGGAGAGAAAATACAAATTAACTGTCACGTTAGGTAGAAAGTGATCAATATCAGAAGAGAGTTACAAACTATGTGCCAAGGTTGATGGACTGAATGATAAGTGCACGTTAAATGCATGCCAGGGAAGGGTGGACTCCTTAAGCCAAGTCTAAATTAGGAATTTCTTATGGGAACTGCCAAGCAGACAGAATTAACCCACAACGGAAGGAGTAACGAAGACTTTAAAGGAGAAAGGCAGAACCTTTTATGATACAAGAATCCAAGAGGAGCTATGACTGTATTCTAAATTCTTTCCATGAGGCAAATGGAAGCAAAATACTTTGGAGGATGGCTTAAAAATAAATACACATACGTGTGCCTATCTCTGTCCACATGCACCTGTGCATAAGCCTGTCTTATGGCATTCATGCTGCATGGTCCTCCTCCCCCAACATGTCCAACATAACTTCCAGTGGCCTGGCAAGAGCTCCTCGGACTATTTTGGGCAACTAGTGTTCCCCCCATTGGAATGCCCCTTGCTCTGGAGTGGAATCTCAGACACGGCCTCTGCCCACAGGTTGTGTTTGTATCCATAGCAGGAGCCAGAGCTACCCTCAGGGAGACAGAGGGTTATAGGCAAGTGACTAGATAATTCATAGTCTTGAATGGGACCATTTTTTTTTGGGGGGGTGGTATGTTTTTCTATCTATTTCGATGTTTTTTAATTTCAGCCATTTTTTGCATTTTTATGTTATAATCTACATGAATAAAATGAACTTTTTAATTGTACACTTTTATAAAATTTAACCCATGCATAGATTCACCACCATGAGGATATAGAAGAGTTCCATAACCCCAAAGAAGTCTCTCAGGCTGGCCATTTATAATCACATCCTCCCCAACCCTAACACTGAAAACCATCGGTATGTCCACCATCAGTATAGTTTTGTCTTTTCAAGAATGTCATATAAATGGAATTATACAGTATAGACCTTTTGAGATTGGCTTTTTGCACTCAGAATAATACCTTTAAGCTTCATTAAATTTTGATCCATTGTCCAAGCACAAGTATGAAAATCATCCTCTTGTACTCCCAAAAGTTGTGTCCTAAGCACTGAATAACATACTGTAAGTACGAGTGCCTACTGTAGTCATGACACCTTGTAAGGCTGTGAAACCTGTTGGTTTTCATCTTCATCTCTCTCCTTCCTTCCTTCTTGCCAGCCTGCCATCCTCAAGACTTCAGGTGGTGAAACCAAAGCCAAGAGTGAACAGACCCACACTGAGACCATCCTTGGCCATCACTATAATGATTCTTGGCTGCAGGCCTAAGTAAGCACATGGAAGAGGGAAGACTCCATGGGAGGAGATTAGCTATAGGTCAGAACACTTAATTTATTGGACTGTGGGCATTTGGGAGGTACAACATAGATAATAAAAAAGGAGAAAGAAAATAGAAACATGGAATATTAGGGTTTATTCAGTCATCCAGCCATTCATTGAAAAACATTAGTTGAGTACCTACTAGGTTTCTGACACCTTGTTAAACATGGTAAATACAGTGGTAGGTGTGCAAGACAAATATGGACTCTGTTCTCTTGAAAGTAATAATCAAAATGCCCTATTAATCTATACAAGCAAGAGAAACAATGATACTTCAGCAAGTGTAATTCCACCTAAATTCAAATATACCAAATCTTAAAGCATTTTGTGCTTGCTGACATTTTGCATTTTTTGACAAAATTGCAGGTGCATACATGGCAATATTCAGTGGAATAGGGATTCCATGACAAAAGTTGTTATTGTTGAATAATATCATCTAATATCACATCCTGTAACCCAGTAGTTGGCAAACTATGGTGTTTTTGTAAATAAAGTTTTACTGAAACATAGACACACCAACTCGTTTATGTACAGTCTGTGAGTGGGTTCGTACAGCAGAGTGGAGTAGTTGAGACAGTGACCCTAAAGCTCACGAGCATAAAATATTTACTATCAGGCTCTTTAATAAAAAGTAATAAAAGTATGGAGAGACCAAAAGCACATTTGGATACTAAAAGCTCTATGAAGTTTTATACACAAGAAATTTTTGACTTCGTTTAACTCAGGACTTCTATGGTAGAAAGTTCTCAAGATGGCCCTCAATGATCCCTGCGTCCTGGTATTCACCTTCTTGTGCAGTGCTCTCCCTTTGAGTACAGGCTGAACTTTCTGATTTGCTGCTAATGGATAGAATACAGCAGACATGAAGGGATATCATTTCTGCGATTAGGGTATAAAAAGACTGGCTTTTATCGGGGGTACTCTGGTTCTCTCTCTCTCTCGGATCACCATTCGCAATGCTGTGGTTACACTCTCTGAAAGTCTCTGGTGAAGTCCATGTGGCAGGTACTCAAGGGATACACACAACCACGTGAGTAATCTTGGAACTGGAGGCTCTCGGCCATGGGAATGAGCTTGGAAGCAAATTTTCCAGCCCAGGTCAAACCTTGAAACGATTGCAGCCGGAAATGACAGCTTGACTTCACCCTCATGAGAGACCCTGTGCCAGTGGCACCCTGCTAAGCTGTGACCAGATTTCTGACTCCCAGAGACTTTGGGGCAATAAGCTCTTGTGGCCTTAAGTTACTAAGTATTGGGGTAGTTAATTATACAGCAATAGATAATTAACACAATTTCCTAAAATATTTGGCCATTGATACTTTCCTCACCCCCACCCTATGGATCACCCATAGACTTCTCTTAGAATATCAACTCCCCAGGAAATGCCATTTGGGAAAATACAGTTTAAGATATTAAATAATTGAATCTTCCAAATCTTCCAAACAGAATTAGAATAAAGGGAATTCTGTTTTCATCCTGGTCTTGAATTCAAACCCCAAGCAGTTTGTTTACTATCTTTTGTAGTAGTGTTAATAGACACTCTTTAGACAACTGATATATTAAGATCAAGTTTCCCACACTGCTATAAAAAATAAATACAATTACAGAAAACCATCAGAAATAATTCCTGCTTCAGAAGAGAGCCTACCATCTCCTGCCCTCTGAACTCTGTTTTCTGAGTTATAGAAAAACTAGAGATGCTATGATAGAGACATATGTTACTAGACACGGACACTGTCCCTGCACCCTTGCCCAAAGACATAAAACTAGGTATCATTATTGTTTATTAGCTCTGGGAAATGTCTTGGTTGCCCTGGAACCTGCTTGGCCTTCTGATTTAGCCCACAGCTGACTCACAGTTTCATGACGTTGGGTTTTGCCAACTCTTTAATCACATGGTTGATGATGTATGTTTTCCCCTTATAAATGACCAGAAGGCCTTTTTAATTGAGGTCAACAGCAGAAGGAACAATGGCTCTGAATAAATGATTCTACATAATTAAAATATCTGGCTGTATCTTTTATCAAAGTGCACACTGAGCTAACCAATGATCAATTCAATAGTATCTGTAATAAATGTTTCCTTAGTACTATCCCGTGCTCAGAGCTGGGATACAGAACAGCTAGCAAGTGTATCAGCAGAACATGCTAGCTCATTTCTGAGTATGCCCCATGGCAGTGCAAAGGAATGTGCACTTTGGAATTAGAAGCAAGTTTGACTTCTAGTTTCACCACTTGCTAGCTGTATGAACTTGGGTGAGATGGTTCATAGTAGCTATGTGGAGGCTCAAGAAGAATCTATGTTTCTGCCACAGGGATGGGAGGGAGGAAGACTTAGGGAGTTAAGATGATGATAGAGAAGGAAATCTGCCTTGAGGGGAAAAAATGGTGTGACTTTAAGGCTCAAGGCTCTTTTCTCCATCTATAAAAGGTATAAAAGGTTTTGAGAATTATGAAATATGCAAAATGTCTTTCACAGGGCCTAGGTTATAATGTTGTTGTTGTTAGGTGCTGAATAAGTGCTTAAAAATGGTAATTCCCCCACAGCTACCAGAAGAAAGGAAAAACAGAGTTTAGAGCAGAAATAAATAAAATAGAGAACAGAAAAACAGTAGAATCAGCAAGACCAAAAGTTGGTTCTTTGAAAAGATCAACAAAATTGACAAACCACTAGCCAAACCAACAAAAGAAAAACAGGAGAGAAAGCAGATAACCTAAATAAGAATTGAGATAGGGGACATTACAACAGACCCAACTGAAATAAAAGGATCATAACAGAGTACTATGAAAAATTGTACTTCAACAAATTTGAGAACCTAGAGAAAATTGACAAATTTCTAGAAACACACTACCTACCTAAACTAACACAAGCTGAGATAGAAAATCTGAACAGACCCATAACAAGACAAGAGATTGAAGAGGTAATTAAGGAAAAAAAAAAAAAACTCCCAACAAAAAAAAGCCCTGACCCAGACGGCTTCACTGGAGAGTTCTACCAAACAGTCAGAGAATAGCTCACATCAGCAACACTCAAACTATTCCAGAGTATAGAAAAGGAAGAAATACTCCTGAATTCATTCTATGAAGCCAGCATAATCCTGATACCGAAGCCAGGCAAAGATACCACAAAAAAAGAAAATTACAGACCAGTAACTCTCATGAATATAGATCCAAAAATTCTCAATAAAATTCAGTATCATATCAAAAAAGTAATACACCACAACCAAATGGAATTCATACCAGGTATGCAAGGGTGGTTAAACATTAGAAAATCAATCAATATAATCTACCACATAAATAGAACAAAAGAAAAGAACCAGATTATAATCTCAATGGATGCAGAAAAGGCATTTGATAAAGTCCAACACCCATTCCTGATAAAAACTCCCAATAAAATAGGAAGAGAAGGGAAATTCCTCAACACAGTAAAGTGTGTCTATACAAAACCAACAGCCAACATCATTCTCAATGGAGAGAGGCTGAAAGCATTCCCCCCGAAACAGGAACAAGATAAGGATGCCCTTTATCACCACTCCTATTTAACATTGTGCTGAAAGCCCTAACTAGAGCAATAAGGAAAGAAAAAGAAATAACAGGCATCCAAATCTGAAAGGAAGAAGTAAAACTATCGCTATCCACAGATGATATGATCTTACACATAAGGAACCCCAAAGATTTCACAAGAAAACTGCTGGAACTAATAGAAAGATTCAGCAGAGTATCAGGATATAAGATCAACATACAAAAAACAGTTGGATTCCTATACACCAAGAAAGGAAATTAAGAAAATAATACTGCTTATAATAGCCTCTAAAAAGATAAAATACTTAGGAATAAATCTAACTAGGGACATAAAAGACTTATACAAAGAAAACTACAAAACACTATTGCAAGAAACTAAAAGAGACCTACATAAATGGAAAAACACACCATGCTCATGGATAGGAAGATTCAACATTGTGAAAATGTCAATTCTACCCAAAGCAATCTACAGATATAATGCTATCCTGATCCAAATACCAGCAGCATTCTTTAACTAGATGGAAAAACTAATCACTGACATTATATGGAAAGGAAAGAGGCCCTGGATAAGCAAATCATTATTGAAGAGAAAGAATAAAGTAGGAGGCCTCACACTACTTGATCTCAGAACCGACTATACAATCACAGTAGTCAAAACAGCCTGGTACGGGTACAAGGATAGACACAAAGACCAATGGAACAGAATTGAGAACCCAGATGTAATTCTATCCACCTATGGTCAGCTGATCATTGACAAAGGACCAAAGTCCTTTAAATGGGTGAAAAGATAGTTTTTTTTTTTAAACAAATGGTGCTAGCAAAACTGGACTCCATTTGTAAAAAAAGAGAAACAGGATTCACCCCTCACACCATACACAAAAACTAACTCAAAATAGATCAAAGACCTAAATATAAAATCTAAAAAGTTAAAGATCATGGAAGAAAAAATAGGGACAACACTAGGAGCCCTAATACATGGCATAAATACAATAACAAACTGTAACTAACAACACACAAACACCAGAAGATAAACTAGATAACTGGGAGCTCCAAAATTTCACACTTATGCTCATCAAAAGGGTAAAAAGAGAACCCACACACTAGGAAAAATTTTTTGGCTATGACATATCCAGCAAGGGTCTAACCTCTAAAGGCTACAGAATACTTCAACACCTCAATGACAAAAAGACAAATAATCCAATCAAAAAATGAACAAAGGATGTGAACAGACACTTCACCAAAGAAGACATTCAGGTGGCTAACAGACACATGAGTAAATGCTCTCAATCATTAGTCATTAGAGAAATGCAAATCAAAACTACAATGAGATACCATCTCACCCTGACCTTACTGGCACTAATCAAAAAAACAGAAAATAACAAATATTGGAAAATAACAAATGCAGGGAGATTGGAACTCTTATGCACTCCTGGTGGGAATATAAAATGGTACAACCACTGTGGAATACAATATGACATTTCCTTAAAAAGCTAAAAATAGAAATACCATAAGATCCAGCAATCTCACTCCTAGGAATATATCCTAGAGAAATAAAAGCCATCACACAAATAGATACATGCACACCTGTGTTCATTGCGGCATTATTCTCCGTAGCAAAAAGATGGAAACAACTGAAGTGCCAATCACCAGATGAGTGGATAAACATATTATGGTACATACACACTCTGGAATACTACACAATGATAAAGAACAATGATGAAACCGCAAAACATCTCATGACATGAATGAATAAGTAGGGCATTATGCTGAGTGAAATAAGTCAATCATAGAAGGACAAATATTGAATGAGACCAGTATTATAAAAACCCAAGAAAAGGTTTACACACAGGAAAAAAAAAAAAATCTTTAATGGTTACGAGGGAGGGTAAACGTGGGGAGGGGAAATCACTAACTATGTAGTAGACAAGCGTTAACTCTGGTGAAAGGAAAGACACCACACAATATTGGGGAAGGCCGCACAACTTGACCAAGGCAAAGTCATGGAAGCTTCCTAGACACATCCAAACACCTTAAGGGACTGAATTACTGGGGCTGAGGGTTGGGGACCATGGTCTTGGGGGACATCTAGGTCAATTGGCATAGCATAATTCATGAAGAAAATGTTCTACCTCCTACTTTGGTGAGTAGTGTCTGGGGTCTTAAAAGCTTGCAAGTGGCCATCTAAGACACATCTATTGTTCCCATCATGTTTGGAGCAAAGGAGGGTGAAGAAAACCAAAGATACAAGGAAAATATTAGTCCAAAGGACTAATGGACCATGTGAACGACAGCTTCCACCAACCTGAGCCCAGAAAAACTAGATGGTGCCCAGCTACCACCACCAACCTCTCTGACGGGGATCACAATAGAGGGTCCCAGACAAAGCAGGAGAAAAATGTAGTACAAAACTCAAATTCACAAAAAATGACCAGACTTACTGGTCTGACATAGACTGGAGGAACCCTCAAGACTATGGCCCCTGGACACCCTGCTAACTCAGAACTGAAGCCACTCCTAAAGTCTACCTTTCAGCCAAAGATTAGACAGGCCTATAAAACAAACAATAACACACATGAGGAACGTGCTTCTTAGTTCAGTCAAGTGTAGGAGACCTAATAGGCAACACCTGCCCAAAAGCAAAGCCAAGAAGGCAGGAAGGGACAGGAAAACTGAACGAAAGGGCATGGAGAACCCAGGGTGGAAAGGGAAAGTGGGAGAGTGTGGACACATTACATGGATTGCAACCAATGTCACGAAACAATTTGTGTATAAATTTTTGAATGAAAAACTAATTTGCACTGTAGACTTTCACCTAAAACACAATAAAATTAAAAAAAAAACAACAACAAAAAATGATAATTCCTTTCCTTAGTTTATTTCCCTACATCCTGGACTTATTCATGACAGAAAATCACTTATTAGGTCCCTTTTCTGCAGTGTGCCCTGAATTTTGAGCTACTTTTGAGCTGATGTGTTGGTAGCCACTTATCTTTTGGACCCTTGGTCATCATTTAGTCCCTTGGCATGCCCCCCCCCCCTTTTTCTTTAATTGATATGGGCTTTCTTTGACCTGAGAGGTAGAAAACTAAGACATTTTCCATGAATGATTAGGAAACTTACACAGCTAATAAAAGTCCTAAGTTTGAGGACTTTTGCTAGTTGAGAAGTTACCAGAAAGTGATATGGATCTAAAGCAGGGGTTGGCAAGCCACAACTCCCTGCAGGCCAAATCTGGTCCATTACTAGTTTTTGTAAATAAAGTTTTATTGGTACACAGCCACACTCATCTGCTTGTGCCTTATCTATGGTTGCTTTCCTAATACAGCGACAGAACTGAGTAGTTTGGCCTACAAAGCCTAAAATATTTACTATCTGACCTTTTACAGAAAATACTTGCCAACCTGATCTGAAGAGTTGATCTTTAGAGGGCCAGACTCCCAAAGATTTGAACCCCTTAATATTTTTGTAGAAGTAAATCAGACTTGAGAAAACAGTAAACAAAGCCATCATTTCCCACCAGAATGTGGGGAAGACCAGACAAGGGTTTCTAGAACTAAGATGCAGTTAACTAAGGCAGGGGGGAGCAGAGAGGCATAAATTCAGGGATCTGAGGTCAAAAGATGTAAATTCCTTTCACAGCTCTGTCACTTTCAAGCCAAGTGACCTTGAAAAAATGAACTCTTTCTTGAAGAATTGGTTCCCTAACCTGTAAAATAAGGACTGCAGTACTTCCTCCTCAGAGGATTTTTCCAAGAGTCCAATTTGATGAAGTACGCTATAAACTGTAAAGCTTTCTACAAATGTTATTTTTTGGTATTATTGTTAATGCTCATTGAAGGCATTCAAATTGTGTTGGTAGACTGAATGAATACTTGAATTACATCTCTAAGTTTGACGGCAAACTTCTGGGATTGTACACCAGGGTGTATGTTGTCTTAACAGTCAAATATGGGTTAAATTCACTCTTGCTCAAAGTCCAAATTATATTTTCTTCTTAACTCAAATGGTATTTTAGGCTTTTAAACTTCAGGTGAACTTCCAACATAGACACTTCCTAATCCCTGTAAGCGATCTTACGTGTATAAAATGTTGAAGTCGTGAAATGCCATTGGCTCACTCTATTTTGGATCAATAGCAGCTGGATGAAGCCTCCTTCACTCTCCTGCAGGGATTATTCCATCACCGGGCCTGGAACAACCCCTTGTCTCAGAACCACCAGGGCCATATTAAATAGAAAGCTTTTCCATACTCCCTTAGTTCCAGGGGGCTGAGGACACTATGGCAGCTTAGGCAAAACTGTCTGGGTTTCTGCCCCACGGCGCTTCTGCTGGCCTCTGTGAAGCATATGCGCAGTGCTCATCCCAACTGATGTGCAAACCCAATGCAACCAAACCCATTAACATTAAATCGATTTGGTCTCATGGTGACCCTATAGGACAGAGTAGAACTGCCCCACAGGGTTTCCAAGGCTGCAAATCTTTAAGGAAGCAGACTGCCGCAGCTTTCTCCTGGGGAGCAGCTGGTGGGTTCGAAATGCCAACCTTTCGGTTAGCAGCCGAGCGCTTTAACCACTGCACCACCAGGGCTCCTTTCCAACTGATGTGACACGGTCTACAAATAATAGCTCTGTGAAGGCCCAGGAAGAATCTAGTTGTTTCTGCCACTGGGATGGGAAGGAGAAAGACTTAGGCAGTTAAGATAATGATAGAGAAGTAGGTCTGCCTTGAGGGGGAAAAATGGGGTGAATTTAAATGAAAAATTACTATTCTGGGAAGATGCTGGCAGGATTCCCAGATTTCCTTTCGTATGAATGGCATTCAGTTCAATTAGGTTTCCCAGCTGTGATGTGTTCCAGCTGTGATTTGTGCCTGCCATGTCACTGATTTACTCTCTGCCACTTCTAATCCACACATTTTCAGGGCTGGTGACAACACATGCTAGCACCTAATTTGCAGAGACTGGTGTTGTTCTGATATCAAAATGTCATAAAACAGAAAGTGCCCATGAGGAACACATCTTGTGAGTGTGGGACATGAAGGAGTCAGGGTGTCCAAAGAAGACCTCTGACCAGGTTCCAAGGCATAGGGGTTTGCTCCTCTTTGCCTCACATGCATTTATTGCAAATACTGCCTAATAGGTAAATATTGTTCTCACCATTTTATAGATGAGGAAACCAAGATTCAGGTCAAGTGACTTGTGCACAGTCACATAGGTAATAAGTATTGAAACTGGGAAGAGAACTCAGAATCCTCATATTCCTTTTACTCTGTTGGGCTTGTCTCATGAGCTTTGGGTTGATCCTTTAGCATCAGAAGTATCTATTGCTGCATTCTCTTCCCATGTCCTTCCTTCCTTCCTTCCTTCCATTTCTCCTACTTCCCTTCCTTCTTGCCTGCCTTCCTCCCTTCCTCTCTCTCACTCTCTCTTTATAGAATTTAGAATAGTCTGAGTTCTGCTCTACAAGTAGCCAATGCCAAGAAAGTTATTGTTTCTTGGTGATGTCAGGGTCTGGAGTGGGATTGAAGAAGATCATGGTGGTCCATTTGCTGCCAAATCCAGAGTCAGGTGCTCCATCACAGCGAGTTTTCGACTAACTTATACATCTGTGTTGATTTACAAAAAAAAATTCATCTGCTAGAGCAGGGTGCAGCAAAATTTTTCTACAAAGGGCCAGGTAATAAATTTTTTAGGCTTTATAGGCCATACAGTCTCTGTTGCAACTACTCAACTCTGCAGATGTAGTAGGAAAGCAGCTGTAGACAATACGTAAATAAATGAGCTTGGCTCCGTTCCAATAAGACCTTATTTACAAATGCAAGCAGCAGGCTAAATTTGGCCTGCAGGCCACAATTTGCTGACCTGTGTACTAGAAGGCCTTCAGTTTAAGCAGCTGAACAGAGTTTCTCTGAAGTCTAAAGCAGGGCACCAAACCGGTTCGTTCTGGTTTGAAGCCCTGCTGAGAATTTGCATTTCTAACATGTTCCCTGCTGATTATTTGCATTTTTAACAAGTTCTCGGAAAGTTATACATAAGAATTACCTGGGGATCTTGTTAAAGTGTGAATTCTGATTCAGTATATCTGGAGTGGAAATGCAGATTCGCAGCAGGGAACTTGTTAGAAATGCAAATTCTCAGCAGGGGTTCTAACTGGAAGGAACTGGTTCAAAGCCCTGGTCTAAAGGCATGTAGACAGGACAAAGCAAAGCAACTGATTGGCAATAGAGCCAACCAAAGAGTCACAGCTTGCTCCAGACTCTGTGTCATGTGGGTGAAAGGCCTGGCCATTGGTGACAACAACAGCTGGAGCCAAGAGCAACTTCCCATGTGAAGCTGGATCTGGAGAGGACCCAAGTGATGGGCCTATGTGATCAGGGCCAGAGACATTTGAGAGAAGATAGAATAAATGAGAACCTGTCCATGGCGGGGTGAGGGGAGGTTTAGGGGTCTATTTGGGGGTTGAAGTCAAGCCATTTTAACCATCTATTCTGACATCGAAAGGTGGAATGCTTTTCTCTGCCCTATGTTCTAAGCAGCCCGGACCCATTCATCCATCTATCCAGTCAGCCACCACTCACTCATTCACACATTCATTTATACATTCACTGTAGTCATATTAGTTATTTACTGTGCCAAAGACTCCCTGAACACTTCCCTGCCCTCAAGAGGCTTAGTGTCTAATGGCAAGCAATTAACAAATGCAGTAAGATCCTGTGGGTGCTATGATAGACGTTTATATAGGGTGCATGAAGGAGACACAGACCTGACATGTCTGGGCTAGGTCAGAAGGCTGGGCTGATCCACATCAAAACACTGGGAAGGATGATGACGGCTCATATTCCGCTCAAGTTGCTTTCTGTTGCAATTTATTTTTTTCAAACAAAAGGTCTCATATATTTATTACTGAACCAACCTATTGTCGTGGAAACATAAAAACAAAGGAAGAAGTCAGAATTTTCCCAGTAGAACCTGTCCGATTGTTCAGATTATGGCAAAATTTTCAGCTTGATATAGTAAGATGCTCGTGAACTAGACAGAGTGTAAATCTCTGTGCCATCACATGTACGACTCCTTATAGACCCAGCGTGGCTCTTCCCCAATGTCTCCTCTTGGAGTTGTACCTGATTTTATTACCAGTCTGGGGAATCCGTTGGGGAATGGGACGATTCTGCTTTTGTTTCTTGGCCAGGAATCTCTTGATCCTGAAAGTCTTGCGAGAAGACGTGGTGAGGATGGAAGTCAGCTATACAAACCACGATGGCAGAAAAACGGAAAAAGAGCTCTATTGCAGTTTATACATGAACCAATATATAAGCAGGATAAACGTTTCCCTGGATCCCATGAAGGTATCAGGAACTTCAGGGGTCTATGCAGTCTGCAAAGAGTGAGAGTCTCAGCAGGTTGGAAAAACAGAGAAACTATGAGCTTGCTGCCTTTTACACCATCGGACGGTGGGAAAGGGGACACATGTTTAGACTTTCACGCGTTCTGTTTCTCCTGCACCTCAGAGCCGTCAGCAAACCTAGCCACAGTCTCCCACACGATTCCAGAAGTTTGTCATGAGAAATAAATAAGAACATTCATTTTGGCGTATTTGCTGGATAGAGCTCAGTAAGTGTTACTTTTTATTGTCAATGCTAGTATTAATTATTTGCAACAGTTAATGTTTGTATAGGGCTTTAAAAAAAACCAAATCCATTGCCACTGAGTCAATTCCGACACATAGCAACCCTATAGGACAGAGTAGAATTGTCCCATAGGGTTTCCAAGGCTGTAATCTTTACAGAAACAGACTGCCACATCTTTCTCCTGCGGAGTAGCTGGTGGGTTTGAACCACCACAATTCAGTTAGCAGCCGAGTGCTTAACCACGGTGCCAGCAGGGCTCCTTACATAGGGTTTAGAGTTTTAAAATAATATTTTTCATTCATCATTTCTTTTTCTCTAATCCTTTCAACAATCTTAGGAGATCAGATAAAGAAATTGAAGCTCAGAGACATCAAGGGGTTAGCAAAATCACACAGCTCGCCAGGGCTAGAGCTGAATCTTAAACTGGTTCCCAAGTTCTGACTCCTGGTTCCAAATTCTTGAAAACCCATCATGCCATTTCAGCTCTGTCATCCACCTTTGCTGACGCTATTAAGTGAGCATAAGGAAGTATTATTTTTTAAGACAATGCAGAAAGGTGGGGGAGATAGAACACTGTGGAGTTCAAGTTGGGAGAGAAATCAGTTGCTGGGGATTTGCTCTATCACCTTCAGCCCTTGAAATGGGCAGGGCACATTAGTGGTCACAAATGTAAGCTAGTCCTCTTTTAGACCCTGGGAGGTTGTAAACAGAAGGCCTGAAGTGGTATGGAGAGTTTGAAATCTCTAAGGAGAAACAGTGGATCCAGCCATTTCACGATTCTGGGCTGGAGATGAGTATCAGAATCAGGAAGAAAGAATGTCAGCTAAGGGTTTCTGAGTATGTTTTTGTTGTTAGCTGCCCACAAATTGGCTTTGACCCATGGCAACCCCGTGTGTAACAGAATGAAGTCCACTGCCATCTTCATGATTGTTGTTGGTATGTTTGAGTCCATTGTTGCTGTCCCTGTGCATTTTGAGCACCTTCCAATCTCAGGGGCTCATCTTCCAGCACTATATCAGACTATTCGGTTGTGATCCACAGGGTTTTCCTTGGCTAATTTTTGGAAGTAGACTGCCAGGCCTTTCTTCCTAGTCTCTTCATCTGGAAGCTCCACTTAAACCTGTCCACCATAGGTGACCCTGCTGGTATTCGAAATAGTGGTGGCATAACCTTCGGTATCACAGCAACATGCAAGCCCCCACAGTATGACAAACTGACGAGTCACTATTGCATCCTATGCAAAGGGCCAGGGAAAAAAATAGGTTTTTCAGACTTCTTACAATCTCCAAACGCCTTTCATATAGATTACCTTACTGAGTCCTTCTAGACACTCTTGGAGGTATTACTATTATATTTAAGTGGTATTATTGCCACCCTCATAGAGCAGATGGGGACACAGGCTTAGTGAGATGAAAAACATGTTCATATCACACAGTAAGTGACAGAACTGAAATTTGCCTCATTCCTAGTTCCATGTTAAGTCTGCTGTCTTCTTGGCCTCTTTTTCTCTTCATTGAACAGCTTATTTGTATTACTTGCTCCAGGTAGGAAGAGTGTCTTTATCCTTTTGGCTCCCCAGCCATTTCATTGCCCTAGGATAGGGCAAAACACTAGATTACCAACATCTGTACACAGTTCTGTCTCTCTGATTAGCCTGGGGGTCCCCTGATGCCTGACACATACACAGACGAGATGCTCAGTACATGTTTGCAGTAGGAATGCAAGAGTGAGGAACTGATTAATGGATTAATGGATGGAAGTCATATACATACCATTGACCACAGACCACAGTATCTACTGCGCAATACTCATGACTTTTATTCCTTTGGGGACCATTTTTTTAAATCCTTAAATGTCGGAGCTGGAAGAGTTCTGAGATCACCTAGTCCAACCTCTTGGTATTGCACATTGGACAATCACAACTTGGCTCAGCTCTGTAGTCACTGACCGTCATTTCATAAACATGTGCAAAGGTGCAATGGTTCTGAGGTCGGCCAGTTGGCAGGGGAACACTATGAATGATGCCTGAAGTATGCATCAGGACTGATGGTGCACGGACTGAGTGAACGAATAACCAAATCCATTCCCACTGTTGGCAAGTGATTCTAAGTGTTCACCTCGCCTTTCTGAGAGTGTGTTATCCTATCACTATCGCCAGGAAAGGCAAGATGTGCCTGGGTTTCCATTCTAGAAGGATTAGAATAAGTGGAAGCTCAGCATCAGGAAGACTTCAGAAACTCAGTATTTCCTTTTTAAATGAGCTTGTCTCCATTTCAATAGAATTTAGATTTGTTTCTTGGACATTGACATGTGTTGAGGTTAGCTTTTTTCTCCTTTTCTTTCTTGCTGTCTTTCTCTTTTGTTTCTTTCCTGGAGGACGATGAGATTTTCACATGAAAGTAAGTGAGTACCACCAATGTGTATCTGGCAACCCCTGGGCAAAGTTTGCCTTTTAGCGATAGACAGGGCTACGGAAGCAAGGGCATGAAGGTGGTTGGCAGGAAGAAAAGTCCTTTTCGTGTTCTGCTGGCATTGCTGTGCCTCTCAGTTTGGGGACCAGAGAAAAAGACCACGGACTCCCAGG
Organism: Trichechus manatus latirostris; assembly: GCF_000243295.1. NCBI lineage: Eukaryota > Metazoa > Chordata > Mammalia > Sirenia > Trichechidae > Trichechus > Trichechus manatus. The sequence continues at coordinate 15,948,941 of NW_004443958.1, forward strand.
ATGCACTCCCCAGCATTTCCTATCTGTGTGACCTTGGGGAAGTGACATAACCTCTCTGAACCTCAGAGTCATCTTGTATAAAACTAGGGATAAGAATAACTATGTCACAGGTATGTGTGAGGATGAAATACGCAAAAGTACTTAATCCAGTTCTTGGCATGTAATATTACAGATACTTAGTCTCTGATCAATCTAAACCTGAATGCAGAATTCTAAAACCAACGAGGGGAAGGGAGTTTGAGAACTGGGAGGACAGATAGACAGTGAGCAGGTTACTGGAAGTGAGGAGTGTTGGGTTTGAATCCACCCAAGCACTTAAGTGTCTGAGTGATGTTAAACAATTCACTTCCCTTCTCCATTATTCAGTTACCTTATCAATAATAATGATTGTTGCTAGCATTTATGGAGTGCTTTTTAGGAGACAGACACTGAGCTAAGAAATATATATATTCCTCATCAAAAACCTGTGAAGAAATTGAGCAAGAGGGACATAACTAACTTATCGGAAGTGAAACAGCAAGAAATGGCATAGGCCAAATTCAAGCAATTTGACTCTAGCACCTCGCCCCAAACCAAGCCATCACGAGAAGGTTAGAGTAGATGGTCTTTAGAGTAAATCAGTTCTGACTTTTAAGGAATCTGTGATTTTTGGGTTCAGTAAGCACTGGTGGCCAGGTACAAGTCTCCCCTACATGGCGTTTAAAACTTCCCAGAGCCATCTCGTTTGGTAAATTGTTAAAAACCTCTTGCTCTTCATGCACAGAGATTGAGGTGGGCTCTACTGTCCTCTCCTGCCTTCTAGTCTCTATAGAATTCTTGAGGACTCAGTTTCCCCCATCAGAAAATTACCTGCCTTCTCATAACTCCAAAAAACCCCTTGCCGTTGAGTTGATTCAAACTCATAGTGACTCTACAGGACAGAGTAGAACTGCCTTACAGGGTTTCCAAGGAACGGCTGGTGGATTTGAACTGCTGACCTTTTGGTTAGCAGCCAAGCTCTCCTGCCTTCTCATACTTAAAGGCAATTAAAATGGCCATTCATATTTCTGAGGGGCTTATCCAGAGCTGAGGAATCTCTGTGTTAAGATAAGCCTATAAAGAGTGCCTCCTTTTATTTTCTGATTTGTTTTCTGAGTATTTAAATGTCATAGGGGTACAATTTAGTTCCCATGACCTTGAAACCAGAACCACTGCAAACTGACAGAAATACAGGTTCAGAGCTTCCCTTCCCTAAAGGCTTTTGACAAACCAATCTGCATAAATGAAATCAACCAGTACATCCTATTAAATGGACTTCTCTGCTCTAGAAACAGAACCCATTTTTATAAGTGATGGGTCACTGGTGTCCATATAGTATAGCTGAAAAGGGTATAAACTTGGGGTTGGCACGCTGGGTGCTGCTCTGTCGCCCTCATTTCCTGTTTGTGTGACCTTGGGAAGTCAGGTCGTTTATGACCTCACCGAGACTCAGTTTCCTTACCTGTAAAATGGAGATGATACTTATCCTCAGAGGTTAACTGCGGAAGAACTAGCACAGTCTGCGGCACATTGTTGGTCCACGGTTTGACTTCAACTAGGCTCAGAAAATTCTGGAAATGGAATTTCAGTTGAATGAACCTTGAGCAAGTGTGACTTTGAGCTAGTGACTTCACCTCTGGACCTCAGTTCCTCCATCTACATCCTGAGAAGTTTACATTAAGATGATTTCTGAGATTCCTTCAAATGAGAGTAACTATGTTTTCTACGAGCCCTGGTGGTGCAGTGATTA
>NW_004443958.1:15952152-15952834 GCF_000243295.1 Trichechus manatus latirostris
AAACCCTGTGGGGCAGTTCTACTCTGTCCTCTAGGGTAGCTATAGGGTCACTATGAGTGGGAATTGATTTGATGGCAATGGGTTTGTTTTTGTTTTTTTTTTTTGGTAATCTTTACAAGAGCAGATTGCCAGGTCTATTGTCCTATGGAGCAGCTGGTGGGTTTGAATCGCTGAACTTTTGGTTAGCAGCTGAGTGCTTTAACCACCGTACCACCAGGGTTCCTTGGAGAAGAGCGTAAGGAGCATCTATTCTGCCGTTTTCTTCTTACAGGAAATAGAAGTAACTTGCCTGACATTATCAGGTGACTCGGTGAACTAAAAGGTCTTTTCTTTCCCTAAGTGTAGGGTTCTTCCTGCACCTTACCTGCATAGCACCTCGCTTTAGTGAGACTGCCTCACCCTCACTCCCATCACCTTGAACCCTATTGCAACTTCAATTCTCTGCAGGTAGCCAGTGGCAGAGAGCGTGTCTCCTCCAAAATGTTACAGTTGATTGAGCCATTTCTGCATTCTATCAGGTGGACTGGCAGCTGGAGACTCCTGACTTTTATTTAGAAGGATTCACAACTCTGGCTTTATTTTGAAAGCCTCTCCAGCCAAAGGCAGCAGTAACAATAATCAAGTGAATGGTGCTAACCAAAGCAGAGGCTGGCCCGGGGGGAAAGGAAGGGGAAGGAGAATC
>NW_004443958.1:15954398-15955647 GCF_000243295.1 Trichechus manatus latirostris
ATCTGCATTTGAACAAGACCCCCAGGTGATTTTTATGCATAATATATTTCTACTAGTGGTCTCCGTATTGGTCCCTAACCAGCTGCATTAGCATCTCCTGGGAACTTGTTAGAAATGCAAATTCTAATTTAGAAGAGGCCATACCAAAAAAAAAAACCAAAAACCTCATTGCCTAGTGGATTCCGGGTCATAGAGACCCTATAGGACAGAGGAGAACTGCCCCATAGGGTTTCCAAGGCTGTAAATCTTGACAGGAGCAGACTGCCACATCTTTCTCCCGTGAAGTGGCTGTTGGGTTCAAACCGCTGATCTCTGAGTTAACAGCCCAGTGCTTAACCACTGCACCACCAGGGCTCCTTTAGAAGAGGCCATACATACATATTTTTTCAGATTATGAGAAAAGTCACGAAGATTGCCTACAAAGGATTCTTACGCCAACTTCCCCGTGTCAGTAAGATCTGTTGGGTGGGGTGAAATGCATTACCTGGCATCTGATTTGCTCTGTGACTATGTTCATTTATTGAGTCAACAAATATTTGACTATATTCAAGGACAAGATCCTGTGCTAAGAACTGGGGAAGCAAAGATAAATCCAACATATTGTTTTCGTCAAGGAGTTTATGGTTTAATGAGGGGGACACACATGTAAGAAATGATTGCAATCCACTGTGAGAAGCGAATTACAAGGTGTGAGAGAAACATTTCTAAGGTGCAAGTGGCACAAAAGCAAAACAGGCCGGGTCTCCTTGGAGTTGGTGAGCCACTAGTACCAGTAGCTGTTGAGTTGATTCTGACTCATGGCAACCCCAAGTGCGTCAGAGTACAACTGTGCTCCACAGGATTTTCAATGGCTGATTTTTAGGTAGTAGATTGTCAGGCCTTTCTTCTGAGACACCTCTGGGTGGACTTAAACTATAACCTTCCAGTTAGCAGCTGAGCATGTTAACTGCTTACACCACTCAGGCCTCCCCATTTCAGCTTGGTTTGGGCATTTATCAGGGTGCATTGAGGGAGAAATTTGCAGGAAGAAAGGAGAGCAAAAGTAAGAAACAAGGGGAAGAAAGCTCAGTTCTAAGGAGTTTTGCAAGGTATGAACAAGGTGGGGGTGGGGGTGGTAAATGGAGAAATATAAGGCTGGAGGGCAGGCAGGGACAAGATCTGGAAGGGAGTTTGTAAAAGAGTGTGTGCTTTTATTTGGCAGTTAATAGGGAAGCAGTGGCAGTGTGGGGATAAATTGCTGTACATTAAT
>NW_004443958.1:15971178-15975125 GCF_000243295.1 Trichechus manatus latirostris
CAGAAAGCATGGCCCCTGGATTCTCTATCAGCCCAGAACTAAAGCAATTTCTGAGGTCAACTCTTCAGACAGGGATTAGACTGGACTGTGGGACATAAAGTGGTACTCGTGAGGAGTGTGCCTCTTAGCTCAAGTAGATACAAGAGACTAAATGGGCAGCTTCTGGCTGGAGGTTGGAAGGGGAGGCAGAGAGGGTTAGGAGCTGGTTGAACGGACGTGGGAAATCAGAGGTGGAAAGGAGGAGTGTGCTGTCATAGTATGGGGAGAGTAATTAGGGTCACATAACTATGTATGTATAAATTTTTGTATGGGAAAAAATAAAAAAAAAGATCTGCTTCTGAGGACCCCAGTCTAAGACACCTGACTCTCTTCACAGTACCCATGATGGGTGGAGTTTGGGTTAATAGTAAGACTGTGATTTCTCCATGAACAGAAGAAGTGAATTTGGTACATTCCAGCCAAGGGAATGGTGGAAAGGTAGTATGAACAGAGGGCATGTTCCTTAGAAGATGGAGGTTTTACACAAGGTTGGGAAATTTCCAGATGGAAGTGGCAGAGGTAACCTAGGATAATGCCAACATGTCCTCTGTGTCAGTGATACAGGGGAAGTCATTTGTTATTATGAATAACATGACATAGTGGTAAGTCTGGCACAACGTAAGTTACATGACATAGGCTTAAGAGTTGACATACACTGGTTCTTAGCATGTGCTTTTATGTCTTCTCATTATTCTCCAAAAAAGTTCACTCAGCATCCGTGTATCTTGCAGCAAGTAAGTGACTTCTCCATCGGCAGAACTGGGTTCAGCGTTAGTTAAATGCTTTGGAATTTAAAGTGATTTTTTTTTCCCTTTCTTTAAAATGTCTAAATGCTGTGCTGATAAGCGTCACCAAGAATAACGAATGTGATGGAATGTGCTGAGGATAATGGGAGTTACTTTCTAGTTCACCTGAACCATGACTTGTCTACATTTAGCAAGAATAATGAATGTAATTTAATACAGCACCTTTGCAGGGAATTGACTCAAAACACTTTTCAAAGTGAATATTAAAATGCTGAATTATGCAATAAAGACATGGATTTAAGTGGATAATAACAGATCACACTCTTACAAAAGCACACAATGCAGCAGAGGGTACCTTTGTAAAATATGCATTATATCGTTCTGAGGTAGAAGGATGAGCATAGAAAGAGGAATCGACTTGGAGTAAGGAAAACAAAGGTCAGCTAGAGATTAAATAGCTGCTTTAATGAATAGAGCCAGCACAACATACAGCAAAGGGCGTGAGCACCAGAGCCAGGCTGAATAAGGAGGCTTGATCTACCGTTGATGATCTGAGTGATAATCTGGGTGACTTTGGACAAGTCAGTTAGCCTGTTTGAACTTTAATTTCTTCACATATGTAAAATGGAGTAATATTTACTGCTTCATAGTTTTTTTTCTGGGACATTAATGAGCTAGTATATGTTTAAGTAGGCGCTCAACAAAAGGTAGATTTTTAATTAATATATTATTAATACTGTATTTATTGTCATTGAGGTGTAGTAACCACAGTCACCTCCTACTCTCTCCTAAGAGCCTGGCACCCATCTTAATACGTATCAGTGACGTATCACTCTATAGATCCACCTCAATCCCACTCCCATCTGTTTCTGTTCCATGGAATGCAGTCATAAATCATATGTAGTGCTTGAAAAGAACCTACAATTCATCTACTCTAACCACCTTATTCTATACAAAAAGAAATAGGCCCAATGAAGTGATTTGTTCACAGTCACTCATAAATAAGAGCTACTATTCTGTTCCAGGGGCTCTGCCCAGAACTCTGCATGCATTATTATATTATATATTATAGTATATTATTATATTTGATTTTTGTAATGACTTCATAAGGGAGATATGCTTTTTTATCAGTGAATAACCTGAGGCACAGAGAGAGGAAAAGTCTACAGTCATAGGATTTTGGAATGTTCCCTAGAAGCTAGAATGGCAAGTCTTTGATGTGTTTGCTTTGGACACGTCATCAGGAAAGACCAATTGCTAGAAAAGGACATCATGGTTGGTAAAATAGAGGGTCAGAGAAAATGAGGGAAACCCTCCATGAGATGGATTGACACAATAGCCACAACAATGGACTCAAACATACCAACAATCATGAAGTTGGTGCAGGACCGGGCAACGTTTTGTTCTGTGGTACATAAGGTCACTATGAGTCGGAGTCAACGTGATGGCAACTAACAACAGTAACAAGGTACACAACTATCAGGGTGGCACAGCTGAGTGTTCAAACCTAAGTCCAGCTGATTTCATAGAGGGATCCTTCAAACTCTGCCCCCCACACTCCCACACATGCACTATATTACTATGGGGCTATAGAGGAACAGGGCCAGGTAGCAGCCCAAACCTTATTTTCCTGGTACTTATGTAGCAGGTTGCTGGTTACTACTGTCATGACCCCTTCCCCAGGGAGTTTTCTGGGTCCGCTGTGGGGTTGAGGAGGTCGAGAGGATGCTACAAGCAGTGCTGCCTCTTGTTTTGCCCTACACAGAGACTTGGACCTTGGTTCTTTTCCAGTCTCCTTGGTTCTCCTTCAACTCTATGCCAAGACTTTGAGTCCGAAGATCCAGTTTTGACCTGTGTCAACGTTGTTTTAGCTGCCATCAGAGTGGGACCACGACTCATGGCAACCCCACGCACAACGGGACAAAATATTGCCCAATCCTGTACCATCCCCATGATCAGATGGCTTGGATGACTGTGATCCAAGGGTTTTCATTGGCTGATTTTCTAAAGTTGGTCACCAGGCCTTTCTTTCTAGTCCGTGTTAGTCTGGAAGCTCTGCTAAAACCTGTTCTGCATCATAGCAACACACAAGCCTCCACTGACATAGAGGTGGTGGCTGTAAATAAGGTGCATTGGCTGGGAATAGAACAAAGATCTCCTGCATAGAAGGCGAGAATTCTACCATTGAACCACCACTGCCCTAATCTGTGTCATTAAAAAAAAAACAAAAACCAAACCCATTTCTGTCAATCCAGTTTTGACTCGTAGTGAACATATAGGACAGAGTAGAACTGTCTCATAGGGTTCCCAAGGCTGTACTCTTTACGGAAGCAGACTGCTACATCTTTCTCTTGCAGAGCGGCTGGTGGGTTCAAATTGCCAACGTCTTATTTAGCAGCCAAGCACTATAACCACAGCACCACCAGCTCTCCTTAGGCAAGTCTTAAAAGCATTCTGAGCCTCAGCTTCCTCACATGAAAAATGGGACATAATAATAACTATAAAAATATCAGTCTGATGCAGTTTTTATGAGGATCAAATAATACAGGTGAAAATGCTTTGAAAACTGAAAAAGACTATATACTCGTTCATTTTTTGTGTGTATGTTAAACCAAAGGTGAGGCTTTTAATGAGTTTTCAGATAATACACATTTTATGAGTGAGATGTGTTTGCTAGTCCATTGGCCATAGGACACTAATTCACAAAACAATGATTACTCTGTGTAATTCTTAGAAGTCATTATGGCTGCTTAGGTTTTGAGTGCAGGACAAAGGTCAAATATCGGCTGCTTTGAAACAATGGTTAAGGAAATGATGGTTAAGAACACAGAACTTCCCACGATAGCAAAAAGATGGAAACAACCTAAGTGCCCATCAATGGACAAATGGATAAACAAATTATGGTATATTCACACAAAGGAATACTATGCAATGATAAGGAACTATGATGAATCCTTGAAACATAGCATGGAGGAATTCAGAGGGCATTATGCTGAGGGAATTTAGTCAGTCACAGAAGGACAAATATTGTATAAGACCACTATTATAAGAACTCAAGAAAAGGTTTGAACAAAGAAGAAAACATTCTTTGATGGTTACGAGGGTGGGGAGGGAGTGTGAGTGTTATTCACTAACTAGATACTAGACAAGAATTATCTTAGG
>NW_004443958.1:15976016-15980828 GCF_000243295.1 Trichechus manatus latirostris
CAAATCCTTGACAGCAGCCTCTTGCAATAAATCAGCACTTCAAAAGAAACAATGACCAAACCCGTGGGACCAAAACTAAACCATTAAACTCTCCAAGGTGGGCTTAGAACAGTAGTCTCCAAGGCAGCATCAATACATCTCATTCTTTTGCCATTCATTGAGGGCAAGTACATGGAGTGATGGAATTCCTTCAAACCAGCTAGTCAAGAGGCTCACCAATCCAGAACGACCCTCAGAGACCCAGATAAGAGAGAGGATTAATTGCCCATTGTAAATGGGTATCCTTTAGCCAAGCCATCAACTGTTACTCTCTGATGTGAGTAGTACTAATTTAATTTTTATTTGGACTGGAACCCAGGAAGCAAAAAAAAAAAAAAAAAAAAGGTAATAAATCATTCTACTTTCCTGATACAATCACAGTGGGATGATTTGCTACTGAAAATCCAGGAGAAGCCAGATCAACTGTGGGATGTTGTTTTTGATTTCATAGATTTTAGAGATGAATAGCAACTTATACATCATTGTGTATAACCTCCTTGTTTTACCCAGGAAGAAACATGAACCTAAAAGACAAAGCCACTTGCCCAAGAGCACACATCTAGTCATATGGCAGACTCAGAGCTAGTTGCTGGTCTCTTAACTCTTTTGTCAGGGCTTTTTCCATAATACAACACAGCCTCTCTAGTTGTTAATTATAAATGAGTATTCCATCATCCAGTATATACACTGAGTGCTTGCTATGTGCTTAGCTAGATTTCCAGGACCAGCACTAGGGGTAAAAAATGAAGAAAGTAAGAAAGAACCATTTATTGATGTTATCTTACTTAATCCTCACAATAGTACTATGAGTATAAATGTCCTTATTACAAAAGTTGCTTTTGGTCACACAGCTAATTGGTAGCAAAGGTATGATTCAAATTTAAAGCTGCTTGAGCCCACATTCTAGGTTTATCACCCCATACCATGTTGGTCTGCTTTATCTAGCTCCTTCTCCTCCCTGGTCAACACTTGCACCTCCTTATAATATTTATTTCCACAGAGCCTTGTTACAATCCAGCTGTGAAGGATGGACAGTGATCTGGAGATTTACAGTGTCCCTGCTCTCAAGGAGCTGACATTCTGGAAGTCCACAGGCTGAAGACCATGAACAAATACATATGCAACATTTTTCAGTTTGAAATAAGCGCCAAGAAAGAAAGCAGAGTAAGAGAACTAGGTCGATCAGAGGGGGCACTATTCTAGACTGGGGAATGGTGCAAAGAGTTAACACATTCAGCTGCTAACGAAAGGTTGGTGGTTTGAGTCCACCCAGAGGCACCTCAGAGGAAAGGCCTGGTGATCTAGTTCTGGAAAATCAGTCATTGTTCTAATCTGACACATATGGGGTTGCCATGTGTCAGAATCAACTGGACGGCAACTGGCTTTTTAAGTTAGGATGGATCTTCTGAAGGCATAACATTGGAACAGACTGAATATGGCAAAATCCAGAGCCTAGAGATGGAAAGCCGGATGAAGATCCCAGTGGTCAGATGTAATAATACAAATACAGAGGAGATATCAGGGGAGTCAGCACAATATGGTTTCTAGGCACACATGCTCTAACATCAAAGCTCCTGGGTTTCCATCTCTACCGGACCATTTACTAGCTGTCTGGCTTGAGCAAGTTTGTTCAAATTCTCTGGACCTCAGTCCCCTCCTTTGTAAAATGGAGCTAAGAATAGTACTTATTTCTAAGATCATGTGAGGATTAATTAAAAACAGTGCCTGGTACGCAATAAACAATAAATGCCAGCTGTGTTTTTGTTTTTGCTTTTCCTTTTTTTCTCTTTGGCTCTAAATGATATGCCTATCCTTCCTCTAACTTAATGTAATATTATTACCGTGGATTCAGTTTTCACACTTTTATTGTTGTTATTGTTAAAACAGGACACTTTCTTTACCTTTTCAATCAGGATAGTATGAGGAAGTCCAATAAAATAGAATAGATAAAATGGAAAGTGTTTTGGTTGAGGAGCAGACAGGCGCTCCGTCTTAGGCAACTCAACCCTCACCTCCATGGTGGTCCTCAGGAGTACCCCCTCTCCCACCATCTTCAGAGGACACAGGAAATTAATGCACCAGATTAATTGCATTCCCATTGCACAGAGCTCCTAACGCAATGATTGGCATGAAGTAGGGACTGAGCCTGTAATGTAATTATTGTAAGAATGTTGAAAATTGGAAAGTAGAACCTCTTGGCTCTGTAATTTTTTGAGAAAAGAGATTACTAGGCCACACCACACATAGGCATCCTTCTTGAGGTGAATGTTGGGGGTTGTTTATTTAGCTCAGGCTTAGTCACAAGTTCAGAACATTCTGTGGGTTTTACTGGAACTCAATATCATGGCTCATCCAGACTCAGATCACTCTGCCTAAGGCTGCCAGTGGCCCCCCCTGGGACAATGGCTGTGGTTCCCAGGCTCCAGAGAAAAGAGGAGACAATGGCCTTCTGATTTTCATTCAGCCTTAGGGATGTACCTGGTGGTCTCTTTATCACAAAGAGCCTAGAATTCCAGAGCCAGAAGGGACCTTGGCAGATGTGGTAGCCTGGGTTCAGTGCCTCATAAGGGAGACCTAAAGTTCTGGAGCCTGGAATGCCTGCTACTTTGCATTTCTTGAAGTATCTCCATCACCTAGAGGTCAACAAGTTAACGTTTTTATTCTTTGTGTGTGTCTTACTCATGAGCTACTGTGAAGATGGGTGCGGTCTGTTGTTGAGGGTTTGTTGCTCTCCTGCCTGTTTACTTCAGTTCACTTCACCACAGAATTTAACCAAAACACCCATTTCTTGAGTTCCTGAACCTCACTCTTTGAGGGACAGATATTCACATTGATTGAACACCTACTATGTACCAGCCAGAGGCCAGGTGCTTTTACTTACAGAAACTTGTTTAATGCTCTCAATAGTCCTGTGAGGGAGGGATTGTCTTCCCCGTTAAGAGGAGGAAATTAAGACCCAAGGACATTAAATAAGTTACCCAAGATTACATAACCCATTGCTGTTGAGTTGATTCCGACTCACAGCAACCCTATAGGACAGAGTAGAACTGTCCCATAGGGTTTTCAAGGAGCAATTGGTGGACTCAAACTGCCAAACTTTTGCCAACCTAGTAACCACTATGTCACCAGGGGTCCAAAGTTACATAGTGATTGAATATAAGAGCTTCAATTCAAACTAAAGTCAGGTGGACTTGAAAGTCTCTTTTCTTTCCTCTGTGCTGTGCTCTAATGAGAAATTCCATCTAATTAAACAAATATCTGGTGTATAGTTTATCTTCTGTGGAATAGTCACATATTTAAGAACTGAGGTTTACTCATACAAATGAATTTTCGGATGTTGGAATTTCAGAGTATGTGTGTGTGTGTGTGTCTGTGTGTGTGAGTGTGTGCAGGGCAGAGAAAACATCAAACAGTGTAAGCAAGAAATTATGGGTGACACACTCTGACAAATTCCCTGCTCTGGTCCTCAGTTTCCACAGCCATAAGATAAAAAAATTGGAAAGAGTACTTCTAATGTCCCTTCTAGATCTTCACATACAGTCTTCCTTTTGTGAAGGAAAGGACTCTTTCTTCATTCTATTATTCACTTAGGTAAAAAGACCTTTTTTTCTCCTGAAGCCAAATCAAATCTGACAGAAAAACCAGGTGGGGCATCTCTAATACAGACCACCTTCTAGGTGCACACACTATTAGAAAAGACTGTGGAGCTGAAAGGAAGTTATTTTATGGTAGGTGGGTTTCTGGGGGAATGTATTTATTAAGTGGACTTGGAGTCAGGTTAACTTCCACTTTACTTCTCCTACCCTAATGATACAGGCATAGATGAGGCACATGAGGGTGCCTGGGTGGCTGAAAAATAACAATGGTGCATAAATGAGACCAAGTTCATTGAGCCTCAAATCTGAGGTTTTAGAAGAGGCTGTGACCAGACTCAGTGTGAATATCCAGCAGAGTAGAAATCAAGTATCAAGGGTTGAGCGTGGTTGAGGCTTCCAGAAGTCTACACTGAAAAGTCTGGACAGTGATTATAGTGAGTGAGGAAATGGAATGAGAAAGTAATCCTAACAAATCCAAAGAGCAAAAGTCTAAGAGCAAAGCTTGAGAATGGACCAAGGAATCTTCTTTATGGAGATGAAATAATAGGTGTCTACCTTGGGCAAGGCTGGAAACCGCAGTTTATAGCTCATATAGAGACAAATTTGGCCCATACATACTTATTTCTTATTTAGTGGCCTGGGGAATCAAGATTTAGAGTTGGAAGAAATTTTAGATACTACTTTATCTAGTTTCTTTTCCAATGCAGGAACCACTTGTACAAAATCTCTAAAAATGGTGACTATTTCCACTATATTTCAGGCTTTCCTAATCCTTTGAAGGATAGTAGTTAAGAATACAGGTTGTAGAGAAGACAGACCTGGCTTGTGATGCCACCTGTGGTACTTACTAGTTGTAAAGCCTAGGGAACAAAAATTAATCTTTTGAACCTTAGCTTCATCAGAAGATATGGGAATTTTTTGCACTTCAGAGAGGAGTTGTGAGGATTAAGTAACACATCTATAAACTGATTAGCAAAGTGCCTGGCACAAAAAAATTGTTCAGTAAATTGTAACTTCTAAAATGCTTTATATAAATATATCTCATTTTTAACCTCGAAGTATCCTATGTAGTCATTATTAGCCCCATTTTTTGCACGAGCATGTTGATCCTAGGAGAATTTGTATTCAATTGATCATGATGATTCAACTAATCAGTGGCAGAGTTGGGAATTGAACC
>NW_004443958.1:15981801-15983416 GCF_000243295.1 Trichechus manatus latirostris
TGTCTCCTTCAAACCTTTGGTCTTAATAAGGCATTAACCTGTTTTCACTCTTCAACTTTAGTTCTCTACCCTGAGACCTGTTAACCCAAATTGCTCTTTCTCGTCAAACATTAGAAAATATGGCGTTGGTAACAGTGGCATGGCAAATTACATGGGGGTGACAATATTTCAGAAAGAAGGTGGGAAGTTATTGCCTTTGTGATGCTAGCACACCTGACAAACAGAAGGGTATTAGAAAGCTGTTACTCAATAAAGATGGGGAGGGAAACTAGGAAATGCTACCTAGATCCCAAGGTAACGTGACTTAACCTAGATGGTCTCTTACGCCTGGATACCAGCTGACGCCCACATGCCTTTGGTTATAGAATTAAATCATATTTCTTTCCATATTGAGAAAACTCTGCTTTCCTGAATGTGGCATGCATACCTCTTAAAATATGGTTGTTACGCCTCCTTTGTTTATTCTTATATTCATTTAACACATTTCCTAATAATGCTTGTATTAATTAGTTTTCATTGATGTTTTTTGTCTGTTTTATTTTTACTATATAACAGACATTATACTGGTTTTTATTCATGAATTACTTTATTTCATTTGCATAAGTTTTCAAAGAGTTAGGTTTTGGTATCAACATTGTAAGATGAGAAAACTGAAGCTAAAAATGTTTATTACTTACTAGTACTACTATCTGGTAGGTGAGCTAAGGCTTACTAATATTTGTGCTCATTATCAAGTTAATAAAAAGTTAAAATCCAAACCCATAAAGAACTCACACTCTGCTAGGTGATTAGATAGACAGACAGACAGAGAGATAAGAGAAGAAACATATACTTAAGTTTCAACTTTTAATAGCTGAAAAACACACAGTTAAGCAGATGTAGCCTCACAACAAGCACCTATAAATGTGCATAAAATAAGGCATTTTTTGAAAGGTACATAGGCAACCTCAAAAGAAAGAGTCATCTCCAAATACCCAAAATGAAGAAGAAATTCACATTGGCTATGTGAAACACCTGAGCTGGCTATCATTGTGGTGAATTGTAATAGACATTGGATGCAGACAGAGACTCTCATGGTTGGTAGCTGAGGTTTGAATGCCTCTGTGGGGTAAGGGAGATCAAAGCTTGGGCCTGAGTACAGTGCATAGATTAAGCTTATATCCTTGCAGATACGAGATCCAATAAGGGGTTCCAATTGCACTAGTGTTTGGAGAAAATTCCAAACACTAATCTACAGCAGCAACAAAAAACTTGTCCTCTTCACAGAGCCCTGGGTAGAAATGTTTCCCATGAGAAACAGAAACTCGAGTATGTAACACTTTATTTTGTGGGGTCTGGATTTACAGTTCTATCTAATGCAGGAATCCCAAACAGAGGTATTTCTATAAAAACTAGTCTTAGATCCACGGAACAACTGGACTTCACTATGGAAACAAATATAAAACTTTCACAACCCAAGACCTATGTGATTCCAACAGAGAAGGAAACAATCTCCACTGAAGATGAGCTCACAAACCCAAATGATATTTACAGATAAGATGAGGTCAGATTATAGACAGAATTATAATTAAAATATTTAGCTAGTAAAAAAAAAAAAAAAAAAAGAACTCTTGCT
>NW_004443958.1:15985021-15985955 GCF_000243295.1 Trichechus manatus latirostris
TTTCTTCCTCAGTACACCACTAGAATACATTTCCCAGGCTCCTTTGCAGTTAGGTGTGGCCAGGTGACTGAGTTACAGCCAATGGGATGTGATAGGCACCACTTTCAGGCCTGCCCCATAGTAACTGTCCATGGGGAGTCCTCCTGCTCTTTCTATATTCCCAGTTGAATGGAGAGGGCTCAGAACATGGAGAGGAGGGTGGAGTCACTAGAGGAAGGTGCCTGGTCCCTAAATTACTACATGGAGCACAGTCCTACCTCCCCCCACAATATCATCAGACTATGACATGAGTAAGAAATAAACTTTTATTTTATTAGCCCACTGGTATTTTAAAGTCCTTTGTTATAGCGGTTAATCTACCCTAACTAATGCAGTTAATAATCACTCTGAACTTCTGCTTCCTCATTTGTAAAATAGGACTACTAATAGTCACTTAAAAAACCTGTTGCTGTCAAGTCAATTCCAACTCATAAGGACCCTATGGGACAGAGTAGAACTGCCCCATATGGTTTTGAAGGCTGTAAATCTTTACTGAAACAGTCTGCCATATTTTTCTCAAGCAGAGGGGCGGGTGGGTTTAAGCTGACAACCTTTCGGTTAGAAGCCAAGTGCTTAATCATTGCACCACCAGGGCTAATAATAATAATAAATATAATAGCTACTTTCTTAACGGTCATTTTTTCCCTTTTTCCTTGCTAATGAAACCCTAATTATGATAGGTTCATTGGCAGCCTTGTGTTACAAGAAAGTCAGGGTCTCTCCTCCACTGTAGCCATGAAATTGTGTGTGGATGAGTGTGTGTGTGTGTGTGTGTGTGTGTGTGTGTGTGTGTGTGTGTGTACGGTGTGTGCTGGCCAATTTCAGCCCATCTTGGCAGTTTGCCCCCCTTGCCTGTGAATGACTCAATAATGGGCATGGGTCAATAAGACATGAA
>NW_004443958.1:15995589-16003596 GCF_000243295.1 Trichechus manatus latirostris
GTTAGGAAAACATATTAAAAAAATCTAAACAATAGATTCCTTTCCCCAGTGTTTGGAAATTGATGAATCACTCCACTCTGCCTGCAGCATTCAAACTAACTGTATACTTGACACATGAGAGGAGAAGTGGGCTCTTTGAAATGCGAGCCGAGTAACAATCATGTTACCTACCCGGGCGTATGACCTATTCCACTTGCCACCTGACCCCCTGTGCCCAACGTCACCTGGAGCCTGAAATCTGGAAGCGGAAAGTCCTTGACTGGAGTCAGCGGAGAGAAAATCCTCACCTGCTCCAGCACAAACATGCCTGGTGAATGCGTCACTGTTTGTGAAGTGGGATCAGCTAATAGTTGCACAGCGGGCCTTCAAAGCCCCACGGCTGGGCTGGTGAAGTTTCTGCAAATGCACTCCCTGTGCGGAGGCCTTGGACTTTGGATCTCATGCGCCGGGGCAGTTTGAGCTTGCGGACAGGCTCTCCTCTTCAGCAGACTCTACTTGGTTCAACTACGGTGTAAAAGAATGACTTCATTTCTACCGTGCTTCCCCTGGGGCTCTCCACTCAAGCCATGATGGAGTTGTCAGAATGGAAACCCGTCACAAGTCGGGGACTACCTGTTTTGATCATTAAGATTTTTTCCATATTTTGTTGACTGGATTTTTAGATTTTAGTCCTTTTATAATTCTGGGTTCAGATTTTGTATTAATGTTTCCATACTTGTCCAAAATTATGCAGAGATTGACCTGTTGTCCAAGTTCTCACCACAAAATGTTACCAGCCATCTAAAAAATCCTGAGTTTCCAGCCCAAAGCTTCTCTTTGCATCAGTAAACACTAAAGGTTTCACTCAACTTTTCTCCCAGCCTTTGAGGCTCAGTGTGGAGGATGGGAGCGTGGGGGCGGTGGGGTAGGAAACATTGACTGATTGGAGGGCAAATAGAGGCTTGGGGAGCGTTTACACTTCTGTGAGTGCAGCTCTGGCCTTTGTAGCAAGGGGGCGAAAAAGCCAGCCTCACTCTGTGGCGCCTGCAGACCTCTGCACCTTAACAGTACAAGCACAAGTTGTACTGGGTGCAAATTGTCATAACTCAGCCCCAGGGTGAAACACAGCAGCCCAGCGAGTCAGGGCTTATCCTACCTCTAGTGAATAGAGGGGAAGAGATGGCCCCCCAAGGGCCTCTCAGTCCAAGAAAGAACCCTGTGTGCAAACAGAGCATGGCCTGAGCCAGTGGAATATCCCAGCCATAGTTCTG
Source organism: Trichechus manatus latirostris (assembly GCF_000243295.1). Classification (NCBI taxonomy): domain Eukaryota; kingdom Metazoa; phylum Chordata; class Mammalia; order Sirenia; family Trichechidae; genus Trichechus; species Trichechus manatus. The sequence continues at coordinate 15,996,840 of NW_004443958.1, forward strand.
GTTGGTGCAACAGCCGTGCACACACCCACCTTGGTTATAAAACTCAAGTCGGATGGTACCTCTCCCTGGAGATCTGCACCAGAAATAGTCGCCACCATTGACTGGGCACCTCCTATGTGCCAGGACACTATGGCAGGTGCTTCAAGTAGGCTGAACCATTTAGTCCTCAGAATAACTCTTCAAGGCAACTGCTATTGGTTGCATTGTCCAAATAAAGACAATGAAGTTAAAAGAGGTTAAGGGAGCTGCCCAAAGTTACACAGAGCTGGGGTTTGAAACTGGTCTACCTGACTTCAAAGCCAATGCTTTACTGCACACCACTGCTTCTACTGATTCCCATGATTCTTGGGACCGTTGTCATGGACTATATGATATTGGACTTATCCATTCCATAATCATCCCATTTACTGGCCAGTTAATGAACATCTACTTTGTGTCAGCCCCTTTGCTAGTTTCCACTGAGAGAGTCGAAGAAACCACTTTTTCTGTCCTAAAAGAGGAGGAGGTTAAGACACAAATGTCAGGATTGTGGACTACTTAACTTGCCATCCTTAGGCCCTCAAATACTGTGTTCACCAGAGTGATTAGTTCAGCATGGAAACTCAGAAAGGAAAGTGGACGGTACATCACAAAGCACTTCAAACCTGGTCTGAAGATAGGGGACGGGTTCTCAGCTTTACTTTGAATTAGCTGTGCAATCCTTGGGAGCTATGCTTAGCCTCTCTCAGCCTGCCTCTTATTTGTAAAAGTGGGAATAATTATTGTGATAGGATTGTTGTGGATCCATTGGGTCAGAGGATAAACTATGGCTATCAGGGCTACTGAAATGTAAACATCAGTTTTCAAAGTGTCAGGAGTTATAATATTTGTTGGGTCAATTCAATCAACCAATATTTATTGTGCACAGTGTGTCAGGCATTGGGCTAAGGTCTTTACAAATGGCTGTACATTTAGCCCCCCAACAGCAACACTGGATTAATGTGTTCATTTTACAGCTCAGGAAACTGAGGATTACACAGGTTAGATGACGTGCCTGAGATAACACAGTAGGTGAAGGCAGAAGCAGGAGTCAGGTCCCCACCTGCCCAATGCTGGCATCTAGTTCTCAGCACTTCTCTGTCACTAGCCCTAGTGGCTTCACATGACAGTCCTCATTCTGGAGACATTTCTCTAGGAACAGAAGTTAAGCACCGCTCCTGACAGCGACCTACTAAGTTAGAAGCAGTCACGGAGTTCACGCATTTACTGGGCTAACCCATCTTTCCAAATCTAGACGTCTTGGGTTTCCTTCAGATCTTCACCTGCTGAATCCTTCCATTTCTGAATCTAAGGCCATCTTGTTTCAGCTCTCTGCCCATGCCCCTTCATATTTGCCATGTGTGTATGGGAGAGGGCAGGATCTGTACATATCAGGTGTGGAATGAAAATAAGAACACACCAGGTGCCCCACGCATCTGAGACAGTGTTGGAATCCTGAGATTTTGCATAGAAGTAGCTTCCTGCCAATGCTGTATATAGGGCTGCTTTCAGGCCCATATCCTTTCTTCTGATACCTTAACAATCACCCCTTGCGTGGTCCCCATGTCCCACTCTTTCCCTGCCTCAGCTCAGCTTCCACATTGCTGCCTGAGCTGTCCTTGTAAGACACAACTCCCAACATGCTGAGCCTCTCCATCTTCCATTTCAAATCCCATAGGCCTCCCTGTGGCCTTCACATTGCAAGGTAGAGTGTGGCATTCACTGATTTCACCTCAAGCTCTCAGTTACATCCTCGTCCCCAGGCAATTCCTTGCCTTCCCTGTTTATATACAGCCTCTTGCTGGTCCTTGAATTCTCAGTGATCTTTTCCAGATCTCTCTGCATACCTTGTTACCTGGGCTGGCACTCTGCTTCCTTTTCCCATTTTGAGGGTAATCTGTGATTCCTTCAAGACCAAGTTCAGGCATCAGATTTTGTAGGGGGCATTTCAGGTATTGCTACCTGGCTTCCTCCCCTGTGCTTTTTGGCACGTGGTACCTAAGTCAGTTCTGACACATCTACCATTTTTCCATCACTAATTATATACATACAGATCCTTCCTGCTGAGCCATGAGTGGAATAAGGACAGGGACAGAGTCACATTCATATTTTCATGTTTGGTGCCTAACACAGTGCTTGGCATAAAGCAAGTGCTCAATGAATGCCTGCCGCATTTAATTGAATCAAGAGCCTCAGGGAAGAAGAATGACTGACAATAAATAATTGTGCAAAACATGGGAAAGAATCTGAATAATCCCCAGCGATTATTAAAAAGTGAAGAATGATGATATTTCTATGGTCTCCATGTTGAGTTTGAAAAGATAAGTTTGGGGGTACTAGAATACCCAAAGCAAAACAAACAAAAAGGTGCAAATGACAAATGTTCATTTTTAGTCTCCCCCTAGGAATTTCCTAGAAACCAGATTCTAATTATGATTTCTTTGGATGCCTTTCTGTTTGAAGGGCTTACAACACTGAACAGCCCTTGAAACCATGACTGAGGCTGGCTTCCTTAGATTGATTTCCTGATCTCCTAGATTTATCTTTAAGATTGTAATTCTTTCTTAGGTTTCCTGCTGCTACCTCCTCAGCTCCACCCACCTCCAGGTACTGTCACTTGCTTGGCTCCTTGTCATGCAACCTATAAGAGAAAGAAAGGAAGGGGAAGAAGAAGCAGAGAAGGAGGACACAGAGAAAGAGGATGAGTCGTGATACTTCTCAACTCCTTATTAAAATTCACAACAACCGAATTTTTATTGTTGTTTTCAGTTGTTTTTTAAGTGTCTTGCTACTTACTATTTTACTTTACTTGCTCACTTACTGAGTTGCTTTAAAAAGACTTTTTTTTCTGGTTAAGCAATTTGTGCTTTGGCAGAAATGAATGAGAATGGCTATGTGCCCAACATTAGATACCTCATCTTTTTTTTTAAAAAAATTGGTGGATATAAATCCTATTTAATTGTTTTAAAGTTGTATTTATTTGATTACTCATGAGGTTAAGCATTTTCCATATCTTTCTTAGCCAATTTTCTTTCCAATTTTATGAATTGTCAGTTCAAAGAATGAAATAGGTTTTAGTACTATACTTAGACCACTGTCTTCAGAGATTTGCAACTAAAGGATTTCTCAAAATACACCAGAGCTTTACTGAAATATACTTCAGAACAGTCATTATTCTCAGCTCTAAAATAAGGCGAGCCTATCTATTAGATACCTGCCCTTTCAGAATGGTAATGTGGTCATCGTGCCCTTACTAGAACTTAAAGCTAAGTTACAGATATACAGATAAGCAGGACATGGTCCCTCAACTCCAGGAGCTCACTGTTTCAGAGGAAGAAATACCAGAAAAACCAACCATAGTATATACTGATAGGTGTTAAGCTAGAGTAGTCTCATTGCTTTATGTATCACAGAGAAACTCATATAAATAAAATATATGATATAAGAAAGGATAAACTGGCTGCCATCAAGTTGACTCCGACTCATGGCGACCACATCCTCATATTTTGGTATCCGCAGGAATCCTGGAACCAATCCCCCTCAGATACCAAGGGGCGGCTGTATACTTACACAGAAAATTAATTAATTGAAATTGCCACAAAGTAGAAATGCAAGGTGACTTTAGCTAATTAATTTCTAGAAGTGAAAACCTGAAAGAGAGATAATTAGGAGTAACCAGAGCCGAGTTTCTCAGCCTTGACCTTGTTGACATTTGGGGTCAGATAACTCTTTGCTGTGGGGGACTGTGCATTGTGGACATGTAGCAACATCTGCTACATCTACCCAATAAATGCCAGTAACACATCCACCCAGTTGTGACAACCAAAAATATCTCCAGACATTTCCAATTGTCCCCCAGAAAGAACAACTTATCTAGAAGGCAATGGGTGGGGTGCAGCATTGTCAGTGGAGGGAGCTGCATGAGCACCTCTGAAGCAAGAGAAGGGAATCTGAGAAACCGAATGGGACTACTGTATTTGGATCATGGAGCCCCAGTAAGCTAGTGGGGACTAGGTGACATAGGCAAGGTGGAGTGGATAGACAGTGCAAAATCTCATGCACGTGAAGATTTTGGAGGGACAACATTAGCCACATACAGCAGTCTTGCTTATGGAAGATCTATGTTTAAGAATGGTCTCTTTTTATTTTTCCCTCCAAAGTCCAGTTACCTGGTTATTATGATGGGCCCAAGCTGCTGGCAAACCTTCAGTATAATTTGCATCTAGGGTCACATAGCCCCCATAGAATTTGAAGGTTTTGTTGGCTCCTTTATATTATTGCCTATGACATTTCACTTTCAAGCTTCAGTCAAGAGCTGTAAAAAAAAAAAAAAAAAAAGTCTCCATTGCAATCCGTTAACCTTTTCAGTTGTTAATCATTTCTCTATTTTGCCTTTCCTGTTGCATTCCCATGACACATTAAATCCGACACAATGAACTGCCCATTACTCCTTCTGGGACCTTTATGTATTATCGCAAAGGCTTACCAGTTGGACGTCTTATCTCTTTAACCAGCTTCCTTCTCCATACATTTGTTGCTCATTTGCCCAAAGACACAGGTGGGCATTTCATAGATTTTGCTGTCATTCTTTTTGTTGCATCTTCTCATCATGAGTATCCTGTGCTCTTATGCCCTAGATGGCATCTTGGAAAGATGGCTCTGGAGGAAGGGTGACTCCTCTTCAAAACTGAATTGGTTCTACCTTGGAGAAATGATGCTAATGAGATTGATCCTCTTACAGTCTGTTTATTTACTTACTTTTAATGCCATGTCATTGTCTTTCCCATGTCCACACCTCACCCCACCTCTTGCCTCTTCTTGGTCTTTCCTGACCAATCTTCTGAAGAGTAACTGTGAGCCCCACTAGGAAAAGGGCTCACTCTTATTCTTCTCTGTACCCACAGCACCAAGATTGCTTCATATTAACTGAGTTGACTATTGTGTATTGTATCTTATCTTATATCACCTGGACATTTACTGGGTTGTCACAGTGGTAGTAAAGTGGATTTTCCACTAGTGTTCTGACAGACCTGGCAGGGATCAGATTTGGAGTCACATTAGAACATAAGCAAAGTGCTCCTCATTCGGAGGCAAGTTACTTGTAAGGAGTGAAGTCAGAAAAGACAGTGTTTGAAGGATACTTAGGAATCCTTTCTCTAAGTCTTATAAAGTTATACATGATTAGGTGTAGGTGAGTATGGTGTATGAGTTTCATAGGGTTGCTGTAACAAAGTACCACAAACTGGGTGGTTAATACAACAGATATTTATTCTCTCACAGTTCTGGAGGTTAGAGATTCAAAATCAAGGAGTTAGCAGGGCTATGCTCTCTCCGAAAGCTGTAGGGGAGAATCTTTTCCATGCCTCTCTCTTAGCTTCTGGCATTACGGGCAATCCTTGGTGTTCCTTGGCTTGCAGATGTATTACTCCAGTCTCTGCCCCCATCATTGTATGATGTTCTCCTTGTGTGTCTCTGCCTCTCTGTCTCTTCTCCTCCCCAATAAGGACACCAGTGGTATTGGATTTAGAGCTCACTCTACTTCAATATGACCTCATCTTAACTTGATTGTATTAACAACAACACTATTTCCAAGTAAGGTCACATTCTGAGGTTCTGGGAAGAAGATGAATTTGAGGTAGACACTCTTCAACCCAGTACATACGGTAAATGTGATCAGGTAGACTTGAAAATCCAGAATCCAGGAGACATCAGAATCTAAGGCTAGTACAAGCATGGGAGACATGGGACAGGAGGAAGAAGAGTCAGGGGTAGTATGGACAACTGAGAAAGTTTTCACAACTGCATATATATTTTATTATCCATTTATCCATCCATCCATCCATCTCACCCATAAACCAAACCTGCTGCCATAGATAGAGCTATCTTATAGGACAGAGTAGAACTGCCCCATAGGTTTCCAAGCCTGTAATCTTTATGAAAGCAGACTCCAACATCTTTCTTCCTCAGAGTGGCTGGTGGGTTTGAACCACCCACCTCTCCATTAGCAGCTCTCCATTAGCCACTACACCACCAGGACTGCTTTCCATCCTTGACCCGTTAAAGGGAGCTTACTATGAGCCATAAATTAAGCCAGGTGCTAGAGCTATCAAGGCATAGAAAATAGATGTTGTCTCTGCCCTCAATGATCTTACAATTTACAGGGAGGGCAGGAATATAGACAAGTCCAGGTAGTACTCAATTCTGAAAGCGGCCCTTGAATTATTCCAAAAAAAGACAAGTAGAAACACTTGGATACTTGGATGAAGACAGGCATTTGGTAAGAAAAACAAACATACAAAGCAAAGAGGGTATGGTGAGCAATGAAAATTTCTGGTCAATTCACTGAAATAGATTACAGAAGGACGAAGTTTTTCTGATCTCTTTATTAATCTGCTTCCTTCTTCTGATTTTCCCCAAAGGAAAACAAAAGTTCTAGAGTAAAATTTAACGGCCAAATAGATAGATTAAAACAAACAAACAAAAAAAAAAACCCAAACCTGTTGCCGTCGAGTCTACTCCTACTCATAGTAGAGCTGCCCCATAAGGTTTCCAAGGAGTGCCTGGTGGATTTGAACTGCCGACCTTTCGGTTAGCAGCCGCAGCACTTAATTACTACACCTGTTGTTGCCACTGAGTCAGTTCCATCTTATAGTGCTGCAGTCATAGCTCTTAACCACTGTGCCACCTTCTAGGAAGGTCTTTAAAGAGCTCTGGTGACTGAAAGGTTGGTCGTTCAAAC
>NW_004443958.1:16005027-16058843 GCF_000243295.1 Trichechus manatus latirostris
TTCGTCTGTTGAAACATATCAAGTGGCATTCCATCAATTCTTGAAGCCTTATTTTTCGCCAATGCCTTCAGTGCAGCTTGGACTTCTTCCTTCATTGCCATTGGATCCTGATCATATGCTACCTCCTGAAATGTTTGAACATCAACCAATTCTTTTTGGTACAGTGATGGTGTATTCCTTCCATCTCCTTTTGATGCTTCCTGCGTCATTTAACGTTTTCCCCGTAGAATCCTTCAATATTGCAACTCAAGGCTTGAAGTTTTTCTTCAGTTCTTTCAGGCTGAGAAATGCCAAGTGTGTTCTTCTGGTTTTCTATCTCTAGGTCTGTGCACATGTCATTATAGTACTTTGTCTTCTCATGTTGCCCTTTGAAATCTTCTGTTCAGCTCTTTTATTTTATCATTTCTTCCTGAACGATTCAAGAGCAAGTTTCAGAGTCTCTTCCGACATCCATTTTGGTCTTTTCTTTCTTTCCTGTCTTTTTAATGACCTCTTGCTTTCTTCATGGATGATGTCCTTCCACAACTAGTCTGATCTTCAGTCATTAGTGTTCAATGTGTCAAATCTATTCTTGAGATGGTCTCTAAATTCATGATAAACAGAGAAAAGATTGAGGTTGTCAAGGATTTCATTTTACTCAGATCCACCATCAACACCCATGGAAGCAGAAGTCAAGAAATCAAAAGATGCATTGCATTAGGCTGCTACAAAAGACCTCTTTAAAGTGTGGAGAAGCAAAGATGTCACCATGAAGACTAAGGTGCCCTTGTCCCAAGCCATGATGTTTTCAGTTGTCTTATATGCATGTGAAAGCTGGACGATAAATAAGGAAGACCGAAGAAGAATTGATGCCTTTGAATTGTGGTGTTGGTGAAGAATGTTATATATACCATGGACTGCCAAAAGAAGTACAACAAGAGTGCTCATTGGAAGCAAGAATGGCGAGACTACATCTCACATACTTGGACATATTATTAGGAGGGACCAGTCCCTGGAGAAGGACATCATGCTTGGTAAAGCAGAGGATCAGTGAAAAAGAAGAAGACCCTCAATGAGATAGATTGACACAGTGGCTGCAACAATGGGCTCAAGCATACCAACAATTGTGAGGATGGCACAGGACTGGGCAGTGTTTCGTTCTGTTGTACATAGGGTCGCTGAGTTGGAATTGACTCGATGGCATCTAATAACAACAGTCCTCCCCCCTTCTCCCTTCCCAGTCCCTGGTGGCACAAACAGTCAAGCATTTGACTACTAGTCAAAAGGTCGGTGGTTCATACCCACCTGGAGGTGCCTGCGAAGATAGGCCTAGTGATCTGCTTCTGAAAGGTCACAGCCTTGAAAATTCTATGGAGCACTGCTGCTCTGCACACATGGGGTTTATATGAGTCAGAATCGATTCGAAGGCAATTAACAACAGTCCTTTCCCACTAGGCCACTCTCCTTCAACTGAGGTCCAGTTTGTCAGTGTTCCTCATGAAGGTAGAACGAGAATGCAGGTCAGCAGAGAGGAGGGAATGATAATTAGCTCTCTTCTTACCAATGGAAACTAGCGATTTTGTACACATATAATTTTGTTTTTCCTTTTATTTTTTTTTTGCTCTGATTAGTAGAGCAGATATCTTTAAACCATAAAATCAAAGTTTTTAAATTTAATTTTAAAATTTCTGTAGTCCAAAAACACCACCAATTTGACCACCTTTTATGAAAATGAAGTATTTAGCATTTTTATTTCCCCCCTCCCCTACCTCCAGGAATTTATCTGGCAACCCCTCACAAAATTTCAAAACCCAGCTGAGTGATATTTTATTTCCTTGAGCATCTTTATGTCCAACTTTGTGTCTGTTAGGTTATGAGCTCAATTGAAGTTGATTCTGTCATGATACAATCCTGACATCTATTCATTTAATCTAAGAAGAGCAAACTTTCTCTTTTAAAAAAAACATTGCTGTTGTTAGTTGCCCTCGAGGCCTTTCCAACTCATGGAAATCTCATGTGTGCAGAGTAGAACTGTTCCACAGGGTTTTCAAGGCTGTGACCTTCCAGAAGCAGATTACCAGGCCTGTCTTCTGAGTCGAGCACTAAACCATTTGTGCTACAACATAGAAAATGTTTTTAAAATAGAGGTTTTTCTTTCTTTTTTCCTTTCCTATTATGTTTACAACAGTTTCCAACACTTACATGTTTAAGTGTTTAGACCAGCTCTTCTCAAAGTGTGGGCCTGGGTCCTGCAGCTTCAGCGTCACCTAAGAACTTACTAGAAATGCAGATTCTCAGCCCCATCCCAGACCTACTGAATCAGAAATTCTGGGCATGTGGCATGAGGCCCAGGAATCTGAATTTTAACAATCCCTACAGGTGATTGTGATCATTAAGATCAGCGCAGTTAATAGACATATAGTGCAAGCCACATAAGTAAATTGTCTAACAGCTATATTAAAAAAAAGTAAAAACAAAACAGGTGAAATTAATTTTAATAATATACTTCATTTAACCATATATGTATATATATATATATTTAGTTATTTTAATATGTAGCCAGTATACATAATTACTAAGGAGATGTTTTACATTCCCTTTTTATTGACTAAATCTTCAAAGTCTAGCATATATTTAAAACTTACAACACATCTCTCTTCAGATGCTAAATTTAAAGTGAAATGTAGTCTTACCAAAACAATAAAGTCATGTGCAGTAGAAAAAAAAGTATTTTACACTCAGTTTTTAAATTTAAAACAAAATAATTCCAATCCTCAGTTGCACGCCACATTGCCAGTTATTAATGGTCTCAAGTGGCTCATGCCTGCCATATTGGACGATGGACGTTTAGAAACTCATGGCCAGTGCTCTTTTGCTACAAGTTCCAAACTCTTTAGTTTTTACTTTTGGTTGTTTCCCAGGCAACTGAATTGGAAGTCATCATCAGCTGCTGACCTTCAAACCTCTGCCGCCCCAACCTCCAGAAATTTATCCAGCAGACTTTCATAATTCTTAAAAAGCTAGCTGAGTGATGTTTTATTTCCTTGAGCCTCTTCCCAGAATTCACACCCTTCCCTCCACAATAGGATCAGCTACTCCCTGTTTGTGGCTATTTCTGAACCTAATGTATACTGCAAGGACTACATCTGAGGCTAACACTTGTGTCTATTAGGTTATGAGCTCTGCTGAAGCCTCAAAGGCTGAACCTCGTTCATCTCTACATCCTATGTGGGCAGTAAATTGGGATTGAATTGGATGGAATCAGTCATTTTTCAGTGTTCTGAAAAGTAATTTTTTTTTCAGAGAAAATGTCTTCTGCCTTCACACAAGTATGCTGACCTCAGTATAGATTTTATTCATTCATTTCATTTATTCAACAATATATTCTAGGCTTGTGCCAGGTGCTAAGCTAATCCGCCATATCAGTAAGGATAGGCTAGGCTACAACACTTACACCCTAAAAATACAGTGGATTAAAGCAATGAAAGTGATTTCTCATGCATAGTGTAGTCCATCGTGGCTCAGCTGGGGCTCTCTTCTGTTATGTTCCAGCCAGAAGCCAGGCTAACGGAGCTTCTGTCTGGAGTATTCCCAATCACTGGCAAAAAGAGAAGAAAACATGGTGAGCTTTTGTGCACTGACCATGTGATGTCAAGTGACACATGTCATCTTCACTTGCATGTCATTGACCAAAGCAAGTCACATGGACTAAGTCACATGGACTCACCTAGCTTATAGGGGCAGGGAAGTGTGACTCCACTTTGTGCCTGGAAGGTGGAAAGTCTTAATATAAGTGAATAACCCTGGTACCTACCATAATGAGCAGAAACAGACAACCCCCACTCTCATGGATCACATCGTATAATGGGAGAGCCATTAATCAAAGCACCATACATAAATTTAAAGTGATGATTGTGAGGAGTGTTACAAAGCAGAAGTGTGTGTTGTCTGTGAGAACATACAACAAGCAGATTTGACCGCTGAGAACTAAAAGGTTGTAGGAGTTAACTAAACGAGGATGGAAAAAAGTATACCACAAGCAGAAAAATAGCATGTGCGAAGGCCCTGAAGTTGGAGGGAATCTAGCATATTCTAATATGGGAAAGGCCACTGTGAGTGGAGTGTTGAAAGTGAGAGGAAGCCTGAGTAAGATAATGTTGGAAATGTAAGCTATGGCTGTATTATGAAATCAATGAGGATAATTTAAAGTATTTTAAGCTTGAGGATAGTAGTCTTGTTTTTTGAAGCTGAATAGAACCATTTCAGTAGAGTAGAGGGAATGAAAGGAATAGGTGAGGACCGAATCGAGGGGACAGATGGTAGCCAGAGAGAAAAGATATGTCCTGGAAGAGCATAGCAATGTCCCTTTGTGGAAAGACTTCCTTTTGAGTCAACCTGGGACTGAAAGTAAATATAAGTTTTAGATGGTGGAGAACAGGCAAGAGGGAGCTTACTACAGGAGTTCTTGTGTTTTTACCGACAGTAGTCAAGGAATGAGCTAACATTGTCCTATGTGTCTTATGTATATCTCCTATAAACCAAAAACAAAACAAAACAAAAAACAACCCAAACCCATCGCCATCAAATCAATTCCAACTCATAGTGACCCTGTAGGACAGAATAGAACTTCCCCATAGAGTTTCCAAGGAGTGGCTGGTGGATTTAAACTGCTTAACTTTTTGGTTAGCAGCCAAGCTCTTAACCACTGCACCACCAGGGTTCCTATGTGACCCACTTAGTCTTCACAACAACCCAGAAGAGAAGGAAATACAGGCTCAGCTCAAAGAAATCACTTGCCCAACCTTCGCAGGTAGGTCCGTGCCGTGGTGGAGCTGAGATTCCACTGGAAAACACTTTAGTAGGTACCATACTGCCTTTTGGAAAAGAATGGGGGGAGTGTTTGGAGTAGATGATCTTTGAGGTCCATTTAGACGTTTTTGAAAGATGCAGCCTCCCCCAAGATGGGGCTGGGGGAAGGAATTGCATCAATTCTTCTCTTTATTTGTGTAATTCGTAAATCTCCCTCACCTTCCTTCTTTCATCACGTTGAGTTTTCACCAAAGAAATTTCAAACCTTTTTTTTTTTTTTTTTTCTCAGCAAGTTCTTTAAAGTCCGCTATGTAGAGTCCACTACGAAAATCAGGAACTTGGCCCACTTTTAGTGTTTCTTATGCCTCTATTCTTCTTCTCTTGTCTTTGACTTCTCCTTGTAGTTAATTTCCAAAGCACATTACCAGAAATTGCTTAGCCACCTCATCATTTGCTTACGACCATTCAGATTCTAGAAGCTGACTCATTGGCCGATCCCACCCAATCAGAAAAGGCCACAAATAGCTGCTGCTCCAGTAAGTAGATGTGTAAAGTGAGATGATTTGTGGTTAGCTTCCCCTGTCTCCATGGTTAATCAAGATGTCAAGGCAATTTCATGTGTGTAAGCCAAAAGATGACAAAACGACCTTTTTGAACAATTTACCCTTTTCTTCTGAGCCTGGGTATGGAGTTTAATTCTCTGACTTATTTTTTCAGGGAATGATTAAGATCAATGCTTATTTAGTTTCCTAAAGAAGTTTTATGTTTTCATCACTTTTTTTTTTTTTTTAAATAACTTGTTCTGTATTGGATATGGGCTAAAAGACTTTTCCAGCAGTTTCTTTCGAAACATTGGTAGACTTTGCCACTGTCCTTTACCAGCTATTCTGTATGATAAATCTTGTATATACATTTATTTTCACAATGCATAGTTAAACCACAGGCTTCATTGTGGAGCTGCCTTGGTTTAATTCCTGACTGTGACGCTTAGTGATTATTTTAAATGTACACAAATTACATAAACTCTTTGAGCCTCAGTTTTCTCATCTGTAAGATGGAAAAAATAATAATGAAACATACCTCATAGAGTTTTTGTGATAATTAAATGAAATAACATACACATAGTTTCCCTAATAATGTTAGCTATTGTTATTATCTGTAACACTCTAGTTACTTGTTAAAAGCCCTGGTGGCACAATGGTTAAGAGTTTGGCTGCTAACCAAAAGGTCGACAGTTTGAATCCACCAGCTGCTCCTTGGATACCCTGTGGGACAGTTCTACTCTGTCCTATAGGGTCTCTATGAGTTGGAATCAACTCAAGGGCAACAGGTTTGGTTTTTTTTTTAGTTGTTATTTTCTAGAAAATTCAGGCACCTTAATGTCCTGTGTTCCTAAGGCTCAGCAAATGACAGCTGGGCGAGGGAAGGTGGTACTAAAAACAGATGCTCTCAAAGAAAGTTTAAAAAAAAAAAAGTAAACACCATAAAAGGAGACATAAAAATTGTAAAAAAAAAAAAAAAAAATAGCAGACTGTGGCCATATAGTATAAGGACAGACACTAATTCCAACAGAACGTGTGTCTCATATAACAGTATTATAATCATGTATTCTAGCCCAATCTCCCACTTGATGCAAGAATGGTTTCTGGAATATTCTTGAGGCATGGTGGCTCAGTCACTCCTTGACACAAGCCATTGATGTATAACTCATCAATTTAGCAAGTTTGGGAGTGGAGAAAGAAGAGGCTAAGATGTCTCCCAGGTGTTTTAGCGGGGCGGTTGGATGGAGCCGCCGTATGTATGGAACATTGCATTAGAGAAAGGTGCTTGCTTAATTTTGAGGTATCTGTGAGATACCCAGGAAGAGAAGTTCAGCAGACCTTGGATAGCTGAAGCTTGGGGAGAGGTCTAGGAAAGCAATTTAGATTGTCTGACAGTTCATTGGAACAACAAGTAGAGAAGTTTGCCTAAGAGGCAACAATGATCCAATGAGAAGGATGTAGGCTGGACTCCTAAAGAATACCAATGTTAGAGCATTGAGACAATAAAATGGCTTCTCTCTCTGCATTAAGCACTCTTTTTCTGATGTTCTTCAGCATTTCTACGTGGTCTTCAATGCTGGTGCCCTAAAATAAGTAGGTATTTTAGGTCCAGAGCAGAGCTGAACATTCACCTGTCTTATTTTAGCATGTATGGTTCTGCTAATGCAACTTGTGTCTATGCTAACATTCTGTCAGCCATGTGCCACTGTTGACTCATTTTGAATTTATAGTCAAAGTAAAACCCCTGAGTTCATTTTCTTATTCACTGTTACAAAGTGATGTTTCTGTAACTTATGCTTGTGCAGTTGGTATTTGATCTCAAGTGTAAGGCTTTACTTTTTCTGCATTAAATTTCATGTCTTTTGTTTCTTGATTACCTAGGTCATCAAGAAAAGATATGTTGTTTTATAAGTTCAGTGTAAGGAGTCAGGTAAATTATTTATAAAAAAATCACTGAAAATATTTTAATTTAAAAAATGCGGTTTAAAGTGTCAAGCTTCAATTATCTGGGTCATAATAAAAAACATTTATCATTTTTTCATTAATTCATTTTATAAATATGTTCTAAATAAATCTATTAAATATTTGCTAGGCACTGTACTATGGGTTGAGTGTAAACAACCCAGTCTCTTACCTCATGGAGCTTAATCTCCAGTGGGGCAGATAAATATTAAACAAATAAATATAAACGCAAATTTATCACTGTAATCATTTTAAGTGCCATGAAGCAAACTTAAAGGCTCCTGTGAGAAAGTATAACTGGGAGGTCTAGTTTAGATGAGCAAGTCACTCTGAAGGAATGACATTAAGCTGAACCTTGAAGTGTGAGTAGGTCTTAGCTAAGTGAAGTTAGAGTGGATGAGGGAAAGAGTCAAGACCATCTCAGTCAGAGGGAAAAGCAAAGTGTAAAATCCCGAGGCAGGAGAGTAAGTAAAGTTTTCTCTTGTGTGTCTGAGAACCCAAAAGAAAGTTTAAATGATTAGGCTACAGCAAGCGGGTGACCCCAAGTGAGACCGATGAGAGAGGGAGAAACCAGGTCATCCTGGCCTGGTAGAACACGTTAAGGATTTTCTTTTGTTCTGCCATGTGCAATGGGAAGGCTGTAGTCTTTCATCTTCATCAGTAAGTACTTCAAGTTCTCTTTACTTTCAGAAAGCAAGGTTGTGTTGTCTGCATTCCACAGATTGTTAATGAGTCTGCCTCCAATCCTTGATGCCCCATTCTTCTTCATTTAGTGCGGCTGCTAGGATTATTTGCTCATCATACAGATTGAATAAGTATGGTGAAAAGATACAACCCTTACACACACCTTTCCTGATTTTAAACCATGCAGTAACCCCTCGTTCTGTTTGAAGGAGCATGAGCACAATTAATTGTTCTGGAATGCCCATTCTTTGCAGTGATGTCTATAATTTATTACGATCCACTCAGTCGAATGCCTTTACATAGTCAATAAAACACAGGTAAACATCTTTCTGGTATTCTCTGCTTTCAGCCAAGATCCATCTGGCATTGGCAATGATATTCCTCATTCCGTGACCTCTACTGAATCTGGCTTGAATTTCTAGCAGTTCCCTGTCAATGTACTACTGCACCTGTTTTTGAATTATCTTCAGCAGAATTTTACTTGCATGTGATAGTAACGATATCGTTCGGTAATTTCCACATTCTTTTGGATCACCTTTCTTTGGAATGGGCACAAATATGGATCTCTTCTAGATGGTTAGATAGGTAGCTGTCTTCCAAATTTCATGGCATAGATAAGTGATCGCCTCCAGCGCTGCATCTGTTGGTTGAAACATCTCAATTGGTATTCTGTCAATTCCTGGAGCCTTGTTTTTTGCCAATGCCTTCAGTACAGCTTGGACTTCTTCCTCCAGTATCATCGATTCGTGTCATCATATTGATTATATGCTTCCTCCTGAAATGGTTGAACATCGACCAATTCTTTTTGGTACAGTGACTCTGTGTATTCCTTCCATCTTCTTTTGATACTTCCTGTATTGTTTAGTATTTTGCCCATAGAATCCTTCAGTATTACAACTCGAGGCTTGAATTTTTATTTTAGTTCTTTCAGCTTGAGAAATGCCTAGTGCGTTCTTCCCTTTTCATTTTTTAACTCCAGGTACTTCCACATTTCATTATAATTCTTTACTTTGTCTTCGGTTCAGTTCTTTTACTTCATCATTTCTTTCATTTACTTTAGCTACTCTACCCTCAGAAGTAAGTTTCAGAGTCTTTTCTGACATCCATTTTGGACTTTACTTTCTTTCTTGTCTTTTTAATTATCTTTTGCTTTCTTCCTGTATGATGTACCTGATGTTATCCCACAACTCATAGGGTCTTCTGTCATTAGTGTTCAATGTGTCAAATCTATTCTTGAGATGGTCTCCAAATTCAGGTAAGATATAGTCAAGGTCATATTTTGGCTCTGGTGGACTTGTTTTAATTTTCTTCAGCTTCAACTTGAACTTGCATATGAACAATTAATGCTGTGTTCTGCAGTCTGCCCCCAGCCTTGTTCTGACTGATGATATTCAACTTCTCCATCATCTCTTTTCACGGATGTAGTCAATTTGATTCTGTGTATTCCATCTTGTGAGGCCCACATGTATAGTCTCTGTTTATGTTGTTGAAAAAAGGTATTTGCAAGGAAGAAGTCATTGGTCTTGCAAAACTCTGTCGTGCTATCTCTGACATGGTTTCTATCACCAAGGCCACATTTTCCAACTACTGATCCTTCTTCATTTCCTGCTGTCTCATTTCAATCACCAGAAATGATCAATTCATCTTGATCGCATGTTTGATCAATTTCAGACTGCGGATGTTGGTAAAAATCCTCAATTTCTTCATCTTTGGTATTGGTGGTTGGTGTGTAAATTTGAATAATAGTCATATTAACTGGTCTTCCTTGTGGGAAGTGTTGTACTTTAGGATATATCTTGAAATGTTCTTTTTAATGATGAATTAATTCAATGCCATTACTCTTCAATATTGCATTCACATCATAACAGACCATACGATTGTCCTATTCATAATGGCCTACTCCTAACCTCCAAAACTGGGAGAAAATAAGACAACAAATTTCTGTTTTTAAACCCATTCACTTTATGGAACTTTATTATAGCATCTGTGGAAAACTAATAAATATGTTAGTATGTATATACTAATAGGTAATCTATGTAATTTTATTTTAATATGGCTATGTATGAATACAGGAGTCCTGGTGGTGCAGTGGTTAAGTGCTCAGCTGCTCACCAGCAACTCCATGTAAGAAGGACCTGGTGATCTGCTCCTGTAAAGATTTCAGCCTAGGACACCCTATGGGGCCTTTCTACTCTGTCCTATAGGGTCACTATCAGTCAGAATCAACTGGACGGCACACAACAGCAACAACACATGCGTGTATATGTATATGTGTGTCTGTATTTCCCAAAGCATGATATTTTCAATCACCTCATATGCATGTGAAAGCTGGACAATGAATAAGGAAGACCGAGGAAGAATTGATGTATTTGAATTATGATGTTGATGAAGAATATTGAATATACCAGAGACTGACTGAAAAATGAACAAATCTGTCCAGGAAGAAGTATAGCCAGTATACTCCTTACAAGCAAGGATGGCGAGACTTCATCTCACATACTTTGGACATGTTCTCAGGAGGGACCAGTCTCTGGAGAAGAACATCATGATTGGTAAAGTAGAGGGTCATCAAAGAAGAAAAAGATCCTCAACGAGATGGATGGCCACAGTGGCTGCAATAATGGGCTCAAACTTAGTAACAATTGTGAGGACGGCACAGGACTAGACAGCATTACGTTTGCTTGTATATGGGGTCGCTATGAGTCAGAAACCACTCAGTGGCACCTAATAACAACAACAACAACAAATATTTCCCAATACTTGAAAGTATGATCAAAGACAAAAACCTGGGATGGCTAACAACACACAAACTCCAGAAGATAAGCTAGCTAACTAAGATCTTCTAAAAATTAAATACTATGCTCATCAAAAGACTTCACCAAAAGAGTAAAAACAGAATTTACAGACTGGGGAAAAAATTTTGGCTATGATAAATCTGACAAAAGTCTAATCTTTAAAATCTACAGCAAAATCCAACGAAAAGACAGTCCAATTAAAAAATGGGCAAAGGAAATGAACAGACACTTCACCAAAGAAGACATTCAAGTGGCTAACAGACACATTAGGAAATGCTCGAGATCACTAGCCATTAGAGAAATGCAGATTAAAACCACAGTGAGATACCATCTCAACCCAACATTACTGGCACTAATCAAAAAAATAGAAAATAACAAATGTTGGAGAGGCTATGGGAGATTGGAGCTCTTATGCACTGCTGCAGGAAATGCAAAATTATACAACCATTTTGGAAAATGATAAGGCACTTCCTTAGAGAGCTAGAAATAGAAATACCATATGATCCAGCAATCCTCCCCTAGGTATGGATCCCAGGGAAATAAGAGCCATGACACGATAGACATATGCACTCCCATGTTCATTGCAGCACTATTCACACTAGCAAAAAGATGGAAACAACCTAAGTGTCCATCAATGGATGAATGGGTAAATAAACCGGTACATACACACAATGGAATACTAGGTAACAATAAGGAACAACGATGAATCTATGGAACAGCTCACAACATGGATGAATCTGGAGGGCATTATGCTGAGTGAAATAAATCAATCACAAAAGGACAAATATCGTATGAGACCACTACTATAAAAACTCATGAAAAGGTTTATACACAAAAAGAAACAATGTTTGATGGTTCTGAGGCAGGGGAGTGGTGGGGAGGGAAAAACACTAAATAGACAACAGAGAAATAGTAATTTTGGTGAAGGGTAAGACAGTACACTATACTGGGGAAGCCAGCTCAACTTGTCCAAGGTAAGGTCATGGAAGTTCCATAGACACATCCAAACTCCATCAGGGACCGAATCACTGGGCGGAGTGTTGTGGGAACCATGCTCCAGGAACATCTAGCTCAATTGCCATATCATAGTTTATAAAAAAGATGTTCTGTGTTCTACTTTGGTGAGTAGCATCTGGAGTCATAAAAGCTTGTGAATGGCTGTCTAAGATACTCCAGTGGTCACACCCCGTTGGGAGGAAGGGAGAGTGAACAAAATCAAAGACACAAGGGAAAGATTAGTCCAAAGGACTAATGGACCACAACTACCACAGCCTCTGTCAGAACGAGTCTAGCACAACTAGATGGTCCCCAGCTACCACCACTGACTGCACTGACAGGGATCACAATAGAGGGTCTCAGACAGAGCTGGAGAAAAAATGTAGAACAAAATTCAATACACAAAAAAAGACCAGAATTACTGGCCTGACAGAGACTGGAGTAATCCATAGAGTATGACCCCTGGACACCCTTTTCGCGCAGTAATGAAGTGACTCCTGAGGTTCACCCTTCAGCCAAAGATTAGACAGGCCCATAAAACAAAACAAGACTAAAGGGCACACCAGCCCAGGGGCAAGGACTAGAAGGCAGGAGGGGACAGGAAAGCTGGTAATAGGGAACCCAAGGTCAAGAAGGGACAGCGTTGACATGTTGTGAGGTTGGTAACCAATATCGCAAAACAATGTATGTACTGATTGTTTAATGGGAACATCGTTTGTTCTGTAAACCTGCAAATCTTCATCTAAAATACAGCAATAATAATAATAAAAAAAAGTAAACACTAAAAAAAATACCTGGGATGGGCAGTCAGCTCACAGAGGTGGTGGCCACATTCCCTATACTAGAAGGGCATGTGATCCTAAATAGGATACTCTGGGTATTGAGGTGACTGATAGAAGGGAAGAGTCTGAGAGTGTGACTTGACAGTTGCAGAGAGTTGGCAGTGAATGCAGTTGGAAATCAACAGCCATCATCATCAAGGAACTGCCCCTTGCTCATGCAGACATTCAGAGAAGTGTACAAGGAACTGCTGTTGCATATCAAGAATTCTAGCCACACATTCAAAGCAAGTGCAGCTGCAGCAGCATCTTCAGAGAGTGAGTACAATAACCTAGAGTGAGGGAATTAGTCATTCTCTACCCTCTTTGTCTGGTGTTCTTCATTTGTTGTTAACAACGGTTAACGGATGGAGAGATTGCCCCCTCCCATCACATCTTCTGGTTCCCATCACATCTGCAAATCCATATGAACTAGCACCAAATATGGAATATGGGAAATGCAGGACATCAAAGATTCTGGAAGATTTTCCTGGTCTCAATGGATTGCATTGCAATTTCAAATCTAGAAATGTCTTCTTTTGCAAACTCCTTTGAGTGATTGATTCCTTCCCAGCTGATTTGGGTTGAATGCGCTCATAATGTAATTTTCCTACAGACTCGTATTCACAAAGAGAAGATCCTCAGGAGGACAGGAGTATTGTTCTTCCCCAGAATCTTGATACCTATAAAGTTCTAGCAGAAAAATTACAAAATGGAACACAAAAAGTCCCTTTGTGGCTCCTGGAACCTCTATTCTTAGAAGATGGAGACTGTATAATACTACACAGAGTGTTTCCAAATTCATACTTACAGGTAAAGGGTCCTAGTGATGCTTTTGGATAAGCAAAAGACATGAAATAAACTCAGCCATCTTGGTCTATACCATACCTCAGAGTGTGATCTACACTCTGTGGCCTTAGTGGCTTCATGGATGTAGACCATATTTTTCCAGCTACACGTTAAATGACTTGAGGACTAGGATTCTGTTATGATCCAAAAGTAGCTCTGCCACTCTCAGAGATGCTATAGAAAGCTCAGAAAATGACATATGATGGCAGGCTCAGAATGCTATCAGACGATATCTCCCAACAAGTATTGAGTCCTAAGAGTAGCTCCTTGTACAAAAGATTCCACTGGCAAAAGATTTGGGACATAATCCAACCATTGACTCTTCTTGACTCATATGAAATCTCATTTTTGGTTCTAAAGAAATCTTGTTTAAGAAACTAGTTCACTTTGTTTTATTCCATGCTTTCCAAATTCCTTTGGCCACAGGACTTCTGTTTTTTTTTCAATTTGTCTCTGGAATAATACTGTTCTACTGAGCCCAGAAGTGGTAAAAATACAATGAGTGCCTAGACTGGGAAGCCAAACCCACTGCCATGGAGTCAATTCCGACTCATAGCCACCCTACAGGACAGAGTAGAACTGCCCATAGGGTTTCCAAGGCGATAAATCGTTACAGAAGCAGATTGCCAAATCTTTCTCCCTTGGAGCGGCTGATGGGTTTGAACGGCCCATCTTTTAGTTGGCAGCCGAGCACTTTTAACCGCTGTGCCATCAGGGTTCCTTAGATTGGGAAGACCTGGGTTTAAATTCTGACGCTGCTGTTTTTTAGACTCTGCCTTAGCCATTTATAGTTAGTTGAGTGATCTTGGGCAAGTCATTTTAACCTCTAAACCTCATGGAAACAGAAATGCATGCTTCAACAGCCTTGTGAGGATTACATGCAGTAACACAGATGAAGTGCCACTCACAGTGCTTGTCCTACAGTAAGAGGCTACCAACAAATATTAGCTGAATCTGAATCACTACACGAATGAATCAAAATAAAAAACACACAAAAAGCGCTTTCCATAATGATTAAGAGTCTTGTGGCAAGCTTTGTGAATCATCAAATGCTACACATCAAGATTATTTACTGTCACTTATGAATTGAATTGTGTCCCCAAAAATATGTGTTGTAAATTCTAACCCCTATGTTGTTGTTGTTAGGTGCCATCAAGTGGGTTCCAAATCAGCGACGCTATGTACAACAGAACAAAACACTGCCTGGTCCTGAGCCATCCTCAAAATACTTGCTATGTTTGAGCCCATTGTTGCAGCCATTGTGTCAATTTATCTCATCAAAGGTCTTTCTCTTTTTGGCTGATCCTCTACCTTAACAAGCATGATGTACTCATCCAGGGACTGATCCCTCCTGATAACATGTCCAAAGTACTTGAGATGAAGTCTTGCCATCCAGCTTCTAAGGAGCACTCTGGCTGTACTTCTTCCAAGATATACTTGTTTGCTCTTCTGGCAGTCCATGGTATATTCAGTATTCTTAACCAACGCCATAATTCAAAGGCATCAATTCTTCTTCGGTTTTCCTTATTCATTGTCTAGGTTTCAAACACATATGAAGTGATTGAAAATATCATGGCTTGAGTCAGGTGTGCCTTAGTCTTTAAAGTGACATCTTTGCTTTTTAACACTTCAAAGAGGTCTTTTGCAGCAGATTTCCCCAGTACAATACATCATTTGATTTTTGACTGCTACTTCCATGGGCATTGATTGTGGATCCAAGTAAAATGAAATCCTTGACAACTTCAATCTTTTCTCCGTTTATCATGATGTTGCTTACTGTTCCACTTGTGAGGATTTTTGTTTTCTTTGTGTTGAGGTTTAATTCGTACTGAAGGCTGTGGTCTTTGATCTTCATCAGTAAGTGCTTCAAGTCCTCTTCACTTTCAGCAAGCAAGCTTGTATCACCTGCGTATTGCAAGCTGTTAATGAGTCTTCCTCCAAATTTGATACCTTATTCTTCTTCATATAGCCCAGCTTCTTGGATTATTTGCTCATCATAACGATTGAATGAGTATGGTGAAAGGATACAACTCTGACACACACCTTTCCTAACTTTAAACCATGCAGTATCCCCTTGTTCTGTTTGAACAACTGCCTCTTGGTCTATGCAGAGGTTACATGTGTGCACAATTAAGCATTCTGGAATTGCCATTCTTTGCAATGGTATCCATAATGTGTTATGATCTACACAGTTGAATGGCTTTGTATAGTCAATAAAACGCAGGTAGACATCTTTCTGGTATTCTCTACTTTCAGCCAAGATTCACATGCCAACAGCAATGATATCCGTCATTCCATGTCCTCTTCTGTATCTGACTGGAATTTCTGGCAGTTCCTTGTCAGTGTACTGCTGCAACTGTTTTTGAATTATCTTCAGTAAAGTTTTACTGGTGTGTGACATTAATAATATTGTTTGATAATTTCTGCATTCTGTGGGAGCACTGTTCTTTGGAATGGGCACAAATATGTATTTCTTCCAGTCAGTTAGCCAGGTAGCTGTCTTCCAATTTCTAGGCATAGACTAGTGAGCACCTCCAGCACTGCATCTGTTTGTTGAAACATCTCAATTGGTATTCTGTCAATTCCTGGAGACTTGTTTTTTGCCAATGCCTTCAGTGCAGCTTGGACTTCTTCCTTCAGTACCATGGGTTTTTGATCATATGATACTTCCTGAAATGGTTTAATGTCAACCAATTCTTTTTGGTACAGTGACTCTGCATATTCCTCCCATCTTATTTTGATGTCTCGTGCATCATTTAGTATTTTACCCATAGAATCCTTCAAAATTGCAGCTCAAGGCTTGAATTTTTTCTTCAGTTCTTTCAGCTTGAGAAATGCTGAGTGTGTTCTTCCCTTTTCATTTTCTAACTGCTGGTTCTTGCACATTTGATTATAATACTTTACTTATCCTGCTTGATCTGTCCTTTGAAATCATCTGTTCAGCTCTTTTACTTCATCATTTCTTCTATTTGATTTAGCTATTCTACTTTCAAGAGCCAGTTTCAGAGTCTTTTCTGACACACATTTTGTTCTCTTCTTTCTTTCCTGTCTTTTTAATGACCCTTTGCTTTCTTTATACATAGTGTCCTTGATGTCATTCCACAACTCATCTGGTCTTCAGTCATCAGTGTTCAATGAGTCAAATCTATTCTTGAGATGGTCTCCAAGTTCAGGTGAGATATACTTAAGGTTGTATTTTGGCTCTTGTGGACTTTTGTAAATTTTCTTCAGTTTCAACTTGAACTTGCATATGAGCAATTGACAGTGCATTCCACAGTCAGCCTCTGGCCTTGTTCTGACTAATGATATTAAACTTCTCCATTGTGTATTTTCACAGGTGTAGTTGATTTGATTTCTGTGTATTCCATCTGGCGAGGTCCATGTGTATAGTCACCGTTTATGTTGGTGAAAGAAAGGTATTTACAATAAATAATTTGATCTTGCAAAATCCTATCATTCGATCTCCGACATTGTTTCTATGACTAAGGCCATATTTTCCGACTACTGATCCTTCTACTTTGCTTTCCAACTTTCACATTCCAATCACCAGTAATTATCAATGCATCTTGATTGCATGTTTGATCAGTTTGAACATCTATACCTGTGGTTATAATCCCATTTCGGAATGGGTTTTCTTTGTTATGTTAACGAGATGGTATTAGTGTAGGGTGTATTTTAAGTCCGTCTCTTTTGAGATATAAGAGATTGAACAAGCAAGTGAGCAAGCAGAGATGCGAGAAGATAGATACCACACTACAGAAAGATCACCAAGGAACCAAGGAACAAGGACCTTCTCCTACCACCAACAGAGAGAGAAAAACTTCACCTACAGCCTCACCCTGAACTCAGATTCCCAGCCTCCGAAACTGTGAGAAAATAAATTTCTGTTTGTTAATGTCATCAGCTTGTGATATTCCTGTTACAGCAGCACTAGATAACTAAGACTCTGTCTAATTCTACATAGTAGGTGTATGCAGTAGAAATGCTTAAGTAACTCAGCACATGTCTTTGCATATGTTCAGCTTTATTGTAAATCTGAATTAGTAGGGTAGACTGAAAGCAGACCTTTGTGTTGAACTTCCTTGAAGAAAAGCATGCTGGAACTGGAGTGCTAGAAATGCTGTTCAAATACTTTCCTAGGAGTTGAAAATCATTTTCTGAATGCTGAATAGAAACATCATGACACTCAATTATAACATTAATGCCGCATCTGGTCATGATGCGGAGCACTTATTTTACATTGTATGCAATGGGAAAAAAAAAAAAAGAAAACCATTTTGCTAAGGAAGCTCTTGTGGCCAGTCAGGTTCAAGTTTAAAAGGAAGTCTGATTTCCGGCTTTTTTTCACTTTTAAAGTATGTGAGTGTATTATTTTTTAACCTGCAAGGAATTGATTTTCCATTGACTTCTAAACAGAATCTCCTTACACTAGGGAAGCCAAAGTCAACCCTGTATTTGAAAATTAGCATAAGCTTACCAGACTTCCGACCAGAATGGAAATCCTTAACTGATCTTTCAACTGCACAGCACAATTCTCAGCCTTCGAGAAAATTGCACCGGCTTTCTGGGAAGGGTTATCGTGTCCCAGCCTGAAACTGGAACACATTAGTCACTATCTTACCTTCTTCAAATCTAGCAAAACAGTGGGGAAAATAAGATCTCTGGTTGGTGCACTTAATTTGACTAGAAATTGTCAATTAGCTTCTTGAGAACTGTCTGAATCAGGAGGAAGAGAGGCTGGACTCAATGTGTGAGAACTGCACTCAGCAACAATTTACACTTACAATCTTTAGGGAGCCCTGGTGGTATAGTGGTTAAGAGCTCAGCTGCTAATGAAAAGGTCAGCAGTTCAAATCCACCAGCCACTCCTTGGAAACCCTATGGGGCATTTCTACGCTATGAGTTGGAATGGACTGGAAGGCAGTGGTTTTTTGTTTTTGTTTTTTTTACTCTTTAGGGAAGCCAATTGCCAGCCTTTCTTCTGCCATGTCCCTGGGTGGGTTCGAGACACCAACCTTTAGGCTAGTAATCGAGTGCAAACCATTTGCATCACCCAGGGGTCTTTCCAAAAAAAAAAGAGGGTGATATTTTGTCCAGACAGTTTTGGAGTCCAGAGGAGATGGCTCAGATTCACAAAATATCTCTCCGCCTCTTCCATTCAATGCCATGGATGTGAAACGAGTGATTGCTTGTTGTTCTAATTAACGAAGAGCCATTTTTAGAGACATGAAATGCACCTGAGCGTGAAGCTGAACCAATTCTGAGAGTTTCCTCCATTGAGGTGTTTGAAGATGCTTTTGATGAAAATCTGTCCAACCTATCCAGAAACCAAGGCACTTAAAATAGGAGCTCATTGAACTGGTTTTAGGGACCGTTGAACTTAAACTAAAACTTCACTGAGAAATACAAGTCCCCAATTTAGATAAAACCTATGAATTCTGAAAAAGGGAAGAGCGCGAGGCAACTTATATTTCTTAGCACCTTCTTCATTCCCTGGAGGCTCTGTATTACTGAATTTGCATACCTGCTGTCATAAGCCCCTATTACAACAGAATGAGGTAGGCATCATCATTATCACACCCGTTTTATAGATAAACAGACAAAGAGAGGATCAACAACTGGCTCAAAATCACACAGAGAAAAGTTCCGATTCCAATTCAAGTATTGTGATTGTAAAGCTGGTGCTTCTTCCTTCTTGTCTCAGCTTCTTCCAACATATGTTTTCTTAATCAGAGGCCTGGGTGCTGTGCAGTAGGATAGCATTCTTGCCAGTTGTCTTGAGTGAGTTCCACACATTGGTCTTCATTCTTCTAAGTTAGAGAAAATTATAATAGCTAACATCTCTCAAACGACAGAAACTATGCTAAGAACCTTACATGCAGAATCTCCTTTAACCTGTGTAATAAGCCTATGACACTTTCTCACCCTCATTTTATGGATGGAAAAACTGAAGCTCAGAGCACACCCTGCCCAGGGTCACATAGTTTGGAAGCAGCAGGCCAGGATTTTGAACCTAGACAGTCTAATTCCAGATCTGTTTCCTCAACTATTATCTTATAGTTAAATATACCATATTTTTATACAAATAACGCACAACTTCTAAGTTTATTTGCCAATGACACCCTCTCCCCACAAGGTATTTTTGTAAGTGCTGCTACGCCAATTATTTCTGATGTTACTGTAAAAAATTAGCATAGTGCACTTGTGAAAATACCTTGGAGAGGGACGGAGAGCACGGTTGGCAAACAAACACAGAAGGTGCACGTTATTTGGGTAAAAATACAGTATGTGAATACTATATGGATTTGCTTTATACAATTGTTCTGGCCTTATTTTTACACTTCAGCAATGTAGTTATACAATTAATGGAGCCAATAAGTATCCTTATTCTTTGTTCCCCCACCCCAAACACACACATACCCTGGGTATCTACTTCCCAAATGATGAGGTTTGATCATGGAAATGTAGTTGGTTTGCAGTTGAGTAGCTTTCCCTGTTTGATGGACTGTCATTAGGATGCTAAACTTACCAGTCAAATCTCGTGGTCTGCAATTTACGTATTTATATGGGAAGATCAATTATTTTAAAATTTAAATATTGCTAAACTTCATTGCACTGTAGCAGGTGGTTTGGATGTACATTCTAATGCGCTAGACTTTAATCCCAAGCACAATTACCTGGAGGAGAGACGAGGAGTGAGCCTCCTTTATTAAAAAAACAAACAATAACAACAACAAGAAACAGTTATCGTAGAGTCAGTTCTGACTTATGGCAACTCCATGTGTGTCAGAGTAGAATTGCGCTACGTAACGTTTTCCATGGCTGATTTTTTACAAGCAGATCTCCAGGCCTTTCTTTCGAGGCACCTGGGAGTGAATTTCAACCACCAACCTTTCGGTTAGCAGCCGAGCACTTAACTGTTCATGCCACCCAGGGACTCCTGTGCCTCCTTTAGACCTTTCCTTTACAATGAAAACTGTATTAAAATAACCAATATGAAGTATACAGACACAAAAAGTTCAATTATAAAGAGAACAATCTGAATGATCTATATGGGGTCAAATTGACAACAACTTGAAAGGTTAGATAGGAAGCTTAGGGGACAGTGAGTTTATTATGTTAACGGTGGAGGAACAACTCAGAAAAAGGACGGTGAGAATGGCTGCACAACTTGAAGAATGTAACAAATGTGCCTGAATCGTACATGGAGAAATTGCTGAACTGGTGTCAGTTTTGCTGTGCATATTTTCAACAACAACAAAAAAATTAAATTACAAAAAAAATAAATAAATAACTGGAATAATCTCCCATACACATGGATGCACTTATCACCATTCTTAAGTATTATCAATAACAGCTAAAATGTAACTGCAGTCTTATTAACATATGTTGCGCCTGATTCATTTGGAGACGTTATGTGGACTTCAGTTGACCCTAGAGTCTGTATGAGAACAAGAAGACCCGCTGTTTCTTCTTAAAGAGGTGTTGCCACTGTTCTTCCACCAAAGAAGGCAAAGAGAAAAAACAGTCCTACACTTGTGTCTTCACACTGATAGTAAAACCCTGTCCTAGTCATACAAAGAGTGATTTTCAACGCTTCAATAAAAAAGAGAGAAAATATCCTGCCCAAAATGAGTCTAATAGACGTTCTGTTAGGTGTTTCTTACAGTTTCATTTAAAATGTTTTATATTTTAATATCTGGGTTTGCCTCCAGAAGAAGCTGGAGCTTTTCTAACTCATTGTTCCTTTTCAAGGGTTCTCAGTGACTGTCCTCATCCAAATTTCCTTTCATGGCCAGCAGTTATCCCAGGAGCAGAGTTAGGCAGGAGTGGCTGAGCTGGCCTTGGACCATGAGATGCAGAGCTGAAGGGAACCTAGAATCTGGGGTTGAAGTGATGGTAGGCCCAGAAAGCACGGGGCAGAGCAGGGAGGGCAGCGTTCTAAACGTCAGTTCCAAGGGGCTAATGCTAAAGAAAGAAGTAAATGTCCACTGAGGGGTCTGCAACAAGGAAGAGGCAAGGCTTGGAATGCAGAACCTGAACAGATGCCCTGAGCAATGGTAAATGGCAGGACTGGAGCCATTCAAGGGAAGCCTGGAGCAAAGACATGCAGGTGAGCCTCACGCTTGTTTAGACATACTTGGGTGTAAACACTTCAAAACATGTTGTTGTTGTTAGCTACTGTGGAGTCTGATTCATGGAGACCCATGCACAGCAGAAAAAAAAAAAAAAAAGTTGCTCAGTCCTGTGCCATCTTCATGATCATTGGTATGCTCGAGTCCATCGTTCTCGCCGCTGTGTATTTTGAGTGCCTTCCAACCTAGGAGGCTCATCTTCCAGCACATATCAGACAATATTCCAGGCCCTTCTTTTTAGTCTGTCTTGGTCTGGAAGCGCTGATAAAACCTGTCCACCATGGGTGACCCTGCTGCTGTTTGAAATATCAGTGGCATAGCTTCTAGAATCATGTTGTTAGGTGCCATCGAGTTGGTTCCTACCCATAGTAACCCTATGTCCTACAGAATGAAACACTGCCTGGTCCTGAGCCCCTGGTCCTGAGCCATGCTCACAATCGTTATGCTTGAGCCCATTGTTGCAGCCACTGTGTCAATCCATCTCTTTGAGGCTCTTCCTCTTTTTCGCTGACCCTGTACTTAACGAAGCATGATGTCTTTCTCCAGGGACTGATCCCTCCTGATAACACGTCCAAAGTATATAAGACGTATCATAGCAACACACAAACCACCACAGTATGACAAACTTCCAAACATAATTGAGCAGAAATTGGACAAGATTTTACACTGACATAGCTCCTTCTGTCATAAGTTGAGCCTTCACACAGCTATTCTGTGTTTTAACCAAAGTGTTTCCTCCCACATCTTTAGTGTTGAGAAGCATTGTCCTGATCACCCTGGCCTCTGCTCAGGAGTTCGACTGCAGGGCATTTGTCACTGGTCCTTCCCATAATGCCAACACAAAGAACTCAAAGCAAAAATGCACTATTAGCCAATGTTTATGTGGCATTGCAAACACAATACAAAGTGCAGGGGAGTTTTGTTTCTTAAATATAACAATTTATTTTGGTGAAATTATTATAACTTTTGAAAATACTTTCGTTGTGTTCCAAAAACTAAGAAATTCTCCTAATTAGCATAATTGCTTTTGTTTTTTAATTACTTATATGGTTTCATAAGTAACATCATCATTTTCTGGTACTTGGACAGGTTCGAGCCCCAGATGGACAGGAATGAGTATGCAGCTGAATCTACGTACTTTCCTGCGTGCGGCAGAGCTTAGTGTTCGTGAACGACTAGCTGGTTCAACCTGATGAAGGGCAAAGATGCTCCAGAAAAATAAAATCTACAGGTCACGGAAGAACTCCATTGTAGCTCACATTTTAACTCCTTTTCCAAGACTTCCTCCTTTCAACTCTTCTCCAGGTGTTGTAAAGATTCAGAAAAAATTAACAGGCTTAAGTTTCTTCACTGAAATAAGGTGGGGAAATGACTGTATTAGGAGTAAGTGTTTCTGAGGTCAAAATTCATTTACCACGATTTTGACTGTGTGAACACGGGAGTCTCTGAATTTTCACTTCCTAACCAAACAAATAAGAATACCAATCCTTTCTCTTGTCTTGATTGTCTCACAATATTGCTTCTTGGATCAAATAAAATTATATGGACTCTTTCAGTATATTGGGAAGCACAAGACAAATGTAAGTGATAGTTATTATCTTTTCTCCTTCTGCTATCTTTGCAGAAAAGGTGAAGTCTACCATGTCCTGAAATGGCCAAAAGGTAGCGGGTGGGTAGTTGTCAGGGCTGCCACACACAGCTTGGCAGGTTGTATGCTGTGCAACTGTGACTGGCAGAGTGGGGATGAAGAGAGGCTGCAATCCAACCTGAGAGCTGTTGGACAAGACACGTACCCTGGCATGGAGCTGCTTTACTTATTTATTTTTGCTAATTCACACAAAGGGACTTGTTGGATTAACCAAGGTTGGATGGCACAAGAGAGAAGTCAGGGTTCTGTGAAATCAGCCCTGAGTAGTACGTTAACTATATTATAATATCATTCTGTTGCACACATCTCAAACTACAGGATTCAGAATCAGGAAACCTGGATTCTAGTCCTGGCTTTCCTGGAAATCAACAATTGTAAGCTATTTCCTTAGCTACACTGGGCTTCGGCTCACTCATTTGTAGAAGGAAGGCATAAACTTCAATCTAACCTGCGGAGTTAAATGAAATGCAAATGCATTTCTTTAGTGCTCTGACAATGTAGACAAGTTCATCATTCAGTGAATGCTCTAACTGCATCTCATCTAATCATTTGCATTATTAAAAAATCCTTGACAATCTGTAATTGGTTCCTAAGAACAACAAGCTAAATCTTTAAAATCCTGAAAACTCATGTAGTCAGTGACCACATGGTACAAACAAGGCCTGCTGTTCTTTATCCATGGCAAAAGACCCACACCCATCCTTTATCTGCTTTCTCCACCATGTTTGGTCTCCAAATTCCCTTACTCATCTCACACAAAAATTGCTTACTGGCTATTGTGTAAAAGATAATTGATTTAATTATTTTAGCCTAAGCAAACAAGCCAAATATCATATGAGGGAATTACCTGCCAGCATCTCCAAGGGCCTGAAGTTCTAAGGCCCCAATTTAAACAGTGAGTTCACAGGAGCATAAAGAGTGTGGTGTGGGGGTGTCTTAGTTATCTAGTGCTGCTAGAGCAGATATACCACAAGAGGATGGTTTTAGCGATCAGAAATTTATTCTGTCACAGTTTAGGAGGCTAGAAGTCCGAAATCAGGGTGCTGGGTCTAGGGAAAGGCTTTCTCTCTGTCACCTCTGAGGCAAGGTCCTTATCTCCTTTCAACAGCTGTGGGCCCGGAGTTCCTTGGAGGTCTCCATGTATATTGGCATCAATCTTCCCCTGGGTCTAGGAGATTCTCAGTGCAAGGACCCCAGATCCAAAGGATGTGCTCCACTCCTGGCCCTTCTTCCTTGGTGGTAATCAGGTCTCTCCCTCTCTGCTCGCTTCTCTCCCCTTTTATCTCTTGTAAGATAAAAGGTGATGGAGGCCACACCCTAGGGAAACTCCCCTTACATCAGATAAGGGCTGTGACCTGAGTAAGGGTGTTGCATCCCACCCTATTTCTCTCTAACGTAACCTAGTCTTGCCTCATTAACCACAGGCTGAGATTAGGATTTACAACACATAGGATGGTTGTTTCAGGCCACAAAACGGAGGACAACCACACAATACTGGGAATCATGGCCTAGCCAAGCTGAGACATATTTTGGGGGGACACAGTTCATTCAGTGACAGGGGGAGGGTACTAGAGAGCATCAAGTTCAGCTCCTTCATTGTAAAGAAGGTATTGAGGCTGTAAGGAGAGCAGAGACTGGCCCCAGATCACCCCATCATGGGTATCAGTGTTTGAATCAGAATCCAGCACATTTGACTTTGGGTGTATTGCTTTTCCAATGACATCATGGTTTGGCTCTTGCCTAACAACACATCTCCTGCCATTCCGTCTCTTGATCACTAAACTCCTGGACCTCCCAGGGTGCAGCTAGTGTATTTGGGCAAATTAGGCACAGGCAACCCTTCCTCTGGGAGGCCATGCACCAGGGCACATTGCTTCATGAACAGACCATGAGCTGGCTTGCCAGACTTTCTTTGTGGATGCCAAACTTGTTTTCACCCCAGGGCCTTTGCACTGACTGTTCAGTCTTCTTGAAGTGCTCTCTTAAAGCTCCTTCTCTTACTTCAAATTGTTCAAAGGTCACCTTTGCTGAGAAGCCTATATCTACCATTTCATCTAAAATCCTTGATCCTCTCCATTATTCTTTATATCATTAGCCTGCTTGAATTTCTAATAAGCCGTATCTGTCTGTGATATTATATTTGTGTTATTTGCTTTTATACTTGATAATTATCCTCTTTCTTTACAGAAAGCGAGTCACATGAAAACAAAACTTTTCTTTTCCCTTATATTTACGGCCTTATCCCCAGTTCCTACAATAGTGTCTGGCACATACTATTTACTCAGTACATATCGATGAATGAATAAATGATCTATCCTACTTAGTTTCCAGAGGGTTTGTCTTTTACTTCCTTCTAGTAATACAACTTGTTGATTTGGGTGCTTAAAAGGAATTAACCGAAAAACCAAACCCACTGCCATCAAGTCGATTCCAACTGAAAGCGACCCTATGGGACAGAGTAGAACTGCCCATATGGTTTCCAAGGCTGTAATCTTTTACGGAAGCAGACTGTCATATGTTTCTCTCATGGAGCGGCTGGTGGATTTGAACTGCCAACCTTCTGGTTAGCAGCTGAGCACTTTAACCACTGCGCAACCAGGCATCCTTTAAAAGAAATTAGGTCAGCATAATTCAGTCTCAGCTTAACACTCTTTAAATGTCAGCTCCCTCTTTTACCCTTAACACCAACTCATTCTTATTCTCTTTGCTCTTATTTCACAAGGCTGTCCAGTCCATGGAGTAATAGATTCCCTAAGTTTCTCATTGGCTAGCTTCAGAGGTTGACATGTTGTCTGTACGTCATACTTGTTTCAAAGTGGTTGACTTTGAAAAGAAACCTCAGCTTGTCTTTATTAAGTATTTCTAGCTGTTGATACTTGGTTCATAGTGCTTTGCTGACAAGGAATGCTCTGAAGCCAGAACTGAGCTTTTTCTTGTCCATGGAGGCTTTAGTGAATGGTGTCACGTTAATTACATTGTCTACTTTAAGCCCAAAATATTGATGGATAACGGACTAAGGGTCCCAGTGGGAAAATACTGGCAGGACTTCTTACCTATTATGACATTTTTATTTAGCTCAGTCTTTATTTTCCAATCTACTTTCTTTAGAGTCACTTCATTTAAGGGGTTATTATTCATAGTAAGAGCATTTTTTTTCCCTGTGGCAGAGAGAAGAGTCTAGAGCGTGCACAGTTGATGCAAGGGCAAATACAGAAGCAATGCAAGCCAGACTCTGGCCTCCATGCAGAGCCAGATCCATCAAACAGAGGAGATGAAACAGCAAAGTGTACTCTTTAATTTGGTCCTACCTTCAAAATGTGGCTTTCAAGAGGGGGAGCGTCTACTTGGTTTCTCCATACAAGTATCTTCTTGTCTCTCAGGGATTTCCTGTAGCGTTAAGGGAAAATTTGCAGGTTAGGCCTTTCCCAGTTTTAATTTGATATAACTTTAAAAGTGTGTGTGTTTTCATTTCTTAAAACCTTATTTAAATAGCTATTCACAAGGCTGGACAAGATACTCAAGGGACAAAAACTATATGTAATCAATATGTAAAGTTTATACAGCACCTTGCATATTTTCTTCTCTGTGTTTGTGATTGAATGAATAGATAAATGAATGAATAAAATTAGTGAATATATTCTTCCCACTTGAATATTTACAATAAGGAATTAATAAAATAATTATATTTGGATATAGGTAGGAAGTAATAGAGGATGGTGATCTTTAAGGACTATTATCCATAGATCCATCCATCTATCCATCCATTTATCCATCTATGAAATGAATATTGTTTACCTATTCTATAGCAAGCTCTATACTTGTCACTGAGAAAATTAAAATAGATGAAAAATGAGGAGAAATCTGGGAGATACCATTTTAATCAAGTGATCAAGATTGACATCAGTAATAAGTGAAGTCTATATAATGCACCTCCCTAATATGATGCTGTCAGAAAAGCACATCACCTCTGTAGTACTCTTCCCTAAAATTCATAACCTTAGCCTAACCATGAGAAAACATCAGACAAATCCCAAATGAGAGACATTCTACACATGTTGAAGTCATATATGCCTGGGTTTGAATCAAGAATCCACCATTTTCTATTAGCCGAGCCCTTAACCACTGCACCAACAGGCCTCCTTCTGCGTAGAGTTAGGCAAGCTAATTTACCACTTGTAGTATAACTGTATCACAATTCAACTTCATCCTCCTCCCAACACTTCTTACAGCGTGGTTCCCAAATGCACTTCCCAATAAACCGCCTGTATGCGAATCTCTCTTGGTGGCCCCAGGTGTGCAGAGTAGAACTGTGCTCCATGATGTTTTCAAGACTGTGACATATTGGAAACAGATCACCAGGCCTGACTTCCGAGGCCTGGGTGCATTCGAACCACTAACCTTTTAGTTAGTAGTCGAATGCTTAACTATTTGTACCACTCAGGATCCTTACCTGGATCCATCATACCTTGGAAATTACTTAGCACACAGAAGGTGCTCAATGTTTTTGAATTAACAGAAGCACACATAAGCAAATAAAAATATGCATCGATCTATATCAATGCATTCTTAAAGGGCTGAGCTAAAATGATGAATGGTTGAGTTACAATTTGTAATTAGGACAAGTTTGACCTGCTTGGACAGCTACTGAATCATTTGAAGCTGACATTATGGAGCATAAATGACAAATGACCCTTCCATGTTAGCATGAGTGTCATACACTGGGCAGAATGGACCACTGATCTGACCCAGTATTTTTTTTTTTTTTTTTTGGTATTCACTCATGGGAACATGATTAAGTAATTAACGGATTTCTGCAAACATCCACACAGGGATGTTTCGAGATCTTCAGCACTGCATTTGGAATTATTAGGAGAAAATTGCTTATTACCTATAAAATGTTAAACAAGGTGATGTTCTGGTAGCTCATCCAATTACACGCTGGAGAGCAGTTCAAACAATTCCATACAGACGAGCAGAAGGCATCTGTGGTGACTCTTCACATCAGAGCAGCAGTCGAACTGGGCCAGCAGAATCTCAGCTTCACTG
The DNA here is from genome assembly GCF_000243295.1 of Trichechus manatus latirostris. Classification (NCBI taxonomy): domain Eukaryota; kingdom Metazoa; phylum Chordata; class Mammalia; order Sirenia; family Trichechidae; genus Trichechus; species Trichechus manatus. The sequence goes on from NW_004443958.1 coordinate 16,033,291, forward strand.
AAGGGTGTTTTGAAATGACCATAGGAACTGTGAAGACTTCAGTTTACTCCCTCCTTCAACTCTCAGAAATGAGTGTTGTTGAGCATGGCATTTAACTTCTTTAAGGCTCACTTTTCTCGTTTGTAAAAGGAAGGTAATAATACCTTTATGTTAGATTTGTAGGTCCCCAGGTGGTGCAAATGGTTAAATGCTGGACTACTAACCAAAAGGTTGGTGGTTTGAACCCACCCTCTGGGTTCAGCACTGCAGAATAAAGTTCTGACGATCTGTTTCCATAAGGATTACAGCCAAGAAAACCCTATAGAACTAAGTTCTGCTCTGTAACACATGGGGTCACCATAAGTCAGTAGCAATTCAACAGCAATGGGTTTTTGTTGTTCTTTTTTTTAGGATGATTGTGAAGATTAAATGGGACAATTGTATGTGCAGTACCTGGTGATCCTTTCCTATATCTTTCTGATGGAAAGTCCTTTTCTTTTTAAATTTTGAAATTTGCCTTTTTTGTAGAATTTGATGGCACCATTCTCTTCATTCAACTTTTATTTTGCCTTTTTTTTTTTTTTTTGGTTTCCTATAGAAATATAAAATGATTTTAGTGTGTGTCTGTCTGTTTATCTATTTATCCTTTATCTAACATCTACATAAGGGGCAGTGGGGGCCCACCCGCCATGTGGGAGACCCCTGTGCTCGATTCCCAGCCAATGCACCTCAACTACAGCTACCACCCACCTGTCAGTGGAGGTTTGCGTGTTGCTATGACACTGAATAGGCTGCAGTGGTGCACTCAGACTAAGACAGGCTAGGAAGAAAGGCCTGGTGATCTACTTCTGGAAATTAGCCAATGAAAACCCTATAGATAACAACGACCTAGTCTGGCTAGGCATGGAGTTGCCATGAGTAGGGGCCGACTAGATGACTGCTAAAACAACATCTATATAGTTGTTGTCAGTATGATGTGGGTAAATGGTATTCAACTGTTAATTAGGTGCTCTGAATTCTAATTTATTTATTGTCACTAGCAACTTTTGCAGCTCAGTTATTCAGTCTTTCTAAACCCCAGTTTCTTCACAGGACGTTAATATTTAGAGTTTGTTAAAGGCCTAAACCTGTTGCCGTCAAGTTGATGACTCCTAGCGACCCTATAGGACAGAGTAGAACTGCCTCATAGGATTTCCAAGGAGCAACTGGTGGATTCAAACTGCTGACCTTTTGGTTAGCAGCTAAGCTCTTAACCACTGTGCCACCAGATCTCTTATTAAAGGCGTAAGAGCCTATATAGTCTACATCTCTCTAGCTACTTATCACTACTTTCCTATCTATATATCCATCCATCCATCTATCCTTCCATTCACAAACACTTTTTATACCATTCACAAAATGATCTTTTTATAGTAAATCGATCATTCATAGTACCTTAGGGCTACAGGTAAACAAGTAATATTAGTCGAAGCATTGCTAAAAACTGATGCAATCAGAGTAAAATCTACTATAGTCAATGAAGAGCCCTGGTGGCACAGTGGTTAAGAGCTCAACTGCTAACCCAAAGATCAGCAGTTCGAATCCACCAGCTGCTCCTTAAAAACCCTATGGGGCAGTTCTACTTTGTCCCGTAGGGTTGCTATGAGTCAGAATCGACTGGATGGATGTAGGTTTCAGGTAGTCAATGGCAGATATACTACACGTTATTATATACTAATGTATATCATTTGACCAAATAAAATTTAATTGGTAGCACGGGTGTACAAAACACATTCTGAGTTAACCCAAAATATGAAAATTTAAATTAACCAAACAAATACATGAGAGAGTTATTATTTATACCATAATCAGTCAGCATAGGAGTGTTTTAAATAACAAGCTCCTCTGACATATTCAAATTTAAGATTTACTTTATGAAAATCTAATCTACATACAGAATATTTGAAGAGCACAGATAACCCATATATTAAGCAGAGGTAGTCTTATCTTATATTTACCATTTCCATTAATATAAGCAATGTAGAAGCCTCAATTTCTTCTTAAAATATATTCTTAGATCTTAGTTAAGTCAATTCTGAATTTAGCCTCTAAGAAGAGAGATTCTTCTCTGTTTCCCTCTCTTATTCCCACCAATTCTGCCACCATCTTAGTCCAGACTCTTAGGATTTCTCTCCTGGTAATTGCAACAGCCTCCTAAATGATCTCCCTGCCTTTAAAGTCATTCCCCTTCAATTCATTTGTTACAGAATATCTGCTGATTTTAAAGATACAAATTTGATCTTACAAAGCCACTCAAAGGTTTCCCATCTCCCTTAGGCTAAAGATGAAACTCCTTAGCAGAACACATAGCCCTGTTCTGGTTCCACCGATCTCATTTCTCAGGACTCTACAACCACACCAAGATGGCGGTGAGTTGAACTTCTTACCACTCCCTGAGCTTTCTCTTGCTTCTCAGCTGTTCCAAATCTCTTTCTCTGTAGGAAACATTCTTTCCCTATTAACACAGTTGAATCCTATTTGATCATTTGATCAAGTGCGTCCTCCTCCAGGAAGCCAACCCCTGGAGATTCATCATGGATCTATCCCTCTACTCACTAGTCTACTAAGGTGCCCTTCTTACCCGCTTACAGTGTGTTCTCTGTATTACCTCGATTTGATACCTAACATACTGGATAGTAATTATCTAAAAACATTTTCCTGTCCCCCAGTACACTGTGAATGGCAAGGACAATGGTCCATGTGCCTAACACAGTGCCTGGCATGTACTAGGCATTTACTAAACGTTTGTTGAATGAACAAAGTGAATGAACTCTTTAAAACAGAGGCAACTTGGTTGTCACATACAACGTTTCAAATGAGGGAGAAAATTACCATACAGGATTATTTGTCTGAGTGCTTTGTTTCCCTGTCATATTATGTCAGTGATCAAAGGATAGAATTTTTTCCTCTAAAAATCGAAAAGACCTTTGTTTTTACTGCTTCTTCATCCCTCATATGAAAGGGAGCTTTATGGTCAACTTTAATATGACTTGATCGTCTCTGTGTTCATATCCCTTGATAGCTTGCTTTCCACCATAAGTCAGCAAGATCAAAACCTTCTAATTACCTTCACTACCTGCTGAAATAATGCTGCTGGGAATGTGTCAGTTGCTGCAACAATTATGCTGGTGGTAACGGCACAGATTCCCATGAGGCAGGGTGGTGATGCCTGGACTTCAAAGGGCTTATGCCAAGTAGTGATGTATATTGCAGTTCAGTTAAAGCATAATTAAGGTGGCATGCTGTATTCTAACTTCTGCTTGTGTCAAAGACATTCCATTCCAATAGTGCATACTGTCACCTCTATGGTGGCCCCAAAGTCACACAGGGGATGGCAGACAATTGCTCTTTAACTCCTCCAGCATTCATCCACCTGAGGATGGCACTGGGAGTTAAGTGGGATCAGATTCATTTCCACATACATGTCACATGCCGCTGCTTTGTGCCATGGTGGCAGTTATTATTATCCGCATTTTTCAGAGGGGTTAACTAAAGCTCAGAAAGGTTCTTTGACACACCCAAAGTCATAAACTCTGTCACTCACTAAGTCTGTATCCTTGAGCAAGTTTCCCAACCACTGAGATTTAGTGTTCTCATCCAAAAAGGAATTAATGCCATCATCAATGATCTGCATGTAATATACACCTCCACACACACATACTCAAGTAGAGTGATCAGTATAATAGGTATTCAGTAGATTCTAATTGTTGGAATTGTATTAGTTTTCAAAGACCTCAAAGCGGGTGACTCATTCATCTTCCCATTTTTCTCATGCCTAATGACACATCGGGGCAATGGTGGTTCAATGGAAGAATTCTCCCTTTCCATGCGGGAGATCCAAGTTCGATTCCTGACCAATGCGCCTCATGGGTAGCCAGCACCTATCTGTCAGTGGAGGCTTGTCTGTTGTTATCTTGCTGAACAGGTTTCAGCAGAGTTCACAGACTAAGACAAAATAGGAAGGAAGGCCTGGCAATCTACTTCTTAAAATCAGTCCGTGAAAACCCTGTGGATCACAACAATTCAATGTGCAACTGATCATGGGGAAGGCACAGGCCTGGGCAGTATTTTGTTCCATTATGCATGGGGTTGCCATGAGTCGAGGGTCAACTTGACAGGCAGCTAACAACAATAACGACCTATTAACCTCCACGAACTTTCTACTCAGTCTATCGAGCAACAAATGGAAACAACACTAACACTTGGTGGGCCCCATAGGTGACTGAAAAAGACCACACGGAACAGTAATTGGGGAGCAGGGGATGAGGTGGGCACTTGGAGGAAGTCATGGGGCCATCTTTGGCCGTTGCTCTTCTGGTGCCTCCCCAGTGGCTTGGTAAAAGGCACTGAGCTGGTTCATCGTGGCTAAGAGCACAGAATCAGGAGTTAGAAAAGCGTGAGTTCATATTCAAACTCTGTAATTTACTAGATACATAACTTTATTCAAGCTACAATACTTCTCTAAGCCTCAGTTTACTCCTCGGTAAAATGGGAATGATGTAGTATCTCCTTCATGGTGCTGTTGAGAGGATTAAATGAGGTAATGTCTATAAAGCTCTTGGCATTATGTGTGCCACATTTTCAGCATCCAGCTGAATAAACCTAGCATTGCAATTACTCTTGCTTCCTTTCCCGTATCTCTCCTAATCTCATCTCTTCTCACATATACACACTCTCACCAGACCTCACAACCACCACAGATTTTCAAATATTCTCCACAGTGCTATCATAAAGTGGAACAACTGAGCGAAAAAACAGGCTGTACACAAACTACCTCTGGAATTCCTTCCACCCTCATCTTTCCATTTCAATCAGACTCACATCTCAAAGGCCCAACCCATGTCTGACAATTCTCCTGGCAAGCGCTGTGTTGAGAACTGGAACATGGTCTCGGAGCCCTTTTAAAAGCAAGGCTTCCTAGTTATCATAATTAACCAGATTTCAGAGTGTACAGAGTGCTATCAGTGAGCGGTATCAGAGCTGCAGAATCTTCAGCATAAAACTAGGCTGAGGAGGATGAGAGAGAGTTCTGAATAAGATTCTATCACTTCCTGTCTACAAGTGAACAAAGATACCGGGGTGGTTCCCGTAGCAGTGTTTGGGTGTAAGAGTCTGTCAACAACCTTCCAGTATAGAATCCTGTTCACGCTTCAACTGTAGAGTAAGCTTTCCTGGAGCATAAACTTGCTTAAGTCTTGATATGCAGATTTCAGGGAACCACATTTAAGGAACAGAAGACCAAGTAATGGAGGAAAAAAGAGAAACAAGGAGCAAGTGTGGGAGGAGAAACAGACAGACTGACTTAGATGATTGTCACTCAGATACTTGGTATTGCAAGACTATTTTCTAAGTATTTGCTATCTGTTAAGAACTTGCATTTTCCCCTGACCTCTATTATACATTTTCAGCAAACGATAATACGAAAACAAACAAACACAAAAAAAAATTCCAAACCCTTAATGAATTCTCATAAATGGTATTAAAATTGAGAGAAGATTCTCAGTTTTAAAAGAATTACAGTAGGCAATTAGAAATTTGAATAGCTGGCAAGTTTTCAGATACTCCAAATTTACAGTAAAAACCCCAGTTTTCAGGAAATAAGTGATTCCATGGGATCAAATCTTCCTAAAAACTTTGAACCAGTCTTTTAAACGCTTTTTGATTTATCTTACTATTGGATACATTTTTTCCCCTAAGATATTTTCCATGCTTCCTGGTCTTAGAAGCTAAGACATAGACTCCATCAAGTAAATTGAATCTTACCTTGATGAGTGATCATGGCTATTACCATATTTTTAGGCATATAACGTGTGCCTTCTACATTTGTTTGCCAATTGTGCCCTCCCCTCTCGAGATATTTTTGAAAGCACACTATACTTTTTTTTTTTACAGTAACATGTTAAAAAAAAAATTGGCATAGTGGCACTTTTGAAAATACCTCCGGGGGAGGGGGAGGTTGGCAAACAAATAAAGGCATGGGTTATTTGCGTAAAAATACAGTATCACCATCAATGATACCATATTGTGACTTCAGGATTAACAGGTATGTAGCCTATTTTCCTTACACTGGTTAGCCTTGGACTGCTGTATGTTAGGAGTCATGTTTGATTTTTATGAATTTCTGTCTCATCCCTCTCTGTAATACCCTCAGCACTCACTCATTGTTTCAGACAATGTCTTCTAGCTGGAATAGAGCTGTTTACTGGTTCCTATCTGCGGTGGGGTTGAAAACAAGATCAGCCAGGCTTAATTTCTTTTCTTTCAAATAACATGGTAAATATCTGTTCCATACTAGGAATATGCTAGAAGTTGGTGATGTAGAGATGAGTAAGTCCTAGCAGTATATGGGCTAATGAAATAAACAGACATTTATGAACTAACCATAATTCAATGCACTGTTGTTGTTAGGTGCTGCCGAGGCAATTTCTGACAGAGTAAAACTGCCCCACAGGGCTTTCTAGGCTGTAATCTTTTTTTTTTTTTTTTCTAATTGTGCTTTAGGTGAAAGTTTACAGCTGAAGTTAATTTTTCATACAAAATTTATACACGTATCATTATGTGACACTAGTTGCAATTCCTATATTGTGACAGCACACTCCCCCTTTCCACCCTGGGTTTCCAGCATCCCTCCAATCAGCTCCTGTCCCTTCCTGCCTTCTCACCCTGCCTCCAGAGAGGAGCCACCTGTTTGGTCTCATGTACCTGCTTGAACTAAGAAGCGCACTCTTCAGGAGTATTATTTTATGTTTTGTAGTCCAGTCTAATCTATGTCTGAAGAGCAGGCTTAGGGAATGGTTTTAGTTTTGGGTTAACAGAGCGACCAGGGGCCATGGCCTCGGGAGTTCCTCCAGTCTCAGTCAGACCATTAAGTCTGGTCTTTTTACATGAGTTTGAATTCTGCTCCACACTTTTCTCCTGCCCCATCGGGGACTCTCTGTTGTGTTCCCTGTCAGGGAGGTCATTGGTGGTAGCCGGGTACCATCTAGTTCTTCTGGTCTCAGGGTGATGGAGTCTCTGGTTTATGTGGCCCTTTTGTCTCTTGGGCTAATATTTTCCTTGTGTCTTTGGTGTTCTTCATTCTCCTTTGCTCCAAGGGGGTTGAGACCAATGGATGCATCTTAGATGGCCACTCACAAGCTTTTATGATCCCAGACGCCACTCACCAAAGCAGGATGCAGAATATTTCTTAACAGACTTTGTTATACCAATTGACCTACATGTCCCCTGAAACCATGGTCCCCAGATCCCAGTCGCTGCTACTCTGTCCCTCAAAGTGTTTGGTCGTATTCAGAAAAAGTCTTAGCTTTTGGTTTAGTCCGGTTGTTCTGACTTCCCCTGTATTGTGTGTTGTCCTTCCCTTCACCTAAGATGATTCTTGTCTACTATCTAGCTAGTGAATTCCCCTCTCCCTCCCTCCCCACCCTTAACCATCAAAGAATATTTTCTTCTGTGTTTAAACCTTTTCTGGAGTTCCTATAATAGTGGTCTCATACAATATTTGTCCTTTTGCGACTGACTAATTCCATTCAGCATAACATAGGCTGTAATCTTTATGGGAGCAGATTTCCAGTTCTTTCTCCTGCAGAGCCACTGGGTGGGCTTGAACAGTCAACATTTTGGTTAGCAGCTGAGCACTTAACCACTGTGCCACTAGGGCTCCTTCAATGCAATACTGACCCTAATAATGGTAAGAGTGAAGCGCTCTGACGGGGATCTCAAACTCAAATGCCTACAGAGGCTGAAGAGATGATGAGAGGGGTACATAGGCCACACAGGAATAGAGGGACTGTCCTACAGGAGAAGCCTATGGCCATTTGAGCTGGTACCCAGTTCCAGTCCATTTTTGTCATAAAGAAACAGAGGGTCCAGTGTGGACCAATCTTCACTGTTTACATGGTGATTTTTTCATTTTAGAAGCATGGGCAGGCTTGATCAAGGGCTGCCTATTCAAGATCCCTGGTTACAAAGGGGAATAAAGAGAAAGGGATGTTTGATTATGACAGCAGGATTAGGAAACATTGTACAGCTGAGCTGCACCTTAAAACATGAGCCTGGAGAGTTGGAAAAAGGGGGAATAGCATTCTGCAGACTTAACCCCACCTGACATCCTATATATGTAATTTATTTGAATGTGGATTTCTCTCAGTGGACTATAAATCACTCAAGGACATGGATTTGGAGCCCTCATTAAATGTCTATTGAATTAAAAAAAAAAAAAAGCCCTTAGAGAAAGATAGTAGCATTTAAAGTATTATGTGAATGTGAAAATGCATGATGTGTTTGCCCTTGCTAGCTTCCTTTTTCTCTTCATTTATTCAACAAATAAGTACTGAGGGTCTACTATGTGCCAGGCAGGTTTTAGGTGGAAGGGGTACAGCAGTGAACCAAGAGGCAAAACCCCTGTCCTCATGGCACTTTACATTCTAGTTGGGAAGACACAGAAAATGAACAAATAACAATACACATACATACAGAAATAGCAGTGTATATGTTGTTATTAGTTGCCATCAAACTGGCACCCACTCCTGGTGACTCCATGCACAACAGAATAAATTGTTGCCCGGTCCTTCGTCATCTTCATAATCACTGGTATGCTCAAGTCCATTGTTGCAGCCACTGTGTGTTTTGAGTGACTTCCAACCTTCCAACCTAAGGGACTCATTTTCCAGTACTATGTGGAACAGTACTCTGCTGTGATCCATAAGGTTTTCATTGGCTGATTTTCAGAAGTAGATAGCCAGGCCCTTCTTCCTAGTGTGTCTTAGTTTGGAAGCTCCACTGAAACCTGTCCACCATGGGTGACCAGGCTGGTATTTGAAATACCGATAGCATAGCTTCCAGCATCATAGTAACATGCAAGCTAGACATCATGCTAAGCACTGGGATACTATCTATGATCAAACTCAGTCTCTTTTCACAGATGTTTCTAGAGGGTGAGAGAGAACTTAATCAAATAACCACACAAACTGACGTAAAATTGCCACTGTAATTGAGTGTTACTGATACGTCTATGAGTTTCCATGAGAGCAAGAATGCATTAATTCATTTATTCAATAATTATTTGTTGAGTACCTATTATGTGACGGACACCCTCTTCGAGACATAGGGATGTGGCAACGAGGAAAATAGGCAAAGCTTCCTGCCCTCTTGGAGTTGATATTCCAGTGGAAGGAGATGAATGATAAACAAGGCAATTTTATATATATACATACATATACAGAACAAAACACTGCCTGGCCCTACACCATCCTCACAATCTTTGAGCTCATTGTTGCAGCCATGGTGTCAATTCATCTCATTGAGGGTCTTCTTCTTTTTCGCTGACCCTCTACTTTACCAAGCATGATGTCTTTCTCCAGGGACTGGTCCCTCCTGACAATATGTCCAAAGTATGTGAGATGAAGTCTCGTCATCCTTGCTTATAATGAGCATTCTGGCTGTACTTCTTCCAAGACAGATTCGTTTGTTCTCCTGGCAGTCCATGATATATTCAATATTCTTCTCCAATACCATAATTCAAAAGTATCAATTCTTCTTCAAGGTTCCTTATTCATTGTCCAGCTTTCACATGCATATGAGGCCTTTTACCTTGACCCTTGTTTTTCCCCAATGCCTTCGGTGCAGCTTGGACCTCTTCCTTCCGTACCATCGGTTCTTGATTAATGCTATCTCCTGAAATGGCTGAATGTCGACCAATCCTTTTTGGTACAGTGACTCTGTGTATTCCTTCCATCTTCTTTTGATGCTTCCTGTGACATTTAGTATTTTCCCAGTAGAAGCCTTCAAAATTGCAACTTGAGGCTTTAATTTTTTCTTCAGTTCTTTCAGCCTGAGAGATGCCAAGTATTTTCTTCCCCTTTGTCTTTCTATCTCCAGGTCTTTGCACATTTCATTATAATATCTTACATTGAATACCTTACTTTGAAATCTTATGTTCAGCTCTTTTACTTCATTATTTTTTCCTTTTGCTTTAGCTACTCTACGTGCAAGAGCAACTTTCAGTCTCTTCTGACATTAATTCTGGTATTTTTCTTTCCTGTCTTTTTAATGATCTCTTTCTTTCTTCATGTTATGATGTCCTTGATGTTATTCCGCAACTCGTCTGGTCTTTGGTCATTAGCGTTCAATGCGTCAAATGTATTCCTGAGATGGTCTCTAAATTCAGGTGGGATATACTCAAGGTCGTACGTTGGCTCTCATGGACTTGTTCTGATTTTCTTCAACTTCAACTTGAACTTACATAGGAGCAATGGATGTTCTGTTCCACAATCAGCCCCTGGCCTTGTTCTGACTTATGATATTGAGCTTCTTCATTGTTTCTTTCCACAGATGTAGTCAGTTTGATTCCTGTGTATTCCATCTAGTGAGGTTCATGTTATAGTTGCCGTTTATGTTGTTGAAAAAAGTATTTGCAACAAAGAAGTCATTGGTCTTGCAGAATTCTATCATGGATATCTGGTATCATTTCTATCACCAAGGCTGTATTTTCCAGCTACCAATCCTTCTTCTTTGTTTTCAACTTTCGCATTCTAATCGCCAGTAATTATCAATGCATCATGATTGCATGCTTGATCAATTTCATACTACAAAAGTTAGTAAAAATCTCCAATTTCTTCATTTTTGTCCTTAGTGGTTGGTTCGTAAATTTGAATAATACTTGTATTAATTGGTCTTCCTTGTAGGCAAATGGATATTATTCTATCACTGACAGTGTTGCACTTCAGGAGAGATCTTGAACTGTCCTTTTGATAAAGAACATGATGCCATTCCTCTTCAATTTATCATTCCTGGCATAGTAGACCATATGATTGATTCAAAATGGCCAATTCCAGTCCATTTCAGCTCACTAATGTCTAGGACATCCATTTTTATGTGTTCCATTTCATTTTTGATGACTTCCAACTTTCCTAAATTCATATTTTTTACATTCCACGTTCCGATTATTAATGGATGTTTGCAGCTGTTTTTTCTCATTTTGAGTCATGCCACATCAGCAGATGAAGATCTCAAAAGCTTGACTCCATCAACATCATTAAGGTCAACTCTACTTTGAGGAGGTAGCTCTTCCCTAATAGTATTTTGTATGACTTCCAACCTGAGAGGCTCATCTTCCAGCACTATATTAGACAATTTTCTGCTATTCCTAAGGTTTTCACTGACCAAGTTTTTCAGAAGCAGACTGCCAGGTCCTTCTTCCTAGTTTGTCTTAGTCTGGAAGCTCAGCTGAAACCAATCCACCAAGGGTGACCCTGTTGGTATTTGAAATACCGTTGGCAAAACTTCTAGTATCACTGTAACACACAAGCCACCTCCATACAACAAACTGACAGACACGTGGTAGATATATATACTGGATATATATTATATTAAATTATAATAATTTAAGTATATAATACAGAATTTAAGTATGTATTATAAATATAGAATATATATACTTGTTAGGTGCTGTTGAGTCGATTTTTGACTCATAGCAACTCTATAGGACAGAGTAGAACTGTCTCATAGGGTTTTCTAGGCTGCAATGTTTATGGAACAAAGTTGCCAGTTCGTTCTCCCATGGAGCAGCTACGTAGGTTCAAACTGCCAACCTTTTGGTTAGCAGCCGAGTACTTAACCATTATGCCACCAAGGAGATGTACATATATATATATATATATATATACACACACACACACACACAAACACACACATATATAAGATATATATTATTATAAACATACTATTCTTTAGCACTGAGTAGATGCAGTAATAAATCCTTTCTAGCTAAGTTAAGGAGAGCAAAGGTAGCAAGTGGCTATACCAGGCCGATAGTTAAATCTCTTAAGGGTTTATTCAACCTATATATAAAGTCATATAAAGGAAGTCATGGTTTTAGAGATGGTGGCCTGGGAGGGAAGGACTCAGTGGGAAGACGGCCTTTGCATAAGGAAGTGAAAGAAATGACCTGTTTAGCCTTTCTGTCTCCTTTATCTCAAAAATGAGCATAATACTGCATAGAAACCAGGTTTATTGTGATGAATAAATGAGATAACATAAGTGAAAACATCTCAACTAGTGCCTGGGGCTCAGTAAATGCTGGTTCCTAACTGAATGACTCTGTTCCCTGTCTTCAGATGAGGTGGTATGTGCACCTATGTGTTCACCTAAGTGTGCATTTTTTCTAGATTGTTCCACCTAATTTTTAAACAAATCACTCCCTCCTGCCCCACTCTTAAGGTGATTAGTGACATTTACTTGCAAATAACACATTTTGTACTTAGGCATGTTTGTGTTCATCAACTCTTTCAGCTCCATAGTGCTGAAGAAGACAGCTTGTAGTACATCCTTGGTTGGTTTGTTCTGGGCATTGCTTGAGATGTATAGAAAAGTAACATCAATGAAATTTGCTGGTAATTCCAGGTCAGCATGAAAAGTATGCTGGACAAATTTCCCCTCGTGTAGGTTCAGGGAGTGTCTGTAGCTGGGAGCAGCAGATTGGATAACACTTTGCCTTGCAGGGCGACCCTGGTCCGACACTTAACCTTTTCAGATCTCAGTTTTCTCATGTCGAAAACAAAGGGCGTGCTAACCTTCTCTGACCCCTTGGAAGCGTTAGGTGGGGAACATAAGTTAATGTTTGGAAAGGCCTGTGTGACCCTTTCAGCCAGGACGTTATCAAAGTACAAAGTAAATTACAGGCCTGTTTGCCATCCCATTAGTGACTCAAATAATACAAGGGGTTTCTCCTGGCAAATCCTTGTAAGTCAGGCTTGTAATGCACACTGGTTTTGTTCACCAGAAAGGAAATGGAAATAGAAGTGCTGGAAACTTTTTCTCCAGGATCCTTTTAAAAAGTTTGGCAGTAGAAATTCTTATGGGCTTGCTCCCATAGAAGCCTCCAGGAGCACCCAGCCCCAATCCTTCGTCAAGTCTCGTTAGCCTGGAAAACAGATAGGGATTGGAGCTTAGAACCCGGACCCAAGGCTTCTGGACTTCTGCAACCTTAGTCAAGTCGCTTAGCATCCCTGACATTCTGTTTCTGGACATGTAAAATGAGGACGATGATAATAATATTCATAATAATAATATCTTCTTGGTGATGATGTTCCTTTAATATAATAAAATAGCAAAAAAAAAAAAAAAAAAAAAAAAAAAAAAAAAACCTGTTGCCCTCCAGTCTATTCCAACTCATAACAGCCCCATGTATTGCAGAGTAGATATGCTCCATAGGGTTTTCTTGGCTGTAATCTTTATGGAAGCAGATCACCAGGACTTTCTTCAGGGTGCTGTGGGTGGGTTTGAACCACCAACCTTTATGTTAGCAGTCGAATGCAAACCGTGTGTGCCACCCAGGGACCAGCCAGAACATACAGACTGTTAAATCTTACTATTTTAAGCACTCTATAAATATTATCTTCTTAAATCCTCACAAAAATCCCATGAGGTAGGGACTGTTATTATCCTTAATTTTCCTGTGAGGAAAACAAGGCTATGGAAGATTGAGAAATTTACTCATAGTTACATGCTCAAAAACTGGAAGGCTGGGATCTCCCAGAGATCTACCTGGGCCTAGGCTGGAATGCTGAACCTCCACTCTCATGCTCTGTTCATCTTTGTATGAGCTTGGCCTGGCACAGAGCAGGTCAGCAGTCCATCAATGCTACGTACCTGTGGAACAAAAATGCTCCGTGGTTTGTGAAGCATTATTGAAATGATGGGATATTAGGACTAATGCATTTCAAAGACTAAATGTGTCCATTGGCCCTTTGTGCAGACAGGAAACACTGAGACAACCTGAGATTAAGGGCCTTGCATGCTTTATTCACCGTAGTGTCCCAGCACCCAGCGTAACATTAGCCACATGGGAGATGTTTGCTATTTGTTGGTTGAATAATTGAATGAATGAATGAACAAGCATGTACTTGAGCACCTGAAATGTGCCGTCAGACTCTGTTTGAGGTAACAGAGATACCAAAAATTTAAGTCATGGCCTTTGACACTGAGACTCTATTTCCTTCTTTGTAAGTCAGTTTTTCTTTCTTTCTTCTGTTCTCATGCTTCTTTTAAGAGACTATGTCTCAAGCAGTGAGTTGCAAACTGGTGATGACGCACTGGAGCAGAGGTCATGGGTCTTCTCTGGAAGAGAACCAGTTACCTGTGTCCTGAAAGAGCCCCTAATTTTGAATACTCGTTTTGTGGTCACCTGGGCTTGAAAATGAGATGGTTTGAACAGGTTAGATCTACTATATTCTTTAATTAGCTCTCTGCACAGGGTATTGTGGTTAATGGTTTACATACCCACCTTCCTCACTAGACTCAGAAACTCAGTAGCAGGCACTGCATCTTATGTATTTTTGTTCCTATTCTTTTCCAGTGCCACCATAGGCCTGCTGGTTCTTGTTGTTTCCTACAAGAACAATAACTGAGGCACGTGCTTAGTTGTTTTCCAGAGAATGTAGGAAGCCTTAGCAATTATGTGCGCTATCTTCTTGTTTTTCAGAGGAGAAAAATGATGGGAAGGATTATGCTAAAAGTAACTGGCAGAGACAAAGCTGTGACTTGGATCGATGGCTCTAAGGCTTGTGGACTTCCCCAAGCTTGTGGTTCAAAGTCACATCTTTGCCTGAGAAGAAAGTACCATTCTTGGGTGTCATGCTGGGTTGCCGCAACCTCTGCTCTCAAGGGGCAAGGAAGCAACCAAGAGACTAGAAATGGGTGCTGAGCTGGCATGGAGAGTTAACGTTCCATCGAGAGAAGACTCGAGGCATATGCCAATCTAACAGCAAGGGAATCCTGCATACGCTGAGATTGTCATTGGCAATGAGCTGCTGAGAGCTGTCACTAAATCCATCTAGCAGGTGATGCTGGAGAAAAACATTTCCTTCTGGAGACTGGTCTGCTTGCAGTGACAATAAGGGATTAGCCAGGGAGCAACCTGAAGGCAGCCAGTGCAGCTAGCTATACTTTCCCATCCTTAGACTCATAAAGGTAAATATTTTTTCAAAGAATTAGCATGGAGCATTCTAATTCTTTGATAACCAATAAGGCTTATAAGTGATACATGCCAAGTGTTACGGACTGAATTGCGCTCCCCCAAAATATGTGTTGGAACCGCAATCTCTATACCTGTGAAAGTAATCCCATTTGAGAATAGGGTTTTCTTTGTTGTGTTAGTGAGGCCATACCAGTATAAGGTGAGTTTTAAAACTATGCATTTTTGAGTCTGAATAGAGCAGATTAGGCCAGTGAAGCAAGCTCAAATGGAGGGGAAGATACATGCCACGTAGAGATTGCCAAGAAATCAAGGAATGCTTGGTCTACAGAAACTGAAAGTGATGTTCTCCCAGAGACAACAGAGAGAGACCCTTCCCCTAGAGCCAGTGCCCTGAATCCATACTATTAGCCTCCTAAACTGTGAGAAAATAAAAATTTCTGTTCTTTAAAACCAACCACTTCTGTTATTTCTGTTATAGCAGCACTAAGAAACCAAGACACCAAGTTAACTGTGACACTCAATTAACTAGAACATTCCCATTTTTCAGATTCTAGAGAAAATCCGTATTTCGTTGCTTTGAGTTCTGTAACATCTATTGACCATCTGTGCTGGGGAGGACTGCATTTCAACAGCAGTTCCATGGGCACAGTAGTCTTAATTGTTTATATAATATTTTAGGTCATCAATTCTTCTCTCAATCTTTAATGTCAATTCTCTATAGGTCCTATTTTATTACTATACTGTTTTATCAGTCAGATTCCATCTGCATCTTAACAGCCCAGATTCTTTTTATTATTATCACTATTATTATTGTACTTTGGAAACCCTAGTGGGGTAGTGGTTAAGAGCTATGGCTGCTAACCAATAGGTCGGCAGTTCGAATCTACCAGGTGCTCTTTGGAAACCCTATGGGGCAGTTCTACTCTGTCCTATAGGGTCGCTATGAGTCGGAATCGACTCAATGGCAACAGGTTTGGTTTTTTGGTATTATACGTTAGGTGAAGGTTTATAGAACAAACTAGCTTCTCATTAAACAGTTAGTACACATTGTTTTGTGACATTGGTTACCAACCCCATGACGTGTCAACACTCTCCCTTCTTGACCTTGAGTTCCCTATTACCAGCTTTCCTGTCTCCTCCTGCCTTCTAGTCCTTGCCCCTGGGCTGATGTGCCCCTTTAGTCTCATTTGGTTTTGTGGGCCTGTCTATTCTTTGGCTGAAGGGTTCAACAGCCCAGATTCTTGAACTTTTATTGTCTGGTCTGCTGATGTACTCCTGGGCTCTGCCCAATGCCTTTGTGATAGTTTAACTACGGATTGCATACAAAGGTCAGACACCAGGGCTGGGGAGATCTCTCATCTGGATTTGTCAGTCCTCCCCTCTCAAAAACTGTTGCATTAACCCAAACAATGTGCAGTAGAGTCAAAAAAAGTAACTTTGTTTTCTAAAACAAATTCTACCTTGTTCTGGGGCCTCCATTCATGAAGATGGCAGAGGACACTTAAACTTACCATTCCCTTCTAGTTTAAAACAGCATCTTTCCTGTTCTGTTGCCTTGCTCGTATTTGGAAAAATATTCTGTAAATTCAAAGTTCAAATTTCCTATTAAGGTCATTTCGCTCTTCGGACAAGAAGTCTCCACTCCCTAATTCCTACCTCAATGGCTTCTGAGCAGAAAAGAATCCTCTATATTTTCTGCTGCCCTCTATTTGGGATGTCTTGCCTTCCTGTATTTGCTGTGGGACTCTGTTTTTGTGAACTTCTGAGGAATTGTCTGCTATTGAGGTAATGTCATCTTGGCACAAACTATGCTGAGAAACTTCTGGGGAGCTAGTCCATCTTCCACAGGACTCGATATTGGCTCTTGTTGATGCAGTCAAAAAAGCCAAAACCAAACCCATCGCCATCGAGTCGATTTTGACTCATAGCAATCCTACAGACACGCTAAACTCTGGTTGCACATCCCATTTGATACCTGGAAGGAAAACTACTGTGTATCCTAAGGTATTTTGGCTCTTATCCTTCACAAACTAACCCACCAGCCAGCACCTCAATGATCTTTTGAATCCTCTATAAGATACTCAAGGAGCCCTGCTGGCGTAATGGTTAAGTGTGCAGTTGCTAAAGGAAAGGTTGGCTATTGGAACCCAGCAGTTGCTCCGTGGGAGAAAAGACCTGGCGTCTGCTCCTGTAAAGATTACAGCCTAGGAAACCTTATGGGGAAGTCCTATGCTGTATTATAGGGACACCATGAGTTGGAATCGACTCGTGGAACCCAACACCAAAAACAATACAAGATATTCAGAAACTTTTGAATCTTGTCCACACAAGGTGTTGGAGAGGCAGAAAAGTAGGAAGATGCTGTCTTAGTCATCTAGTGCTGCTATAACAGAAATACCATGAGTGGATGGTTTTAACAAAGAGTTTATTTCCTCACAGCAAAGTAGGCTAAAAGTCCAAATTCAGGGCAACAACTCCAGGGGAAGGCTTTCTCTCTCTCTTTGCCTTCTCATCAACCTTCCCCTGGATTAGGAGCTTCTCCACGAAGGGACCCTGTGTCCAAAGGATGCACTCTGCTCTCGGCACTGCTTTCTTGGTGGTATGAGGTCTCCCCTGTCTCTTTGCTTGCTTCTCTCTTTTATATATCAAAAGAGATTGCCTCAAGACACAATCTAATCTTGTAGATTGAGTCTTGCCTCACTAACACAACTGCCACCCATCCCGCCTCATTAACATCATAGAGGCAGGATTTACAACATATAGGAAAATCGCACAAAACCAGAACTCATGGCCCAGCCAAATTGATACACACATTTTTGAGGGGATATAATTCCATCCATGACAGATGCTCTCTCAAGCCTTTGTTCTGCCAAAAGTTTTCACACGACTGTTGTACTTGGCTTCAACAACCTCATTTTGTAAGACAGTTTTTCCTCAGATAAACCTGTTGCCATCCAGTCGATTCTGACTCATATCAATCCTACAGGACAGAGTAGAACTGCCCCATAGGGGTTCCAAGAAGCAGCTAGTGGATTCAAACTACAAACCTTTTGATTAGCTGCCAAGCTCTTAACCACTGTGCAAATAGTGCCCCATCTGCTTTCAGCTCCCTTCATGACCCATTCATGGTTTCTATCTCAGGACAGAACTCCACCATTGATCTGCCAGTTCGTCTTACTGTGGTGGTTTGTGTGTTGCTGTGATGATGGAAGCTATGCCACCAGTGTTTCAAATGCCATCAGGTCACCCACAGTGGACAAGTTTCAGGGGAGCTCCCAGATTAAGACAGTCTAGGAAGAAGGATCTGGCGATCTACATCTAAAAAAACTGAAAGCCTTATGAATAGCAGAGAAATGTCTGACAGAATGCAGGAAGATGAGCCCCTCAGGTTAGAAGACACTCAAAATATGACTGGGGAAGAGCTGCCTCCTCAAAGTAGAGATAACCTTAATGATGTGGATGGAGTAAAGTTTCGAGACCTACATTTGCTGATATGGCATGACTCAAAATGAGAAGAAACAGCTGCAAATACCCATTAATAATCAGAATGTGGAATGTACGAAGTATGAATTCAGGAAAATTGGAATTCATCAAAAATGGAGCACATAAAAATCAATATCCTAGACTTTAATGAGCTGAAATGGACTGGTATTGGCCATTTTGAATCAGACAATCATATAGTCTACTATGCCAGGAATGACAAATTGAAGAGGAATGCCGTCCCATTCATCATCAAAAAGAACATTTCAAGATGTATCCTTAAGTACAATGCTGTCAGTGATAGGATAATATCTATACACTTACAAGGAAGACCAGTTAATACGGCTATTATTCAAATTTACCCACCAACCACCAGTGCCAAAGATGAAGAAACTGAAAATTTTTACCAATAGTCTGAAATTGATCAAACATGCAAGCACCATATTTATTCAATCTGTATGCTGAGCAAATAATCTGAGAAGCTGGACTATATGAAGAAGAACGTGGCGATAGGATTGGAGGAAGACTCATTAATAACCTGTGATACACAGATGACACAACATTGCTTGCTGAAAGCAAACAGGACTTGAAGTACTTACTGATGAAGATCAAAGGCTATAGCCTTCAGTACGGATTACACCTCGACATAAAGAAAACAAAAATTCTCACAACTGGACCGATAAGCAACATCATGATAAACTAAAAACATATTGGCGTTGTCAAGGATTTCATTTTACTTGGATCCACAATCAACACTCATGGAAGCAGCAGCCAAGAAATCAAAAGACTTATTGCATTGGGAAATCTTCTACAAAAGACCTCTTCAAAGTGTTAAAAGGCAAAGAAGTCACTTTGAGGACTAAGGTGCGCCTGACCCAAACCTTGGTATTTTCAATAGCTTCATAGGCATGCAAAAATTGGACAATGAATAAGGAAGACAAAAGAAGAATTGATGCATTTGAATTATGGTGTTGGCTATGAATACTGAATATACCATGGACTGCCAGAAGAACGAACACATCTGTGTTGGAAGAAGTACAGCCAGAATGCTCCTAAGAAGCAAGGATGGCAAGACTTCACCTCACAAGCTTTGGACATGTTATCAGGAGGAACCAGTCCCTGGAGGAGGATGTGTCATGCTTGGTGAAGGAGAGGGTCTCTGTAAGTCAGAACCAACTCAACAGCAATGGGCTTTTTTGATTTTTTATCTTCTCTGCGTAGCTCCAAGTCTACCAGTAAAGCAGACTTGTAAGTAAATAAATTACTTACAAGTAAAAAATTCAGTGTGATTATTTCAAAGGATACAGACAAAACCATGGGAGAAGTCTTTGCCTTCTGTAAGAAAGTATAAGTGTTGTAGCACAGAGAAGGGAGAGTCTCAGGGGCTCAAGGATGACACGTCAGAGGAAGCAATGTCTAAGATGGATTGCAAAGGATGACTCATTAAGTGCTCAGAAAGGGAGGAATCTCTCCAGGCAGAGGGGGTGATGTATAAAAAAAGGACTAATGCATACCTTGGATAAACAGGCATTTGATTTGAATCTCCAAATGTTCTGGCAGAAGGCAAACAATTATTTACACACTGGTTAAATGCTGAGTGTGGACTATTTAAAGAGCATAAAACCCAGTCCTTTGTCTCAGGACACCCAGACTGGGCACATGAGTGGGGAGATGGACTAAGTTAATCATTGAAATTGAAACAAGCACAGGGGCTATGGAAAAATAAAGGAAGATTGACTAGGGTGTGTGTTGCCCTTTCTAGGTAGACTGCAAGATTTTTCATGCCTTTCCTAGATCACTGGGTCATACTACTGGAAGGCAGCTTGGAATGAAGTGACCTCTGTTAGAGGGACCAGTACTTTATGGAGAAGAGTAAAGCCAGAAACACTTAGATGTAAGTAGCCTAATCGGAGCTACTTAATGCAGCTCCCATCTGGCTGGCTTTTCTAATATCCTGATCTTTGTAAGCCATCATTTCGCGTCACCATTTAGTGACATGTTGGATGGTTGTTTTCTTTTTTTTTTTTTTAAAGAGCAAAGACAACTCAGGAAGATGAATGTGTGTGGCTGAGCTAGAGAATTAATCAACCTTAGGGAGAAGACTCACTTCTGGATATCTCATTCATTAGGAAGCCACTGATTTCACATCTGTGATCACTTAGACTTTTATATCTCCACTCTCTGTAAAGATAGCATTCACAAAAGTATACACTGTAGACACGGATGTAAGAGAAATGTTTAACCCCATAAGAAAATTAACAGCATTCAATAATAATTTAGTATTAGAGGCAGAACTAGAGTGGTGCAGAGGTTAAGAGCTGGGCTGCTAACCAAAAGGTTGGCAGTTTGAATCCACCAGCCGCTTCTTGGAAACCCTATTGGCCAGTCCTACTCTGTCCTATAGGGTTGATATAGGAGTGACTCGATGGCAACAGGTTATTTCCCAACCTAGCAATTTTTCTTCTAGTTGATAATTCAAGATATTTCTAAAAACAGACAAAATCTCCCTGCATGTCTATATAAATGTTGCATGTGAGGTAATAGTGTGTAGAGAAAAGAAAGTAATCGTTATTATTTTTATATAACTTCTATGTTCCAGGCACCTGTTTTCAGAACAACTGTATGAAGTATACACTACTACGCCTCCATAATGATCAAGACTCTTGACTAAGGTCATGCAGACATCAAACAGTCAAGCCTGGACTTCAAACCCTGCCCATCCCTTTAAAGCTTGTATGCCTAAGCACTGCACCTTAATGCCATTTTCATGGTCTTCTAGAGATGAGCTTAGAATTTGGAAATAATCCCTAACCAATGACATGCTGTTAGGAAATGTCTTGGCTTATTTAGGGGGGCAGAAGGACTGAGGTCTCAAGGTCTCTAGAGTTTGGATGAGAGGAGGCAGGCTGGAGTCCTGGAGTTCCTGAAGGGATTATGTAGATGAAAAGTCATCATGGGTGGAAAGTGGTATCCATCCCAGAGCAGCCCTCAAGAGGTCCAAGGCTGTAAACTGGTCCCTGGATAGATACAAAACTAGGAAGCAGAGGATTTGCTTGGGGCCCTAGAACTTTAGGAAGACAGGCTATTTGAGTGGGTTGACTTGAAACCCTGTGTGGGCTATGATAGAACAGATACTGTGGGCTCTCTGAGATGGATGAAGAGAATTGAGGGAAAGAAGAAAGTTTGTAAGTTTATAAGGCTAGAGAGAGGCTGATTTTATGGTACAAGAGGGTGAGATCCCTATAGACTTTGAGTTCATAGGGGAATATTCCAAGGAAATGAGTTTTTGCCGAAGCCCAGATCAATATTGTACAAACATCAACTGAGGAGCCCTTGGTGTTAGAGCCAGGGGCCTGACATGGAAAGGTGGGTAGGCATGTGGAGGGCGTGGACAGTTTAATACTCTGGCTATTGTTAGATGCTTTCGAGTCTATTTTGATTCATACTGACCCCATCTGACAGGGTAGAACTGCCCCATAGGATTTTCTAGGCTATAATCTTTACGAAAGCAGATCACCAGGTCTTTCTCCTGTGGAGTCGCTGGGCAAGTTCGAACCACTGACCTTTCAGTTAGCAGCCAAG
Organism: Trichechus manatus latirostris; assembly: GCF_000243295.1. NCBI lineage: Eukaryota > Metazoa > Chordata > Mammalia > Sirenia > Trichechidae > Trichechus > Trichechus manatus. Next base: position 16,055,345 of record NW_004443958.1, read on the forward strand.
TTATTAACCGTTGCACTACCAGGGATTCTTAATACTATAGCACTCCTTCAAAGATATATTTGTGACATATTTGTTCAAAGTTTATTTTGGGAGACTCAGCCCTAATCATATATACCCACTCAGCAACACAAAATGCCTTGTCCTTCATCAAATCAATACTCAATTACAGGGCAGCTTAGACACCATCTTTTGTGATGTGAACATGCTGTGCCGTGAACTCACCCTTCCTCTATAAGAGAGCACAGAGCTTACCCCACAGAGCTTACCAAAGTTTCCTTTCCATGTGTAGCATTATCAGAGGATAGTTATAAATGAATACAATTTTCTTCATTCAGCAACATTCCCGACGAGGTTGCAAGCTCCCTTGAGATTGGAGCTCCCGGCACATACTCAAAGTGACTTGGGTCATTTGTATTCTTCTAAGTCTAGATTTTATAAGAGCAAGTTCTACTTCTGTAATGTCCACAAAAATCCATGTAATTTGGGCCATTTTTTTTCCCTCCATGGACCACATATCGTATGACTGCATTTATATCAAATGTTCAGAATAGGCAAATACATACAGAAAGAAATCCAGTTAGTGGTGACCAGGGACTGAGGGAAGAGGGAATGAGGAGTGACTGCTAATTGGTACAGGGCTTTTTTGGGGGTGCTGAAAATATTCTGGAATTAGATAGTGGTAATGATTGCACAACTTTATGAATATACTGAAAAACCACTGAAGTGTACACTTTACAAGGGTGAATTTTGTGGTATGTGAATTATCTTTCAATTTTTGAAGAAAGTATAGGAAGTCTCTTCCTAGCACTGGCATTTTACAACGTTTCATAAGTCAGTTGTGTGTGTGTGTGTCTATTTTTAATGAATTCAACGTGAAACATAAAAAACATTTCTTTGTTAGTATTCTTTTTGCCCCTAGAGTGCAAACCACAATTTTTTTTAGAATTATTTTATTTTATTCATTTTGTTGCAGTTGTTGTTGAGAATATACATAGCAAAACATATACCAATTCTGCCCGTACCGTTTAGTGACATTAATTACATTCTTGGAGTTGTGCAAGCATTTTCACCCTCCTTTTCTGAGTTATTCCTCCACCATTAACATAAATTCACACAATTTTTGCCAATTCAACTTTTTATAGGTGTACTACTTATTGACAGTAATTACAGTAATTGGTTGTGCAATCCTACCCTTAATCAATGCAGTATTTCCATCATCGTTAACCTCCCCCCCCATTTCCTCCTCCCCTCCCACCCCTGGTAACCACTAATAAACTTCGGTTTCTATACATTTGCCTTTTCTTGTATTTTTATATAAGTGAGGACATATAATATTTGTCCTTTTGTGATTGACTTCGTTCACTCGGCATAATGTCTTCCAGCTCCATCCGTATTGTAGCATGTGTCAAGACTTCATTTCTCCTGCTGGCTGAGTATGTATGTACCACATTTTGTTCAGCCATTCATCTGTTGACAGGGATTTAGGTTGTTTCCACCTTTTGGCTATTGTGAATAGTGCTGCGGTGAACATTGGTGTACAAATCTCTGTTTGAGTCTCTGCTTTCAAGTCTTATGAGTATATACCTAGGAGTGGAATTACTGGATCATATGGTAGTTCTATTTTTAGTTTTTTGAGGAACTGTCACACTTTTTTCCACAACTGCTGTGTCATGTTGCATTCCCACCAGCAATGGATAAAGCTTCCAATTTCCTCACATCCTCACCAATATTTGTTATTTTCAGATTTTTTTATCTTAGGCTTCCTAGTGGGAGTGAAATGGTATCTCATTGTAGTTTTGATTTGCATCTCTCTGATGGCTAATGACACTGAGCATCTTTTCATGTGTTCGGTGGCCATTTGAATGCCCTCTTTAGTGAAATGTCTATTCAAGTCCTTTGCCCAATTTGTGATTTGGTTGTCTTTTTGTTGTTGTCAAAGTTTTATACATAATTTAGTTATTAGATTCTTGTCAGATATATGGTTTCTGAACATATTCTCCCAGTTGGTAGCCTGTCTTTTCACTTTTTTTGTAAAATCTTTTGATAAACAAAAGTTTTTAATTTTTATGAGGTTTCATTTATTTATTTTGTCTTTTGCTCTTTGTGCTTTTGTTATTATCTTAGATAATCCACTGTTAAAGCCAGGCCTGACAACATCGCCCCTGCTTTTTCTTCTAAGAATTTTATGGTTTTAGTTTGCATATTTAGGTCCTTAATCCATTTTGAATTTGCTTTGTGTAAGGTGTGAGGCATGGATACTGTTTCATTTTTCTGCATATGGAAATCCAGTTTTCCCGTACCATTTATTGAAGAGACTCTTCTTTCCCCCATCAAATGACTTTCTCACCCTTGTCAAAAATCAGTTGGCCATAGATGTGTGGGTTTATTTCTGGATTCTCAATTCTATTCCTTTGGTCTATGTGACTATTGTTATACCAGTACCAAGCTGTTGTGATTACAGTAGCTGTATAGTATGTTTTAAAGTCAGGAAGTGTGAGTCCTCCTACTTTGTTTTTCCTTTTTAGACATTGTTTTAACTATTTGAAACCTCTTGCCTTTCCATATAAAGCTGAGGATCAGTTTTTCTATTTCTGTAAAGAATGCTATTGGAATTTTGATTGAGATTGTGTTGAATCTATAGATCTCTTTGTGTAGTATTGACATCTTAACAATATTAAGACTTCCAATCCACTAACACAGAATATCTTTCTATTTCTTTAAGTCTTCTTCAATCTCTTTCAGCAGGGTTTTACGGTGTTCATTGTATTAGTCCTTCATGTCCCTGGTTAGATTTATTCCTAGGGATTTTATTCTCTTAGATGCTATTACAAATAGAATTGTTTCCCTAATTTCCCTTTCAGATTTCACATTGTTAGGGTGTAGAAATCCAACTGATTTTTGTTTGTCGACCTTGTAACCTACTACTTTGCTAAATTCCTCTATTAGCTCTAGAAGTTTTCTTGTGGACTCTTTGGGATTTTCTATATGTAGAATCATATCACCCATAAATAGAGATAATTTTACTTCTTTTCCAATCTGGATACCTTTCATTTCTTTTTCTTGTCTTATTACTCTGGTTAAATATTGAATAAAAGTTGTGAGAGCGGGCATCCTTGTCTTGTTTCTGATTTTAAGGGGAAAGCTCTCAGTCTTTCTCCATTAAGTATAATGTTGGCTGTTGGCCTTTCATACATGCCCTGAATCATACTGAGGAATTTCCCTTCATTCTAACCTTCTTCTGGGTTTCATCAAGAATGGGTGTTGAACGTTATCAAATGCTTTTTCAGGATCCATACAGATGATTTTGTGTGTGCGTGTGTGTGTGTTTCCTTTGCAGAATACAATTCTTTTTTTTTTTAATTTTTTTCCCATACAAAAATTTATACATACATTGTTATGTGGTTCTAATTGCTCTCCCCATACTGTGACAGCACACTCCTCCTTTCCACCCCTGATTCCCCATGTCCATTCAACCAGCTCCTAACCCTCTCTGCCTTCC
>NW_004443958.1:16058943-16112634 GCF_000243295.1 Trichechus manatus latirostris
CTCCTAACCCTCTCTGCCTTCCCGTCTCACTTCAGGACAGAAGCTGCCCGTTTAGTCTCTTGTATCTACTTGAGCTAAGAGGCACACTCCTCACCAGTATCACTTTATGTCCCACAGTCCAGTCCAATCCCTGTCTGAAGAGTTGGCCTTGGAAATTGTTTTAGGCAGAACACAATTCTTGATGCTTCATTCAATAGCTGGCTCTCCTAGCAGTGAGAACTTGTTAATTATTGGCCAATTTGCCAAAGGACAAGTTTGGAAAAAAGGAAAGACACTTCCCTGGATTTAGTCCTTAAGATATGAAAGATAAGTATATTTATCTCAGTGGGATTCAGTCCCATTTCTGTGAGCAGTTTTTACTTGAATTTAAGTGATTTGGCCGAGATACAAATAGCACACATTATATGCAAATTTCTTAAGCATCTGAACACAATCACATTCACAGTTGGAAGAAACTGAAACAAAATCTATATATAACTGCAGAATCACTTATTGTGCTAAAATATCCCCTTTCAAGACACATCTCTTTATTTTTTCCCCAGTGGTTGGAAAAGAAACGAGTACCATGGCCTCTGTGGCACTAATGATCAATTGCAAAATTATGGCATAAAATTTTAATCTGCTATTTCTTTCCCCTCTGAACAATGGATTCTTAAAAGCAGAGAAAGAGCGTCTGTTTCCTGTTTCCTGGCCTTTGAGCAAACATGATCATTTTAAACACCTGTTTTGGTTTTAAAAATTGCAAGATTCAAGAATCTGTATGATGATGCACGACTTCTAACTGTGCTGTATTTACTACGCTTGTGTCTTGGGGATAGTTCCATTAGACGAGGCTGGGAGGGCTTCCATTTGTTGTTTTTGATCAGCATCCATAACTGGAATCGCCGCAGTTCAGCAAAAAGGCAGTGTTTTCTCCTTAGAGCCTGCCTCCAAGCTCTCCAGTGTTAGTAAGGTTCAGTACTATGAGTGGGAGAAGGCAAAATGAGTACCAGGCTTTTTGTCTTCTTAAAATTCCCACACACATTTGGCTTTATCTTCCTTCTCTGGTGATGGAGGCAGTGAAAACAGCTTTAGGGCCTATAAAAATGTTTTCTATTCTGTTTTTCAAGGAATACTAGCATAGATAAGATTTTGGTACGTATTCCGTGGAAAAGCGTATTTTTCTTGTACAAAAAAAGAAAAGCCTTTATGTGATTTCCTGGTGGCCAGAAGCCTGTGGAAGTATGTGTGGTGAAGGGTGTTTGGGGTGGAGGTGGTAGGCTGGGGGTTAACAATGTACATTACCATATTAAAGACCCTAAGGAGCCTATAGAAAACCCTGGTGGCGTGGTGGTTGAGAGCTACAGCTGCTAACCAAAAGGTTGGCAGTTTGAATCCACCGGGTGCTCCTTGGAAACTCTGTGGGGCAGTTCTAGTCTGTCCTATAGTGTCACTGTGAGTCGGAATCAACTCAACGGCAAGGGGTTTAAGGAAGCTAGGGAACACTAGTTTTCCAGGAACTCCTGCTAGGGAAAGTGGCCTACAAGTTAAAAATATGAACAACAGCAACTTCTTCGGGCAGTGTACTGTTCTCACTTTCAACTGAAGATTTTACTTGATCTTGGAAAAGTTTTGCCTTTTCATGTCTCTTCTGGGTAATCTTATCTACTCTCATAACTTTGTTGCTGCTGTTAAGTGCCACCTAGTCACTTCCGACTCATAGCGACCCTATGCACAACAGAACAAAACACTGCCCGGTCATGTGCCACCCTCCAAAGCGTTGCTATGTTTGAGCCCATTGTTGCAGCCGCTGTGTCAATCCATCTCATTGAGGTTCTTCCTCTTTTTCATTGACTCTATGCCTTACCAAGCATGATGTCCTTCTCCAGGGACTGGTCCCTCCTGATAACAGTCCAAAGTATGTGAGACAAAGTCTTGCCATCCTCAGTTCTAAGGAGCATTCTGGCTGTACTTCTTCCAAGACAAATTTGTTGGTTCTGCTGGTAGTCCATGGTATATTCAATATTTTTTCCCAATACCATAATTCAAAGGCGTCGATTCTTCATCTTTCTTATTCTAGTTTTCGCATGCATATGAGGTGATTGAAAATACCATGGTTTCGGTCAGGCACACCTTAGTCCTCAGATTGACATCTTTGCTTTTTAACACTTTAAAGAGTTTTTTTGCAGCAGATTTGCCCAATGCAATACATTGTTTGGTTTGCTGTTTCCATGGGCATTGATTGTGGATCCAAGTAAAATGAAATCCTTGACAACTTCCATTTATCATGATGTTGCTTATTGGTCCAGTTGTGAGGATTTTTATTTCTTTATGTTGAGGTTTAATCCATCTTCATCAGTAAGTGCTTCAAGTCCTCTTCACTTTTAGCAAGCAAGGCTGTGCCATCTGCATGTGGAAGGTTGTTAATGAGTCATCCTTCAATCCTGATACCGCGTTCTTCTTCCTATAGTCCAGCATCTCAGATTATTTTTCTCCTAATACAGATTGAATAGGTATGGTCAAAGGGTACAACTCTGAGGCACACTTTTCCTGATTTTAAACTACACAGTATCTTCTGTTCTGCTCAAATGCCTGCCTCTTGGTCTATGTACATGTTCCACGTGAGCACAATTAAGTGTTCTGGAATACCCATTCTTCTAAATGTTATCCATAATTGGTTATGATCCACACAGTCCAATGTCTTTGCATAGTCAATAAAATACAAGTAAACATCTTTTTGGTATTTTCTGCTTCCAGTCAAGATCTGACATCAGCAATGATATTCCTCATTCCGCATCCTCTTCTGAATCTGTCTTGAATTTCTGGCAGTTCCCTGTTGATACAGTTACAACCATCTTTTAATTATCTTCAGCCAGATTTTACTTCCATGCTATATTACTGATATTGTTTGACAATTTCCACATTTTGTTGGATCATCTTTCTTTGGAATAGGCACAAAAATAGATCTCTTCCTGTCAGTTGTCCAGGTAGCTGCCTTGCAAATTTGTTGGTATAGATGAGTGAGCCCTTAAAACGTTGTATCCATTTGTTGAAACATCTCAATTGGTATTCTGTCAATTCCTGGAGCCTTGTTTTTCACCAATGCCTTCAGTGCAGCTTTGACTTCTTCCTTGAATACCATTGGTTCTTGATCATATACTACTTCCTGAAATAGTTGTACATCGACCAATTCTTTTTGGTACAGTGACTGTGTGTATTCCTTCCATCCTCTTTTGATGCTTCTTGCGTTGTTCAGTATTTTGCCCATAGAATCCTTCAATATTGCAACTCGAGGCTTGAATTTTTTCTTCAGTTCTTTCAGCTTGAGAAATGCCGAAATGTTCTTCCCTCTTGATTTTCTAACTCCAGGTCTATGCACAGGTGTTTCCCATAGCACTCCCCAATAGCCTTGTACACAAGTATCTCAGGGTCTCAGAGTCTGTTTTCTGGTTACCCTCACCTATGAAATTGGTCATAATGATTCTGAAATTCCACTGGAAAGATATTGTGAATTCTCCCTAGTTTGGGTGGGTCAAGGGAGTTCCTTAATATAACTTAATTAGTTCCTTTTCCAGGGACCAGTTCCTCCTGATAACATGTCCAACGTACATGAGACGAAGTCTTGCCATCCTTGCTTCTAAGGAGCATTCTGGATGTACTTTTTCCAAGACAGATTTGTAGTCCATAGCTTGTGATTCCACGCTTGAGGATCTTCTCTTTGGCCTTCAGTCTCTTTGGGGAAACCTGAAGTGAATTTTGGAGAGCATACAGTTCTGAAGGGCTTTGAGACTTACCTCTTGCTTGTGGTAAGTTAGGATCACAATGTTTGCCTCAAGTTTCAAAGAGTCAAAACTTTTTGAATGGATTTGCGATGTCTTTGGCAACACTATTCCTTTGACATCTTAATAGCTTCTAATCTCTATATCTCCCAGTCAGTTCCATGTCCAGCAACTGCATCCTAGGTCCTTTCCTAGACATAGTGTTCAGATCTGCTTTATTTATTTGCTTTTTCACCCCTGCAGCCTGTCTCTCTAAAGCTAACCTGAGGCTATCTGGATTGAACTGGAAAGATTAAATCAGGATTGATTAATGTCTTGAGTCACTTTACCCAACTGAAGAGTTTCTCTGAGCCTGCGCATTTTGAAGTCTTTAAAAATATCCCATCTTACTTCTGTTGCTGTTGTTGTGTGACATTGAGTGGATTCCAAATCATTGCAACCCTATAGGAGAGAGTAGAACTTCCCCAAAGGGTTTCCTAGGCTGAAATCTTTACTGGAGCAGATTGCCAGGTCTTTCTCCCACAGAGCTGCTGGTGAGTTTCAACTGCTGGCCTTTCAGTTAGCAGCCAAGCACTTAACCATTGTGCCATCAGGGCTCTTCGTATTCCTTTTAGGGGTCTAGAATCTGTCAACTTTCCAAATCCTGAAAGACCTTGGATTTCTGGACTTTCTCTATTCGATTTCATTTCTGCCTGTAAATCATCTAATTCTTTAGTGAGCTCATATCTTGTAATATCTTGCCAAAGCAGTAGCCAGCACAAACCACTAAAGTTCTGCTTTCCAGGCTTTTCTGCTAGAGCTGCTGGTTGAGTAGGAATGTGGTCTGCATCCCAGATGACCACAGGCGGAAATGAAACCACGTTTTTTTGCACCTGCATAATCCGTACAGCCATCCTTCCAGCGTGCTGTGTCAGCTTCCTTGCTGCCCATCTCTTAACGCTTAGCCATTACCACTTATGTTAGCTTTTTCTCAGGGTACCGCCCCACTTCAAAGTAATTATTTCTGTATTAGGTTATGTAACCAATAATCCTAAAGTCCCAGTAGCTTAGCGCACACAATAAAAGAAGTCTTGCTTGTGTCAGAGTCTGTTGAAAGGAGTATGGTTTTCCTCAAAGAGGTGAATCCAGGATCCTTCCATCATGTGACTGCCCTCTCTAGGTCCTTTTGTTTCTAGCCATGTGGGTAGGGTAGACAACATGAGTTAAGGACCTTGTGAAATATTTTAAGGCCCAGGCTTGGAAGTGGTGTATATCACTTCTGCTCACTTTCCATTGGCCAGAGTAGTCATATGGCCAGAGGAGCCCTGGTAGTGTGATGGTTAAGCGCTCAGCTGCTAACTGAAAGGTTGGTGGTTTGAATCCACCTGGCTACTCCACAGGAGAAAAGACCTGGCAATCTGCTCCTGTAAAGATTACAGACTAGGAAACCCAATGGTGCAGTTCGAGTCTGTCCTGTAAGTTTGTATGAGTTGGAATCCACTTGAAGGCACACCACAACAACAGTCATACAGCCACACTGAAATGTAACTTTCCTCTATTCTCAGGGGGAAAAAATGGGAAATTGGAGATCATTCAGTCACTTGCTTCCACATCTCCAAATTCATGTCTCTCTAACCTAGACTTTTTTCCTGAATTGAAAATAATATCTAAGAATTACATCGCATTTCAGTTTACCAAGTGCTCTCACATTCATAACATTGTTTGATCTCAAAACATCCTTATGCGACACGCATTTTTCTTCTGTCTTTTCAGAAGATAACACTGAAGCTCATGAATCCATTCCTTGAACATTCATTGAACTCCTACTATATGCTAGAGTCTCTGCTAGGCATTAACCTGTTAACCTGTTGCAATCGAGTTGATTCTGACCCATAGGGACCCTATACGACAGAATAGAACTGCCCCATAGAATTTCCTAGGCTGTAATCCTTATGACAGCAGATCACTATTGTTGTTGTTCTTGTCAGATGTCATCGAGTCAGTTCTGACCTATAGCGACCCTATCTACAAGAGAATAAAACTCTGTCCAGTCCAGCACCACCCTCATAATCATTGCTATGTTTGAACTCATTGTTGCAGACACTGTGTCAATCCATCTCATTGAGGGTCTTCTTTTTTATCAACCCTCTACTTTACCAAGCATGATGTCCTTTTCCAGGGACCACCTGTTCCTCCTGATAACATGTCCAACATACATGAGACGAAGTCTTGCCATCCTTGCTTCTAAGGAGCATTCTGGATGTACTTTTTCCAAGACAGATTTGTTCATTCTCCGGGCTGCCCATGGTATAGTCAACATTCTTCTCCAGTGCCATAATTCAAATGCATCAATTATCCTTTGGTCTTCCTTATTCATTGTCCAGTTTTCACCACGAGTGACTCTAAAACAGACACAGTCCCTGTTCTCATGCTTATGCTCTCACGTAGAAAGGAAATATTAATTAAATAATAACATTAATAAATGTTTATTTGCAAATGAGATCAGTACATTGTATAAAAGGTACATGATTTTGCAAGAAAACTCATTTTTAAAAATGTAGCCTATGAGGTTTCTTTTGCGATGATGAAAATATTCCAAACAAGTTGTGGTAATGGTTGCACAATTCTGTAAATATACTGAAACTCATTAAATTTTACACTTTAAATGGGTAAATTTTATGATAAGTAAATTATACCTCATTAAAATTGTTGAAAAAAGAAATGCATGCAGGAAAAGATAGAAGACCATTCACCCAGGCCAAATGAGTCAGAGAGACCGTAAGTGGTGCAGGACATCAAAAGTGGGAAGAATTACTAGATTTTTTCAGTCAGTTCCCCTAGAAACTTTCTTTGCTAAATTAGGAAATAAGAAAAGTTGCTATTTAAAAAGAAAATCCATGTCAATTCATTCACTCTTTATTTTTAAATTCTATGTTATTCTTGGGGGGATTATATTAATTAACGACACAATAGAAGCCACATTTTCCCCTTGATGACTTCTTGTGCAGCAGAAGCAAATGTCGGAATTATATAATGCATTTTTATCTACATAATTTGTTTATTATGTTTTCCTTAGTAAAAGGATAGACACTGAATATAAAAACAAAACCAAGTAAAACAAACAAAAACAGTCTAAACTGAGGAGCTCAACAAAAGCTTCTTTAGAGAACGGACTCTGAAGTCAATATCTGAAGATGAATTAGGGTTAATGAGGAAAAGAGGAAGGAAGAAGAGTTAATAAGGATAAAGGAAGTGGGAAGACCATTCTGAACAGGAATCATTAAGGCACAAAGAGAAGGCCTATGTAACTGAAGAACAAAATATTTAGTAGTCTTCTAAGGCTGCTATGAGGAGCCCTGGTGATGCAGTGGTTAAGCTCTCATCTGTTAACCGAAAGGTTGGTAGTTCGAACCCACCAGCCATTCTGTGGGAGAAAGATATGGCAGCCTGCTCCTGTAAAGATTTACAGCCTTGGAAACCCTATGGGGCGGTTCTACTCTATCCTATAGGATCACTGACTTGGAATAGACTCGACGGCAATGAGATTTTTGGGGTTTTTTTTTTTTTTTTTTTTTAAGTAGGGCAGCTGTAACAAAGTGCCACAAACTTGGTGACTTAAAACAACATAAATTTATTCCCTCTTGTTTCTGGAAGCCAAAAGTCCCAAGTTAAGGTGTTGGCAAGGCCATGTTCCTTGCTAAGTCTTTAGGGAAGAATGCTTTCTGCTCCCTGCTATCGTTGGTGTTCTGTGGCTTGTAGCTGCACCAGTCCAATCTCTGCGTCCAACTTCACAGAACCTTCTTCTGTTTGCATGTCTTTATGTCCCCTCCTTTTCTTATAAGGGCGCTATTCATTGAATTTAGAGCCCACCCTAATCCATTATAACCACGTTTGAACTAATTACATCTGAAAAGATGTATTTCCAAATAAGATTATATTCTGAGGCACCGGGTGGACATGAATTTTGAAGGTATACTATTCCATCCACTACAGAGCCTGAAGAGAAATCAGGCTGGAGAGGCCACCAAGGATTTCATGAACCTTTTAGGCCAAGTTAAGTTTTTCATCTTTTTTTTTTTCCACCCTCAAAAAACAATGGTAACATATTGATGCATGGGGACTATCGAATAATTTTATGGTGGTGAGGCAAGGCTAATTTTGAAAAGAGCATTTTTTTCTTTACAGTCCATCTCTATAATTTAAATTATTTGACTAAGGTCAATTTCAAATGGTTGAGTTGGGATCTTGAACCCAAATCATCTGGCCGTGGAGGCCACTGGACAGTACAAAGTGTAGTTGGGATAAACAGAGCTGGCTAACCCGGCTGCAATGGAGGGCCTTGGCCAGGCTTATCACACTCGGAAACTGAGTATTGATGATGCAAGAAATACATTCAGAAGTATATAACCACAGAGCAGCTCAGATTTCCTTGTTATGCCAATAGCCTGGATCCTTGAGTGTTAAGGCAAGGAGTGGAGAGTTCTGAGGTACACGGACTGAAAGATCCTCCCGTAGCATGAACTGTTCAATTATGAACTCAAGGCACCTCTCCAAGGAACAAAGGTGGCTTTGGGAACTCTGTGCTTGTCCACTGGTGTCCTTAATTTCCTGTATACCCTTTTCACTGTTTGTTTACCAGTTCAATATTAAACCCAAGTGAAGGTAAACCTTCCAACTCTACATTTCTCCTCTGGCCATGGCTAACCTATTCAAAGAGGCATGGCCGTATTTCTGATTTTTGGCCCGCACCAATTCTAATCAGTGTCCATGTTATACCAGTTGACTTAAACCCCTGACAAAAGCCAGTCTTCAACCTGGAAGCAGCTTTTATGAATCGACCTAGGTCAGTCTGACCGTGAAGTTAGAACAGAGATTTGTTGTTATTCAGTAAAAGATTCTGCCCTCTTTCCCTCCAAAGACCCAATTGTGGACTCACAGAGGGTTCGAACCGGGTAGGTAGGATGGGTACAGTAATTTAAGGTGAGTGCAGGGGAAATAATGTATGAGTCAGAAGCCCTGTGAAACTTCTTTGAATTGAGATTTTGTATTTAGACATGCAACTAGAGGGGGTTTCCCTCTTTTCCCCCAACGATCCTGGGAAAGTCTCCAAAGCTGCCCAGTTGCTTCGTATCTGCTCCATGACTGAGGTCAGTGGGGGGAGGGGGGTTGTTTTTCCTTCATATGCAGCACAGTGAAGACAAAAATAAAGGTGTCTTTTGCGATCTGATACCGAGGTAAGAGCATTACACATGTGATATTATTTAATCTTGATAAGAGTGCTATGTGAATGTATGATTGTCCTCATTTTACAAATGAGAAACTTAACAGTCAGGGACGTTAACTAACACAGTAAAGATTGTGCAGGTAGAAAAGGCAAAATGGAGATTAAAATCGAGATCTTTCTAATACTTCAATGCATGCTCCTTACTTACATATTCAACACGAAACCAGTTGCCATCAAGTTGACTTCATCCCATGGTGACCCCATACATGCAGAGTAGAACTGTGCTCCATGGGGGTTTCAATGGCTGATTTTTCAGAAGTAGATTGCCAGGTCTTTCTTCCAAGGTACCTCTAGGTGGACTCGAGCCTCCAACCTTTCAGTTAGCAGCCAAGCACATTAATCATTTGTATCATCTAGGACTCCATATTCAACACTGTCTCTCTTTAAATATTCGTTAGTAAATGAGGAAACTTGAGCAACAAATTTTACCTGTCTTGCCTAGAGCATAGGTCTAACTAGAGTCAGAATTGGGCTTCAGTAAATACTGTTTCACTGTCTCTTCTTGCACAGGTCCTTCGCAAGGGCTTTGGGAGCAAAAGATTCATCTCCAACATAAGGCAGTAACTAACCCATTCAAACTGTTGAGGTTTTAACCGCAAAGAAGCAGGGCTAATTTGTAAGGAGACATATCAGAAGTTGTCAGTCTCAAGGAGGGAGCTATGTCCTCTCCAAAGTAGTTTTCTTGTAAAGATGCCCACTTATCCCAATGGTAGTGGGTGACATCAGAGAATAAGCATAGGGTTTGAAATCAAAGAACTACATGGAAGCCCAGCTCCACCACTTTCCAGCTGCTCAAATTTGGGCGTATATTTTTCTTTCTGAATCTGAGTCTAGAGGAATATGTGAATGCCAGACTCACAGATGTGCTTTATAGTAATGCCACCTACAATCTTCCTCCCTCCCTTTCTTTCCTCTTTCACTCTTTTCTTCCTCCTCCTTCCTTCCCTTCTATCCTTCTTTCTTTTCTTTCTTTCATGAGTACTAAATGCCCTTATCCTTCCCAATTTTCAGCCACATCTCCCCTGGTACCTTTTGCCATGACAATACTGAATCACTTCTTAATGTGATAGTGGCTCTTGCTTCTGTGCCTGAGTGGCTTCGTCTGGCTGGAGTGGCTTTCATTTCTTGTGTCTTGGTGAACTTTTACACATCCTTCAAACTCAACAGAAGTATCATTTCTTCAGTGTCATCTCTCCTGTCTCCCTCTCTTCCCCCAAGTGTTATTGATCACTTTTATTTCTTTGCTCAACTGTACATATCTCTGTGGCCAGGGATTCCAGCCAGTTTCAACCTATTCTTTGTCTACACTTGGTATTTTACATCTGATGATATCTGGCTCATTGATGGAGCAGAAGCTCCCCCAAGACATTTTGTAAGTAGTGTTGAGCCTTCTCATGGGAGATCACTCACTTCAGGAAGGAAGCCAGGGGAAGGCTTTTAAGGCTGTAACAGAGTTTTCACCTTTGGAAACAAGGAAAACAATATGGTGTCTTTCACAAGGATTTACCCAGCCCCTCCCCCACATTCCTACCCCACCCATACTCTAATCTGTGTTGCAGAGAGAAGAACAGTTGGGCATAAAAGTGCAGAAACTCTTTTTACATATGCACAGAACTGTACGAACACAATTAAATTGTAGCCAGTCATTCTTCTGTACCAAAGAACACAATGCACCTGAAAAACACCAAAGCTTGTTGTTCTTAGGTGCCGTGGTGTCAGTTCCAGCTCCCAGGGACCTTATGTACAACAGAACAAAACACTGCCCAATCCTGTACTGTCCTCACAACCGTTGCTATGTTTGAGCCCATTGTTGCAGCCACTGTGTCATTCCATCTCGTCGAGCGTCTTCCTTTTTTCTCAGTGACCTTCTACTTTACCAAGCATGGTGTCCTTCTCTAGGGACATGTCCAAATTTCGTGAGACAAAGTCTCACCATTCTCACTTCTAATGAGAATTCTGGCTATACTGCTTCCACCACCGATTTCCTTCCAAGAATGATAACTGACCATTTGGTTATCAGCTGAGTGCTTTAACCACTGTGCCACCAGGGTTATTCCACCGAATCTTGGTACCCAACAAAAGTAAGGAAAGTGCTGGACACAAGTGATGGCAGCTAGTTAAGACAGTCTGTGATCAAGTTCAAAACCCACTCCCATTCTATTCAATTCACCGCCTTTTAGAGGATACATGTTACTTGATAAACGCGGGTTTAAAAACTGTCTTTATCTCTTCTTTGTCCTCAACTTCATATAAGCATCAAGTGAGTCACTTGGTCTCTGTTGTGTCTCATATTTTCCATCAGTGAAATGGGGATAACAACACTTTCCATCTACCTCTTGATGGCTTGGGGGTGGATTATGACATAATATTTGCTACAGACCATGAAGGGAGAAACTAGAGAAAGAACGATGGTGCAGTTGAATAAGCAAGCATTTATTGATCTCTGACCATGTGCCAGGTAATGGGATAGGCACTGGATTAAAAAGGCAAAGGGATGACAACAAAGTAATTATACTTAGCAAAATACCACTATAAGTACAATGAGACTTTATTGAGATCCACTGTGACTTAGCTCATGCATGCAGAACAGAGAGCCTCCATATTGGATGCTGGGTTTTAAACCAGGAAGATCATATCCTATGGAACAGAGAATCAGATCAAAATGGAAAACACCTACCTAACTTAAAAACAAACAAATGAACAAAAAACAGTCAATTCCAACTCATGGTGACCCCGTGTGTGTCAGAGTAGAGCTGTGCTCCATAGGGTTTTCCATACTGATTTTTTGGAAGTAGACTGCTAGGCCTTTCTTCTGAGACCCTCTATGTGGACTCAGACCTCCAACTTTTCAGCTAGTGGCTGAGTATGTTAACCATTTACATCACCCAAGGATTCCATGTAACTTAAAAGACTCCCCATATCTTTGTCCGAGGTTGTACTTGCTTTTCTGGCCCTTACCAGTGCCCTCCACAGGAGCAAGCCTGGATTTTCAGCCTCTTTCCCAGGCAAATAACCAACAAATTCACCAGGGTTAAGGTGGCTGCAGAAGTGAAGTCCACATTCTAAAGCTCTCCCTTCTCCAGGCATTTAAGTCAGAGGAAACAGCAAATGTAATGACAAAAAGTCACTCAATGGCATATTATGTTTGGGGAACTTGAGGAAGTCAATGTTCAACTTGAATGCTTCCAAAGACCCATAGGTAACTTAAGTGGAGCGGGTAGAAGTAAAAATGCAAAGTGGTGAACTGTGTTCACAGCAGGGACTGAGGAAAACTGGGAAGAACAAGAACTTTTGAAGGGCCCAGATGCTATGCAGCATGGGCCAATTGTTGCCATGTGGGAAAGCAGATTTATTCTTACTTTTAAAAGAAAAAGTGGTAAAGCTGAATTTTTGAATAAAAAATCTCTTGATTTTTAAATATTGGCTCAAGTTTATCTTTAAAACACCAAGCAGGCAAAACTATGGACTGTTTGTTCTATGCTTGTCATAGCGTTTAATTTTTCCTATTTATGAAATGAGGTTGATAATTCCTACTTAGTTCCACTGAAGAATTAATTAGTCTAGAATTTGAGTGATACCTATTACTCTTACCAAAGATACACATTTTCATTAGTGGTTAAATAATCAACATAGTAAATGGGTTACTTAGGGAAAGCTCATTTTAGGGGTGCTCTATCAGAAGCTTGATGTCCACTTCTCCAGAATATTACTAAAGTCATTCATTCTCTGGATTTAGGGCTGGGCCTGATCAAAGACAGATTTCATGTCTTTGCCAGATCATATTGATTGGTAGTACCTGCCTGGAGTAACATCTTAAGAAGTGTTCCGCATTGGTAGTCAGGCTCCATGAGGAATCTCATGATTGATTAATGATGTCTGCCAGAGTCTTAGAAAGCAGGAGTGGCAGTATGCATATGCACATTTGCCTTCCTTGGACCAGATGATTTCCAAGTTCACAGCAAGCTGTGAGAGTTTAAGAATAAGATTTAATCAAAAGTGACCACCATTTGATGCTTCAGAAATTATTCTGAGGTCTACATTACGAAGATTCGTGTCAATGAAATATTGATGAATGGAGATTTCTGTGTGACAGACTGTTGTATAAACCAGCTTTGTCTGTTCTTATTCTTATGCTGCGTCTGCATTCAGCACTTCACAGAACAAGTTTATTAACTAACTTATCTAATGTCATTAATTTTTGCTATGCATGATGATATCTTATCTGCTTCATTTTGGTTTAATTTGAGAGACACTGGGTCCTGTTCAGTATACAAAATACTAAAGACACAGTGATGGATAGCACTGGGAGCCTTTACTAAATGTGTTCCCAGGCACCTCGGTAACACAGACGAGTAAACACATGAATACAATATAGGGTAAGAATGCAGTCATAGACATTTCCACCACTGCATCCCAAACTTTTCCACCAAAAGAGAAGGGAAAGATTGTCTACACTGAGAAATCTGAAACCATGATCCATAGTAGTCACAAGAGTAAATTTTTTTTTAAGGGCGCTTGTTTGATATTCTAAAAAAATGAAAAAAATATTCTACGCCATAACATATGTTTGTTCTCACTCATAGTTGTTGTTGTTTTTTCCAATCCCTCTCTCTCTCTCTCTTTTTTTTTTTTTTTCTCTATTTGGTGAACAAAAAAAGTGTCAGGATTTGCATGTGGATTTCTGGGACCTTCACGTACCTGCAGGGGTACATAGACTTAGCTCAAGGGGCAAGGATGACTAAGGTAAGGAAGGATTATAGAGTGGGTTGAAGAAGTTATTAGTCTTCTTTGGCAAGGGAAATGAGGGAACCCTTCCTAGATGACATCAAACCCGAGTACTGGGCAAGAAAGAGTTCCTTCAGAGCAAAGAGCTTGTGTAAAGTCAGGAAAGGAGCCCTGGTGGCGCAATTGTTAAGCGTTCAGCTGCTAACTGAAACGTTGAGGGTTCAAATCCACCCAGCAGCTCCATGAAAGAAAGACCTGGTGATCTGCTTCCATCAGGATTACAGCCTAGAAAACCCTATGGAACAGTTCTATTCTGTTCTATAGGGTCGTTATGAGTTGGAATCGACTCAACGGCACACAACAACAAAGGCAAGGAAGGATTAAATAGCCTTAAATTGTTTAAATGTTTAATTGCTCTTTCTTGCTGAACTTCCCACTTACAGACCAAAAGGCAGATCAGGTGGAGCTTCTTCTTTTTTTTTTCCCCCTCTTCATTCATAAACTATACTTAAAACCAAACCATCCGTGGCAAGCCTCTGTTTGACCTTGGCCACCTATCAAAGGCCTCCTCTCACTGGTGATCAATGGTTCTTCTGGGGCTGGAACTCAGCCAAAGAGGAAACAGCCATTGATGAAAGAGCGAGGCAGCAATGTGGTGAGACAGAAACGTCCTGACAAGAGTGTAGGATGAGTGTTTCGTCTTAATTAAAAGCATTCTGCCTATGTATGGATCCTTTACTGAATGATCCATATAAAGGTGGCAATGTCTTCCAAAGTCATTAATAGCGCACCTTCTGCGTTTAACCTGTGATCCTTTTGAAGAAATATTTACAATAGAAACCTAGACCATGCTGCAGAAAATCAGCTCTATTTTGAGGGTCTACAGAACAAAAACCTTGGAATATGACCTCCTCCCAGCCTCCTTTGGAAACCCGTCATAATGGTATCTTTCTTATTTACATGTTGGGTTCTCACCAGAAAGAACTTCTAGAGGTTTTCACATTCGCAGGATGAGGAGCAACGATATTTTTCTTCCTGAGAACCAAAAGGACTTTAAATAATATTCATAATGGGTAGTAGTATCTTTGAGACATCCCTAGGTGACATGAATGGTTAAGCACTTGACCACTAACTGAAAGGCTGACAGTTTGAACCCACCCAGAAGCACCTCAGAAGAAAGGTCTGGTAATCTGCTTCCAAAAAGTCACAGTCATGAAAACCCTATGGAGCGCAATCTACTTTGCAGCACATGGTGTTGCCATGAATCATAATTGACTTTACGTCCACTAGTTAGTATCTTTGAGAAAAATTTTGGTAAATTTTCCTCAAAATACCAAAACCAAACGTACTGCTGTCCAGTCGATTCTGACTCACAGTGACCCTGTAGGACAGAGTAGAATTGCCGCATAGAGTTTCCAAGGCTGTAAATCATTATGGAAGCAGATTGCTTCATCTTTCTACCATGGAGCGGCTGGTGGGTTCAAACTGCTGACCTTTCAGTTAGCGGCTAAATGCTTGACCACTGCGGCACCAGGGCTCCTTAAATTTTCCTCAGATGGACTTGTTGTTCTTGTTAGATGCCGTCTAGTCAGTTCCAACTCATAGCGACCCCATGTACAGCAGAAAGATACACTGCCCGGTCCTGCGCCATCCTCACAATTGTTGTTATGCTTGAGCCCACTGTTGCAGCCGCTGTGTCAATCTATCTCCTTGAGGGTCTTTCAGACGGACTAACTGTCTGTATTTCCAAATTCTTTTGAATTATGCTTGCATTTTATGTGATCTTGGGACTTCTGTAACAAAGAAGGCACTAGAAGAAATGAGAATTGTTAGTAAGAGTGCTTCCAGAGTATTGATACTGATATCTCAAAACACATTACACTAATGAGAGCTACTGTGGACTGCATCTTTGGTCATATGCTGCTCTAGGTAGATTACATATTTTATCTCATTTGTTCTACATAAGGCACTCAACAGCCTCTTGAGGAAAATATGGTTACTCCCATTTCAGAGAGGGGGGAACTGAGCCTGAGAGAGGTTAATTAGGTTCCCCAAATATATAACAGTACAAGTGTTAGAGCTGGTTTAGAACCAAGGTCTTTGGGACACCAAGTATTTTCTTTTAATGTGTTCATCTGTATCTGCTGTACCTGGTGGCCTTTGTCCCTAATGTTTCCTTCCGGAATCCTCCTTTGCCCATGACTTTTATTTGATTAACTCTTCTTTTCTCCTTTAAGATCCAAGTTTGTTGTCACCACTTCTAGGCAGCCTTGCTTGTCCTTTCCAAGTCTAGGCTAGGTGGTAGCTATCTATGGTCCCATAGCATCTTGTGCTTCCCTCTCTATGACAGTATCATGCTATCATGCTGTTCAGACTGCTTGAGTTGTTGTTCTAGAAGGCAGCGACCGTGTCCTTCATCCACATATGTCTCACAGAATACCTAGTACAGAAGTGGTGCTCAATAACTGTTAGTGATTACACTGTATCCTATCAAACATTTTGCATTTGTGCGGCACTTTAAGCTTTACCAATGCATTCCCATAAGCTGGCATATTTGAAGATATGCTGGGTAGTAATAAAGGTTCTGATTTTCCACTAGGTCTCTTCTGATACCACCCAGGTGGGGAGGGGCGATTGTCATGCATTGTTACAGCCTTATAGAGGGGTGTTAGTTTCCCCACTCAGTCTTTGTTGTCATGGGTGGAAATAAGACCACAGTTTTTTGTTTTGATTTATTTTGTTTTGTGATATTTGGCTGAAATAGTGCAGTTACTGCATAAAAGTCTTCTGTCTTACTATGCTGCCCCTTTCCTGGTTTTTAGCTGGAGAGAACATGGTTTTTTTGTTGGGGATTTTTTGGTCTGTGTCCATTGGCATTTCTGGGTTGCTGGCTTCTTAAGCTCTAAGTCTGGGATATGTGAGTCAAAACAAAAACCCAGGTAACTCACTACCATGCCATTCTTTGGGTCCTAAGGTGCCTAGCCAGTCTGTCCACCTTTCAGAGTCTGTTTTATGTTTGTTTATATGTACTGTCCAGAATTTTTAGTTATACTTAGTGGGAGAAATGGGGGGAAATAAATCTACTCCATCTTCTCAGAAAGTTTCATATCATTTATTTATATTACAAAAAAGATATCAATTTTTCTTTTTTATTCTGTGCTCACTTCCTCTCCCTCCCCTTGCCTTCCCTTCCTTTCCCTTCCCTTCCCTTCCTTTCACTTCACTTTCCTTTCCTTCCCTTCCATTCCCTTCTCTTCCTTTCCCTTCCCTCCCCTCCCCTCCTCTCCTCTCCCTGTCTCATCTCATTTCTTCTCTTTTTGCCTTACCTTAATCTTTCTCTCCTTTCTACCTTTCCCCTTCTCCTTATCGTCTCTATTTTTCCTATTCCAACTATTCTTTATTTTGCATTTTTAATCTGCTATTTGTGTTCATCTCTAATTTTATTTTCATACTGATTTTCTAACAAGTTAACCAATCATCTAAGCAGAAACCATGGTGGTCTTCTAGTTTTTTCTTCTTATTTGTCTCAATACGTGCAAAACTGAAAGTTTCTTGGGGAGCCACAACCAAAATAATTTTGTTATACCTCTCTTGGTCTGAACTCCCTTCTTTTAGATACAGTCATGAAAATCCCATGTTCCGCCCCCCGCCCACCAAAGCAATTCTGCAGAAGCCGTTAGCAAAACAATTCTCTGACACAGAAAGAGAATAGGTTTTGAAGTTAGAGTAAGTTGGGTTTAAACCCTGGTTCTATAATTTTTTTAGTTATGTGATTGTGAGCAAGTTACCTAATTTCTTTCATGTTGGATTTCTCATCAGTAAATTGGGATTTAATGAGATAATATTTACAAAGTACCAAGTACAGTGCTGGGTACCAAGTGGGTGCTCAATACAAAATAGTTAAATCTGGAATTATTAATTCTTAGTGGACTTCAGTCTTCAAGGGCTACTTCAATCAGTTTGGTTATCATCTTGATTTCTATTATTATTATTTTTAATATTGGTGTTATTATTATTTTATTTTTAGATAGACTTGTCTGTGTGTTGGATGAAATGGTTTCTGAAATAATTGAAAGAATTCACTGACCTTCATTATAATCATTATGATTATCATCATCCAATTCATATTCCCATTTTATGACAAACAAGTAGCTCAACAAATGTTTGCTCAATTAATAAAGGTATACTTCCTTTGTACATACTCTTAAACTCTTATTTACGATGCTATGACCATCATTCGGTCCAGTATCAAATGTAGCATTTTGTTATCATGGATGCCTTACTCTTTGTTTGCTTATGATCAAAAGACTGTTCAAGGAAAGTCTAGATGATGGTTGATTTGAGACTAAATCACTTTGACCCTTATCATTTCATGAGAAAACAGCTCAACTAAGGATTGTTTCAGGAAATTAGCTCCCTGTGGTTGTTTATCTGCGATGTCAACTCATCCTGGATTTGATGCGGTTAAGTGCAGGAGAAAATGCAAAGGTCATCTTAAAATTGCAAATACATAGAGGAAAAGCTTTATTATTTAAAATCTAGGCATACTTTGGCTAAAGCTAAATTCATTCTAGTCATAAAAGGGGTTCCCAACTATTTTCCCTAACACTTTTTCATTAATTATTTTTTTATAGTTGTATTTATCTATAATGTGTTGCACTACAAATAAAATCAAAACATGAGGCTGAGTGGCTCTACTCAAAGACAACCATTTACACATATTTGTGTTCCTTCCAGTATTTTAACACATCCTAAATATTCTGTTTGTGAAACAATTTTTGATTTATCAGTTTTAGATATTTTCTACTGATTTTTTAACTTTGGTGTGAGAATTTATGACTCTTACCTGACTCTCTGCTTCTATGATCCCTGTATCATAATGTAATACATTTTTTATTAAATTAATAGTGTTCAGATTTTTTAAAATATTTTAAGTATTATTCATTACTCATCCAAAATAATGTGCCATGTTTACTTCTTTTTTTGCCCCCTCTACTTATATTTTAGTTTGTTTGGTTTTAATGTTTCTATAAATATTGCTTCCCAAGATTTTTACAAAGAAATGTAAAATCTTTCAACGTACTATTTTCCTCATGGTTAAACATATCAGATATGCTATCATTCCTATTTTCTTTACAGAGATATTCCTCCAGAAGAACTCCTTTCTACTTCCCCACTCTGGAATGGTTGTTTTCTGGGCCAGTTGCACAGCCTCCACATTAGGCTTTCTCCTTATCTCCACCCTGAGCTACACCCCCTACTTTTGGATAATTTTGTGAACTTGTATGTGACTTTGCATAGTTTTGTAACCTTATATTTTTATTCAGTGCTCACCTTTGATTTATAGCTTCAGTGAGTAAATAATTATGGTCAAAAATTATTTTCTATAGAATTTTGAAGGCATTTCTCTATCGTGTTCTAGCTTTTGATGTTACCTTTGACAAGTCTGATGTCATTTTGATTCTTATCCTAAATATGGAGTCTTTTATAAAACCCTAAAAATTTTAAGATTTTCTCTTTTCTGTTTTGTTTTGAACTTTCATGATGCTGTGCTTTGGTGTGCATCTTTTTTCATTTACTGACATTGGTATTTTAGAGCCACACATTCTTCAGTTATGAGAAACTTTCTTGATTTATCTTTTTTATTATTTCCTCTCCTCTGATTCTTCTTCTGAAACTCGAATTACTTGGATGTTGGATATCTTGGGTTGATTAATCAGCTTTACCTTTTCTTTCCAATTTTCCATTCTTTTGACTTTTTATTTTACTTTCTGAGAGATTGCATCAACTTCAATTTCCAAAGCTAATGTTAAGTATTTTTCACTTATTATATTTTGAATTTAAAAGAGTTCTTATTATCTGAATGTTCCTTTTTCATAGCATTCTGTTCTTGTTCGTTGGATGAACTATCTTCTTTTAGCTATCTGAGAATATTAATTACAGTTTTTTGAAAATACTTTGTTGTTATCTGCATTGTCTGTTTTATCCAATTTGTTTTTTTCCTAGTTGTTCTGGTTTTTGTCTACCAAATTGGAAGTTTTTCTTAATTTACTGGTAATGCTTGGGTGTCCATTCATATTTGAGAATGATGCACTATAAAACTTATGGAAAACCCTATGTGCATGGGTTGGACCTGTCAATTGGTGAACTTTTGAATGAGATGCCATGGTAGGACTCAAGTAATTTAATTGAGGTATCCCAAATATCAATAGTTGCAAATCTATTTTCAGGGACAGTTTAGTCTTTCCAGAGAACACTTTACTAATCTCCTGATTGAGTAAAACATGGTTGAGGAAGTAGAGATGGGAGTGGTGGTGGTTGTGAATGACTATGCATGTTCTTGGAACCAAAGGAAGGGACCTGGAAGTCTCTTCATTCAGTCTCTTCATTGTACTTAATCCTCCTTCTTTCATCTGTTGTGCTGCTATACTTGAGTCTGAGGTCTCTCTGGCTTAATTTATCCACAGACTGAGACCCCTACTAGGGTAGGGTAGAGATACTTCCTGATCATGGAAGTAAGGACATGGTTATACTAGTTGTCTTACTACTCAAATACAGCCTTTCTACATCATTCTTTGTTTTGGGCTCTATCCTTTACTCTCACCTCCAATGGCACACATTACTGAAAATTTTTGGACTTTTTGGATTTTATGACATAAATTATCTTGCTTCTCAATGCCTTTCCTCTCTATACTCACTTGGTATAGGTTTCTCTGCTTTGTTATTTCCTCCATCCACTTTCAATCTTACCCAGATTCACTGACATTTCTTTTTTATAGTTGTCTTCACTTCCATTTTCTTTGTCTTTGGAGTTCATAGCTTTGTTTCAAAACAGAGCATAGAAAATGGCATTCATTTATTTGGTCATGTGCAACTAGAAGTCTCTCTAACTTGATAAAAGAGAACCATTTTCTTTTAGTTCTTTTTTGGTATCCTAAGATTATCATGGTAGACATTGGGTTAAAATTAATGAATATATATGCTATCTACAGAGATTCACAAAGGTCATTGATATTTTTGAGAAATTCTTTGTCTAGATTGACTAGTTGAAAATTTTTGGATTAGAAAATCCTTTAGTGTGATATCCTCCCTTAATTGACCTAGAATTAAAAATTAGAATTTTAATCAAAAGAGCGCCACAAAGTCCCCTATCCACCGAAATTTTTATGACAGAAATCTGGTGCCATGACTGGCATCAGCTTCTTCCTTGAACTCCATTCAGTCAGTCACCAAGCCACGTTAATTTTTGTATCTTGAATCTGTCTTCGTAATTTCTCCCCAGCCCATAGTGAAGTCCAAAGCACCATCATCTTAGATTTCTGTCATAGCCATCTAACCGAATGAATGACTTTCTCCCTTTCCACCCATTTTCTACTTGATAGTAAGAGCCATCTTCTTAAATCATAGATATGTTCATGTCATAATCTTACAGAATGCCATTCAATAGTTGCTAGTTATCTTAGGAAAAAGACCAAAACCCTTACCATGGTCCATAGAGTCCTACGTGGTTTGAACCCAGCTGAATTCTCAGCTCCAACTGTCTCTGGTTGTGTTGACCTTTCAGTCCCTGCTATGTTAAAAGCAAGCTTCTCCCCAACTCAGGATCTTCACTCAGTTATTTTGCCTGGAACTACAGAGTTCTCAGAAACTCTATCCCTCTCATACTTAGCATTCATGGTCATTACTTGGTAGAGCAAGGGGTCAGGTCTGGGGGAAACCCTGAAACATTTTCAGAAGTGGTTCAAACCTCATTTCTATATTTTACAAGCTGTGTGACTGTGGGTGAATCACTTAAGAGCTCTTAGGGGTCCTCAGTTTGCTCATCATGGGTGAATTCAATGAAATAATAGATGCGAAATATTAAGTAGAGTGCTTTGTAAATAGTACATATTCAATACATGTTAGTTCCTTTCTTCTTCTCTTCCCCCCCTTCCCCTTTCTGGTTGAACTATCAAGGCATTAAAGTTTGGAGAAAGTTTCATGTACAGTAAGAAACATTGTATTAGTATAGATTAATAATCTTTTCTTCTTTCAAAGTTTAATTACAGATTTTAAAAATAGTTTCAATAAAAGCAATGAGTGCTGCAGTAAATTACAGAAAGTACTATTTCTGAAATTCTTTTGAGAATTTTCCTTATGTTTTTTGTTTTCTCCATAAAATTTCCAAACCAAATATGTACCATTTACCAAGCAAGTAGTTCTTGAGATTTTTGAAGGAAAATTATCAGTTAAATGTGAGGTATTCCATCCTGATAGCACATAGAAAAAGTTAATGATAATGACAATTCTAGAGTTGACTTTTACATTGATAGGGCACATTTATTTTCAAAACACTACCTGAGCTTTCAGTAAATGCAAAGAGAAATTTAAAGTTATTAAGGATTCTTCACTTCTGGTTGACTACAAATTTATATCTTGGAAAGATCATGCCTAAATATGGATTCCTCAAGGGCTGGGAGCCAGTTATTTCAGAAAGACTGTTTCTCACGTATCCTGAGCTTGACCCAGGGAGAAGTTCACTGAATACCTTCCTGAGGCAAATCCAAATCCTGAGGTATATTAATCAAACATCATTCTCACATGGGGTTTTATGTCTCTGATGCTTGGTCAAAAAGTGATTCTTGTCAAAAAATCTTTCACTTCCCTAAACTTTATCATATCATATCCCCACCTGCAAGTGTTCATGAAGGCTTTTGTCTTTCTTCTACCTTCATGGTACCAACTGTTCCTCCCCACACTGTGCTTATCATAGCTGTCAATCAATAGCACAAGCTATATCTGGGTGGACTTGGATCAATTACTTCAGATTTGTTTACCCAGATTCAAGCTTTACAACAATCTTTACTTGATTGTACCACTGAGATCAAAAATGCTAATCCTAGAATTTTATCCTAGCTCTTTTCCAATGTACCTATGATGTATAATATGCAGGTCTTAATACTAATTTTTTTTCCTTCCAAATCCCCAGTTCCTGTTATTCTTCTCAGAGCATCAATTTGCAGTTCTTTGCAAATCATAAAATGACATAGGTATATCTTTCAAACTGAATTTTTACTTTACCCTTTTCTGAATTACAACTAATTTTAGCAGAAACCATGTATAGAGTGTTGCAGACTATGTTTTTTTTTAGTAAAGTCATTTGCTTTTTAAACTTTCCATTTTAAGGAAATTGTACTATTTTTAATAGCATTTAATTATATTACAGACACTTTTATCTAAATCTGAATTTGACATTTTCAACACTGCCAAACCCCAAGAAAGAGGATGAAATTTCCTAGAAAAGTGTAAGAATGCTGTTCCATCAGTATCTTGGGTAATTTTCTATCACTGACCATGAAATATGCAGGAAATATAAATTTTCCATGTGCCTTCAAATTCATTGCAATGAAGGCATGTCTGCATTTTTTTTAAAAGAGGAATAAAATGTATCCCAAATTCAAATTGTGCTTTACTGTCGATCTTTTCATTATTATTATTTAGTGTTTTTTTAATTCTTCTCCATTAACATTTTAAACTTTAAAAGCCCCAATTATGTAAAGGCAGTAAGAGAGAGTAGAAGAAGTGCACAGAGATGAAAGTGCTTGTGTCCTCAGGACCTCTGGGAGGAACTTTAGATTCAGAGCCCAAACTTCTCATTTTGCAGATAAAGGAGATGCAGAGGGCAATTGGCTATTCAAGGTCTACAATTCTCTTAGTGCAGGAGTCTTAACAGTTTTTCTCCTGACTAGTTATTCGCTCCTCTGTAGAGTACCATGGAGCCCTGGTGGCACAGTGGTTAAGAGCTCAGCTGCTAACCAAAAGGTTGGCAGTTCGAGTCCACCAGTCACTCCTTAGAAACCCTATGGGACAGTTCTACTCTGTCTTATAAGGTAGCTATGAGTTGAAATTGACTCGACAGCAACAGATTTTTGGTTTTATAGAGCATCTCCGTAGTTATATACACCTTGTTGTGTTCTTATTAACTTAAAAATTCTTTTTTTACAGTCTATGTTACAGGCAACAGAGATGATCATACCCAGATCTTGATTACTGCCCTCTCAGTCTCTTTTGAACAGATGTGCTGAAATGCAATTTCAGCAGAACAGAGACTGGGGAAAAACCCTCACTGAAGTTAGAGCAGTACAAAGCTGTGGGCTGAATTAAGCTGAAATGAAAAAATAGGGAGTGACAGAAAATATTACACACATGGAGAAAATTAACCTACCAAGTGAACAGGTGTTATATTCAATTGAACAACATAATTATACTCCATGGTATTTTACAGGGGAGCAGGTCCAAACAGGAACAGACATCACTAAGGTGCTGGCCTGTGTGTAGTAAAGGGTGGTTGACAGGTATGTCCTCCTGAACACCAGAATCCTGCCTGAATCTCCACAGGGTCCTACTGCTCAGATATCAAATCTTCAAGTGAGCAAAAGTGATTTCTTAACCCAGCTTGTAATAAAGAAACAAAAATCATTTGCTGGTAATGACAGCACACATCACTTATTAACACCTTTATATGGGAAACATTGTCTTAGGCATTTTGTAAATATAATCTGTTTTTATCCTCACCACGGTTCTGCACATCTAAAGGTATGTATAATTATCTATGGGTTGTAGCTGAGGAAATTGATTCTTGGAGAAGTTAAGTCATTTGTCTACTGACTGTAAAATCAAATTTCTAAAGTTGTACCTGGGCCTAATACACTTCACGTTTACAAACACCCTTACAAATACCCAGGTGTATTTGTAGGAGAAGGCCAAGTTTAACCAATAATTCTTTATCACTAGACAGTATCAAGGAAGTAGAGCTTCACTTCAGTTTAACTAAAATTGATGGTGTATCTCTTTTGCAGTATGTAGGGGACAGAATGACGGGTCATAAAAGATCTTGACTTTGAAGAGCTCATAGATAGATGTGAAATGCATAATTTCATTCTAATATGGAACGTGCAATAAAAGATGTCTGGGCTTCATCTAGATCTGAAATTGACCTTCATTGTAATCCCTAGGCCATCTTGGCCATTTCTGTGTTGCGGGGTTCCATTCATGCAAGTTGTTAACTAATTTAGTGTCTCTACTGGGTGAGTGGGAGTCCGTGCATGGTGCAAACAGTTAATGTGCTTAGCTGCTCACTGAAACGTTGGAGATTCGAGTCCTCCCAGAGGTGCCTTGGAAGAAAGGCCCAGCGATCTACTTCCAAAAAATCAGCACATTAAAAAAACACTATAGAGCCCAGTTCTACTCAGACGCACACGGGGTTGGCATGAGTCAGCATCAACTCAACGGCAACTAGTGTTTTGGTCACTGGGTAACTGTGCGAGGCACGGAGAAGACCAGACAACAGACTGTCCTCCAAGAGGTTAGCGTCTACAGACAAGATCATCTCACTAGGCCTAGGGGATCCATGCTAGGCTGGTCACTTCCTTCTGTGGTGATTATTCACAGGGATTGTATGTACAATTCCCTCAATTTACTCCAGTCTTTAAAGTTGTCTCCATCAATTATCCTGCCATTGTTGCTTTGATTCTTTTTTTTTTTTTTTTTGTTATTTAATAAATCCATAAAAATGCAGAAGGTAGGGACTTTCCTTGCCTCCACACACGTTCTGGAAAGTGCCTGCTACAACATGCCTCCTCCTCGGCATTGCGGCAGTAGGAAGTATTTTGTAAACTTCCTTTGCTTTTTGCCAAGATAGAGGACAACTTTTACCTGAAATAGGCTTCCTCCATTCCCTTAAAGGTCCACGTCTGCTGTCAAATGTCTCCCAGGACAGTAGTTCAAGTTAAGAATTGTCTTCTTGCAGCCTCCCTGAGATCTTGTGAATTTACCCTTTCAGCCCCATTTATCTTTGAAATTTAGAGGCAGGATGCACAGTTAAACACTCTGTGTCTGGCTTCCTTACTATTTGCTAATCATGGATCATTTGATTAATAAAAAAAGGCAACTGCCCTCCATATTTACTAAGTAAATAAAGTGTGGGAGAAGCGATTATTCATTGCAGCTTTCTTTTTTAAAGAAGGGTTTTCTTTCCTCAAAGTGTTCCACAGGGACATATGTATACATCTTATCTCTCATTTTAAATTTTGAACTCTGACTCGGTGATAATTTGCTGTGTGATCTTGGGCAGGTCATTTATACTCTCTTGGCTTCAGTGTATCCACGTTTGCATTTTTATTTTACAAATAAGTTTCATTTCAGCTGTAACATGTGGTGATTCTATTGGATCACTTCTTATGAAGTTTCTCGAAAGCTCCAACTTGCCCTGCACCAGTCCACAGCCAGCATAGACTAGACACAAGTATGAATTGTAGGTTTACAAAAAATCCAGAGTTCAAAGGGACTGTCAAGGTCCTGGAGCCCAACCCCCTATGGTGATACCTGCATGCCTTCTACAACATCTCCACCATGTGGCCAACCTGTCTACAGGTGAATGCCTCTACCAGACCTCACTACCTCCAACTCAACCAATTCTGCTCTGTGAATTATTTCAAAGTTCTTTTTCCATTTGTTCCAAAATCTGTTGTCCCTAAAGCTTTCACTAATGAGTGGACTTCATGAAAAATATAATTCCTTTTTTATATAACTATCCTTTAGATATTTAAAAAATAACCAACACAAATTTTCTTTTCTCCAAGATAAACAATGCCAGTTCCTTAACGCATTGCTGGTGTGGTATAGGTCTGAGTCTTTTCCCTAATTCTGACTACTTAATTTCTGGACATGCCACCAACTCATGCCTGCCCTCCTGGCCCCACATCTTGCAATTACTCCCTTGGTTAGAGATGACGTCCTTTATAAGGCCCCTCAAAAAATGCACATAGACATAATCATTTTAGCACCCACTCTCACATCAGCATGAAAGAATTTGGAAGATGCCCAGAACAGGCCAATTTTGCTGAAGGTAGAGGTGAGGGAGGAAGAAGGGGAAGACTCTGATGAGGTGAAAATGATAGGGAGGAAGATATGGTCACTGGATATCAGGGGCAGGGTTCACCTAGAAGGGCATGAGGGAAGAAACACAGGTGATATTTCCTGTGGAAAACAGGGGTAGTTCTCTGTGGTGAGTCACCTGCCTGGGATTCCCCTGAGTCACAAATACCCTGTGGAGCCTAAGAGCCCTTGAAAATGGAGATTATGTGGGAGTGAAGACCAGGGGGCCTGATACTTTTGTTCTTTTCTTGCTGCGGCCACTCTCTCATTTCCTATGTGATCCTAGACGCAGGATGTTCCTTCTTTGAGGCCATTTTCTCATTCGTCCAATGGAGTGTGTGTGTGTGTGTGTGTGTAGGAGTATTTACATCTACGATTCTGTTCTAACATGATTCTACATGGACAGAAGAGGAACAGAAAGTGAGACTGAGAAAGGTGTGAGAAAGAGTAGCTCTTCCAACAGTCAGTCAGTCAGTCAGGGAACACTGACTGAGCTCCTTCCTCCTGGGTGCCAGGCACTGTGCTTGGCACAAAGCTGAATAGAAAACATGCTCCCTGTTCTAAAGACACTTGCAGTCTAGTCAGGAGACAGTTGAGAACATGGAGCACAGCGCTGGCGCATACTGAGAACATAATGTGGTAAATGCTAAGGCAGAGGGAGGCCAAAGTGCTGACACTCTCCACTTGACCCAGGGCAAAGGGGAACTGAGAAAGTGCCGGAAGACTCTGAGTGGCCTCTCCTCTGCTTGCTTCCTTCAGGCCCTCACCTGGGCCAGCTGTGCCTGATGTCAGAGTAGGGGGTGGGCACAGAACTTTTCCTTCTTCTTCCTCCATGTAAATTCACATCCTCTCTTCGGAAATAAACTTCTTAGAAAAGCAACAGAAATGCCATCTAAGTAAGGAGGCCGGGAAATATTCCTAAAGAAAACCACTGGGAGAATTCAATAAAATTATGAAATTTCTGGCAATTTTCAAGCCTGTGATTTTTGTTATTCCTGATCTATTTCTTCATAAGTATTAAAGAAGAAGAAGGTGATGATGACGATGATGATGATGATGAGGGCAGTGATGACAATAATATTGATGATACTAATACTAATAACTAAGATTTATTATGCCCTTGGTTCAGTGGTAGAATTCTCACCTTCCATACAGAAGACCTGGGTTTGATTTCCAACCAACTGTGCCTCTTGCACAGCCACCCCCCATCTGTCAGTGGAGGCTTGGATGTTGCTATGATGCTAAACAGGTTTCAGCAGAGCTTCCATACAGATTAGGAAGAAAGGCCTAGTGATCTACTTCCAAAAATCAGCCAATGAAAACCCTATGGATCACAATGGTAATGGAGGACGGTGCAGGACCAGGCGGTGTTTCATTTCATTGTTCGTAGGGTCATCACGAGTCAGGAGCCAACTCAACAGCAGCTAACAGCAACAGCAACAATTAAGTCCTTACTATGTGCCAAGAATTTTGCATGTATTATGTGTGACATCAGTCCTGTTATTGTGCCAGTTTTATAGATGAGAAAACTGAGACACAAGCTTGGCTAAGATCACACAATTTTATAACTGGTGGAACCCAATATTCAGACCCAGGTGTGACTAACCTCAGAGTCTGAACTTACCTGCTCTGCCTGCTCTATGTGTTGCTTCCTGGCCTTACATTCCTGGTCTTTGTGCTGGTCTTCAAAGCAAACAGATAGGGGCAGCTGGAGAGGCTGGGTTGTACTCTATCAAGAACATACCCTTGTGGAGCATTTGCAGGTGGCAGTTGTGAAGAAGAGAGCAAACAGACAAAATCTCTGGGGCCAGTGAGGGGAAAATAATGCATCCCTCGAGAGGAGAGCTGGGATGAAGTGACCCAGCAGAGAGGATTTATCTGGCTATTGCTGGACAGAGCATGAGAAAGCTACTGGAAAATAGAGAACAATCTGGACAGTTTATTCACCTATCCTCCCGGAATGACAAAGAAGGAGAAGATAAGGTGCATTTTTGGAAACATTCTCACTAGTGATTGCATCCTACTTTTTTTAAGGACCCCAATACTTCCCCAGTGTTGGCAGTTCCACTTTCCCTTTGGAAGAATCTTGTAGCCCCACCCACCTTCTGGAGAGCTCAAATGGCTAGTTCAGAAAATCAGTTAATTAGTTTTTTTCAGTAGCTCCAAATATTGCTGACTTCACAGATGCATGTAAGTTTGCATTATAGACCCAACCTTAAAGAAGGAAACTCCCTCTTGCCCAGTTCATGCAAAAATAGATAGGCAGCCCTGTAGCCTCTTTCCCTTGGTGTGAGCCTGTCCCACATCTTCCCTCTGGAAATTGCCTGGAGACATCATCATGACCTCAATTTCATGACATCACCAATCAAAATTTGCATCATAAGATTCCCGCCAATAAAAAAAGATCTATCTAAAACTTAAAACTACTTGAAGCAGAGAGTTTGGGCTGCTTTGGAGGCTTTTTCATAGTGGGAGTGCTATATATAGCTGCTGCTTTTAAGTTCCTATCTACAGCAAAACACAGCTTCCTGCTTTCTCTGAAAAGCGTGCTCACAAGCAGGGGCCCAAACCAAAAAACAAAACCATCACCATTGAGTTGATTCTGACTCTATAGGACAGAGTACAACTGTCCCACAGGGTTTCCAAGTCTGTAATCTTTAATGAGCAGACAGCCACATCTTTCTCCAGAGGAGCAGCTGATAGGTTCCAACCACCGACCTTTGAGTTAGCAGCCAAGCTCTTAACCAGTACACCACCAGGGCTCCTTAGCAGGGGCCCAGACACCCAGAAATACCTGCATTCAGACCAGGATGGGTTGCCTTTTAGAAGCAACAGGCATGACTATTCTCATGTTGAGGAAAATGGAATGCTTTTTGCATCCACTATCCTCTCTGCTTAGCCCTCACGCCCCTCCCACACCCAAAGCCTTCCTCCATGTCCTCTCTCTGAGTTACTACTCTTATCAGGGAGCTAGAGTACTCACTATTAGTATGAAAATAGAATTTATACCTGGCCTTTCTCACCGTTCCTACTTGAGTCCTTTTCTAATTTTGAGTACCCATATTTTCATTAGCTAAGAATAAACAGATGCAGAATAAAGAGCACTTACCTTCCAGCATTATACCTGAGCTTTGTGACCTTGACCAAGTTACTTTTGTTTTCTCATCTGTACATGGGGTCTTGGGAGGATTAAATAAGATGTGTGGAAGTGTTTAGTGGTAAGTCACTTGTTAATAATAAGGACCTAGGGTGCACTGAACATTCTCAAAATTGTTCTAGATCTTTTGCACCAGGGGCTGTAAACACCAAACATACACTTTTCATGCGTATTTTCAGAATGTGTAATTTTCATGGATGGAGAATAAGTTCCAAGAATACCTGAACCTTTGATTGAAGTAGGTTTTTTGTTGTTATTGTTTTAACTCTGCTTATTGGTAATGTTGACTACGATCACTTGGTTAGGATGGTTTTCATCAGGTTTCTTCACTGTAAAGTTATTATTTTTTCATTCCAAATTAATAAGTGATTGGAGAAAGTATCAACCAAAACGGGATGAACAGACACCATGTGACTCCTGATCAGATGCACTGACATCACTTTAGTCATGTTCCTGCCCAACATACATAAAATGAATTTATTCATAGGGAAATATTAGACAAGCCCAGGCTGAAAAAGTGCGTACAAAATAAGTGGTCTGTGTTCTTCATGACTGTTAGTGTCATATATGACAAAGTAAGGCTGAGGAACCATTCCCAATTAAGGAGACTAAGAGGCACCACATCTAAATGCAAGACGCGGTCCTGAAATAGATCCTGCAACAGGAAAAATATTTCTATGAAGATATTATTGAGATAATCGGTAAAAATCTGTAAGATCTAAAGATTAATGAATAATGTTGTATCAATGTAAAATTTCCTAATATTCATAATTGTACTGTGGTACAATTAGTGAATGCCCCCGCTTTTGGAAATACACACTGAAGTATTTAGCGCTAAAAAGGCAAGATGTCTGCAGCTTGCTATCACTTGTTTCAGAACTATACAGAACAATTATTTTGTTATTGTTAGTTGCCTTTGAGTTGGCTCCAACTTTATGTATAACAGAACAAAATGTTGCATGGTCCTGTACCAGTTATCCATAAGGGTTTCATTGGCTGATATTAGGAAGCAGACCGCTAAGCCTTTCTTCCTAGTCTGTCTTAGTCTAGAAGCTCCGCTAAAACCTCTCCACTATGGATGTCCCTGCTGGTATTTGAAATACAGTGTCATAGCTTCCAGCATCACAGCAGCACACAAGACACCACAGTATGACAAACTATATATATATAGTTCCAAGCTGGACAATGAATAAGAAAGACTGAAGAAGAATTGATGCCTTTGAATTATGATGTTGGTGAAGAATAATAAGAAAAATGAATATACCACGTGCTACCAGAAAAACGAACAAATCTGTCTTAGAAGAAGTACAGCCAGAATGCTCCTTGGAAGTGAGGATGGCGAGACTTTATCTCATGTACTCTGGACATGTTATTAGGAAGGAACAGTCCCTGGAGAAGGACACCATGCTTGGTAAAGTAGAGGGTCAGTAAAAAAGAGGAAGACCCTCAAGGAGATAGATTGACACAGTGGCTGCAACAATGGGCTCGAGCATAACAACGATGGTGAGAAGGGTGCAGGACAGGGCAGGGCTTCACTCTGTTGTTCGTACACAGGGTCACTATGAGCTGTAATAGACCCAATGGCACGTAACAACAAATATATATATATGTATACATATATGCACGTATACATTTATACATATGTATATATAGATATACATATATATGCATATATACATATTTATACATATATATATATAAATGATAAAACAAATGTACTCATGCCTCATGAGGTGGGAAAGAAACGGAAATGTTAGAAGAAGGGACCAAATGTATGAACCACTGACACAGAAGCAAAGTAAATAAGAGAGGGAGAGGCACAAGCCACAGGAAGTGAGCTTGAAAGTGGTCAGATCATGCAGAGTCTTGTAGGCCATGGGAAAGAGTTTTGACTTTGTTCTATGTGTAGTGAGAAGCCATGGGAGGGTTCTAGATACAAGAGTGACAAGATCAGATTTATGTCTTTTAAAATGTTGTTTTGCCTCCTACATAGAAAAGTAGGTGTAGAAAACATAAGACAAAGCAGCCAGTTACAGATATCCAAATGAAGACAAGTGTCTTTGACTATGGGGATAGTCATATGGAGGTTGAGAGCAGTCGATAGACTCAGATATATTGTGAGGTGGACTTGCTGATGCATCGGTTTTGAAATATGAGGGAAATAGAGGAATAAGAGTGTAAGCCTAGCATTCTATCTTAAGGAACTGGATAGATGGCATCATTTACCAAGGATGAGCGCTTCAATAATGATCACTTACTGTTAGACTGATCAGACCATTTCATTTATGTATCTTTTTTTTCTATCCTCTTAACTACTTTCAGTTTCAGGGTTCTCAGCTATAGAATAAAGACAATATTTTTTCATATTATTACACAGAACAAATACTGTATATAATGTACCTGATGCAGTGTCTGAAACTTCATTGGTGCTTACTAGAAGTTGCTATATTTATCATTTCTCTTGAATTCTGTCTTAGTCATCTAGTGCTGCTATAACAGAAATTACCACAAGTGGATGGCTTTAACAAAGAGAAGTTTATTCTCTCACAGTCCGGTAGGCTAGAAGTCTGAATTTAGGGCACCAGCTCCAGGCTTTCCAGGCTTTCTCTCTCTGTCAGCTCTGGAAGAAGGTCCTTGTCATCAGTCTTCCCTTCATCTGGGATCATCTCAGTGCAGGAACTTCAAGTCCAAAGGACACGCTGTGCTCCCAGCACTGCTTTCTTGGTAGTATGAGGTCCCCATGTCTCTCCTCGCTTCTCTCTTTTATAGCTCAAAAGATTGGCTAAAGACACTATCTAACTTTGTAGATCTCATCAATGTAACTGCCAGTAATACATCTTATTACATCATAGTGATAGAATTTACAACACATAGGGAAATCACATTGGATGATAAAATGGTAGACAACCATACAATACTGGGAATCATGACCTAGACAAGTTAACAGACATTTTTGGGGGATGTGATTCAATCCATGACAAAGCTTATTGGATTTAATTGTAAATGTTCTTTACCAAGAACCTATTCTGCATTAAGTGGATACTTCAAAATTTATTACCTGCAGTACTTGCGATAAAGATATAAGGTAGATATCTCTGCTCCTACTTTACAGATGACAAAACTGGACACCTGACTTGTTGAGTACTTTGCATAAGGTCAAACAACTCATTAGAGCATGTCAGGGTACAAACTCAAACCCTGTCTAACTCCAAAACTCATGTACTTTCCTTCACAAAAGCCGTCCGTCCAGGAGGGAAAAGGTAGTGGAAAGAAAACTAATTAATCCTTTTAATAAATAATTAAATATAACCACATTTTCCCTTGAAAGGGTAAATAATGCATATCACTGAGAGGAGAAATTTTTAGCCTTTCGTCTACGCACAGGTGAAGCCATGGTAGATACTAAGTCATGTGAAAAGAAAGATTATAATTTCAAAGCTTCCTCCAATTCTGTGGCTGTCAAAAGCTGAAAAACCCAGATAGATGGCCCTTTGTTTAGGCTGAAACCATAACTCTTTGTATATTTAAAGGTTGGTAGAGGGGAGAGTTTGGGTGAGAAATAAAGTGCTCTTGCATTAAAGTGGAAAAACTCTAAGAAGTTCTTTTCAGATGAGGCCCACAATAGAGGCAAGGAGAGGTCCAGGAAATGGTCCAGGAAGTAAGGTCTCAACTTTCCAGAGTTCTACAGACTCATTTGCAAAAGGGAATTTCTCACTGGTTGAAGTCCTCCAAATAGACTTCTTGGCCACACTCTTCATATATCCCTGCCACTAAGCACTAAATAACTGTTAAGCATTAAACAATTTATTATTGCTGTTATTATTACGAAAATTGCATACTAGGTAGAAGAAACAGCAAATACAGAGGCACAGAGGGATGAAACTGCATTTTAGCTATTATTATTAATTCTAGTTTAGAGTCCAGGTTTTCTGCTCTCAAGGATGGTGGCAAGCACACCAGAGTGCATGACCTTCTGTGGATTTGGGGTATCCCTAAATATTAACCGAATGAGAAGATCATCAGCCCTAAAATAGTTCTCAAGCTTTTATAAACCTCAGGCTAGAAAACCAGTAACAGGCAGTTATTGATAAGCGATCGAGCCAATATATTTTTCAGAGACTCTAGAAGGATGGTACTTTCATGTTTACTCTGTCTGTCTTTCAATCATTTCCTTGCAGATCTTGAGGCCCAACACTACTTTCACAGCCATCTCTTGGTCATTCTGTAAGTGTGAGAAAAGATCATTCCAATACTGACTGTTAAAAGAAAACCTACAGGGGCTTCTGGCTGCTGGGCCATTGTACTTTCTAAATTAATCACTTCCAAGGTGTATATATCTGTGGTGGTGGTTTCACTGGCCGATTACTGTATATTCCCTTACTAGGAGCTCTGCAGCCTTTTTGCTCACTTAGTCATTCTGCTAATAAGGATATCACAGTTTAGGTTTTGAAAGATCTTGGCCTTTATTCTGATTAGACCTCTAGTCAAACAGTCCTTCCATTTCCTGTGGGTATTTCATGAACCCTAGCATGTACCCACCAATAATAACTTTAATCATTCAACAAACATTTAGTAGCATCTACATTGTGATAGACTTTGTGTCATGAGTTGAGAATGCACACATTAAGAAATACAATTATCAAGGGTCTCACTGACTACTGGAAACACAGACAATTATGATACATTATCGGAATTTCAGAGTCGGCACAGTTCTTGGAGATCATTTGATTCAGCTAATGGTAGACAAAGGTCCTATGTAGGCCTTCTGTATCATTCCCCTCCAGCTGATGCCCACATTTTCTTCTTTTCTCTCCCGCATTTTAAGGGGTTTCTGTGTATGTTACTCCATTTTCTCACCTCCCACTCCATTCTGGCTTCTGCTTCCATCACTTCTTGAAAACGATCCTCCAAAAGATCCCAGTGATTTCCAAATTACAGTTTCCATGCAATCTTTGCACCCATCATCTTACTTGACCTTTGAGCAACGTTGACCACTATATTCTTGAAACAGGCTTCATTTGACTTGCCTGGTGCAATATTCTCCTGTTTGCATCCATACTTTTACTCACTCCTTCTCAGAGTCTTTCCCAGTTCTTATTCCTCCCCTAAATAGACATCTAAAAACTGGGGTTCCTCATGGCTACCTTGTCTTTTCATTCTAGGCTCTCTACCTAGGTCATATATTCCATGTCCATAGCTCCATTAATACTTCAAAGACTACAACTTACAGATTGATATCTCCAACTTATATCTCTTTTCCAGATTGTACACCTCTACCTGAATATGCAACCACTGACTTGGCATTTTGTCTGTGTCATGGTTTGAATTATGTCCCCCAAAAAATGTATGTATCAATTTGGCTGGGCCATGATTCCCAGAATTATGTGGTTGGCCTCCATTTTGTGATTGTAATTTTATGTTAAAGAGGATTAGGGTGGGATTGTAACACCACCTTTACCCAGGTCACATCCAATGTAAAAGGAGTTTCCCTGGGGTGTGGCCTGCACCACCTTTTATCTCTCAAGACATAAAAGGAAGGGAAGCAGGAAGAGAGTTGGGGACCTCATACCATCAAGAAAGAAGTGCCAGGAGCAGAGCGCATCCTTTGGACCGGGGTCCCTGCGCAGAGAAGCTCCTAGTCCAGGGGAACACCGAAGAGAAGAAGGCCAACAGAGAGAAAAAGCCTTCCCCTGGAGCTGACGCCCTGAATTTGGACTTTTAGCCTACTTTAACTGTGGGGACATAAATTTCTATTTATTAAAACCATCCACTTGTGGTATTTCTGTTATAGCAGCACTAGATGACTAAGATATTCTGGATATTTCGCAGGTAAATAAAACCTAGTAAATCCCAAATTGACTTCATAATCTTCTCCTAGAAAATATACTGCATCTTCAGTGTTTTCTATCTCAATAAATAGCAACTCCAACTTCTTCTCTGCTTATGGCTGTTGCCTCAGTCATCTTGAACACCTCATTCATCCTCAAATGCGTATCCATTTAACATTCAGATCTTGGCAAGGCCTCTTTTAAATATTTTTTTAAAATCCAATCACTTATTTACATCTTCACTACCACCACCCTCATCTAAGCTACCAACATCTTTCCCATGAGAGCTTTCTAGAATCTTACCCAGTCTTCACTTCCCTTGCCTCTTTTCCACCCATTCTTCTGACAAGAGTGATCTTTAAAATGCTCTTCTGATCTCGTAACTCCCTTGCTTAAAACCCTTCTACAACTTATTGTTCTTAGGATAAAGACCAGATTTAACATGGCTTAGGAGTAGCTGCATGATCTTGTTTATGCTTAATTCCATAGCCTCATCTCATGCCAGTTTTCCCCTCCTTCATGTCCTCTCAGTCGTTCGGATTCTCAACAACCCCAGTACATGAAGCTCACTCCCTTCTTGCTATTCCTTCTGCCATTCCTCTTTCCCAGTTAGCTCTTACTCATCCATCATGTCTTGGATGAAATATTATTTCATCAGTGATGTTTCTCTTAACGCTCAGTATGACACCATAGTATGACAAACTGATAGGCAGGTGGTGGACCTTCATCACTAGCATAGTCAAAAAGGTATCTGTTGAATGAATGAATGAGTTAGTCATCCAGCTTCTGCTTAAGTGCTTTAAGCTTCTGAAAGGAAACAGCATTTTCCTGTTACTTCACCTCTGTGTCCCTCTCTACGTTATAATTTTGTTGCATCCTTAATATATGAAATTCCCCAGGAGCAGGTGTTCAGAGAATGTCTTACGAATAGCTGAAAGTATGCAAACGGATATGGGGAGAATTCGGTTCAGGCACTTTAGAACCCTCTACGTGCCATTTTCTAAAAGGAGAACCATGTAAGAGAGCTGGCAACCTCAGCATCGAGACCGGAAAAATAGCCAATTGAGAAGAGTGTTTCTGGACTACTTCCCAGTGATGTGCCCTAGGAGAGGCACGGCTGGCTTTCTAAGCCCTCTCCTGCCTAGTTTCCTGAGTCAGGCTCATAGAGCTGTTTTCTGAGGGCTAGAAATAGAATGGAACTCAGGGTTCCTGAGGTAACCACTCCGGGATACTCAGCACTTTTGTTCACAGTCACAGCATTAATCTAGAGAGCTAAAGATATGATTTC
Source organism: Trichechus manatus latirostris (assembly GCF_000243295.1). Lineage (NCBI taxonomy): Eukaryota > Metazoa > Chordata > Mammalia > Sirenia > Trichechidae > Trichechus > Trichechus manatus. The sequence continues at coordinate 16,095,878 of NW_004443958.1, forward strand.
AGCATCCACGCCGTCTTCGTTTAATTCATGCACCTAAAAAAGTGTTCCTTTTCAGGACTGTGGCGAGGCCCTGCAGAAGGATGCTAGCTCAGGCAAATCTCAGCACATCTGGCACACCTGCTCACACCCTCGCAGAAGAGATGGCCAGATGCCTTTCTAGGAAATAGAGTTTTCTGAATTGTTTTGTCATCCTGCATTACTTAGTGTTGGCGAAAGTCACAAATCATTTGGAAGAAGGCAGGTTATAAATAATCACCCACCTACCTACCAAAATCAAACTGGTGAGAATTCTCCCTTCCCTCTACCAGTTCTCTCTTCTCCTCCTTCCCTCCCTCTTTAAAATGTCTGGATTTTATACCTGCATACACACCCAAACATCTTCCTCTCCACCCTTCCCCCTCACCCGGAGCCAATAAGCAGATTATCCTATTTGAATTTCATTGTGAAATATAAGTAAGGGGACAGAAGAGATAGTAAAGTACAGGATGTAGGAGATCAGGCTTTTGAGGCAGTTGAAACTCATTTGAATCTTGAGGCATCTGTCAAATATTAAGACCTTAGACAAGTTGCTTAGGCTCTTCAGGACTCAGTTGCTACTCTATAAAATGGGTATAAATGGTAATGCCCCAATTGTTTTGAGATTTTTGAATCTAATCATGTTAAGTACTTAGCACATCTGGCACACAATAATGCTCAGTAAATATTAAGCATTTGCTTGCTGATTATTTTGCTTTTGATAGTTCTACAGTAATCATTAATTAATAAATAATGTCCTAGGAAGCAAAGGGATTGAATTCTTTAAGCAGTCATTTATTATTTTAGAATCATCTCTCCTCAGGTTTGTTCCCCACCTGTCCACAAAGCCATAGAACCTTGGAAATGGAAGTAAATAGATGAAACAAACTCTGCCTCTCATAGGCTTTCCTGGAAGTATCCAAGCAAAGCCTGAGTTACAGAGCACATCCAGGTATAGGAGAGGTGGAGCTGGTTTCATCAATTTATTTCTAACTCTGAGAATTGATCACTCTATGTTTTTAGCTGCGTTCATGCATACATTACTGAACATTTCCCATATACAGGTAGTCTCCAACTTAACAACAGGGTTCCGTTTCCACAACTTTGTCATAAGTTGGTTCTGACTTAAGTCGAATACATCTTTTTTTTTTTTTTTAGTTTTCATTATTTTTGTCTTTTATTATCATAACAGTGTCTTTATAAATCCAATCTTTGACCACCTGTGAGTGAACATCTGAGAATGATAATATCAGCAAATTACATGCTGCAACAATGTATGTAGTACCTATTACTGACGGTAAGAAGTACAGAAAAAATCAGACTGTCGTAAGGTTCATCATAACTCAAATACATTGTAAGTCGGGGACTACCTGTGTAAGGAGTCCCTGGGTGGTGCAAATAGTTAATGCGCTTGGCTGCTAACTGAAAGGTTGGAGGTTAGAGTCTACCCAGAGGTCCCTTGCAAGAACGGCCTGGCATCTACTGCAGAAAAATCAGCCACTGAAAACCTACTGAAGAGCAATTCTACTCTGACACACATGAGGTTGCCATGAGTCAGAGTCAGCTCAACAGCAATTGGTATTGGTGCCATATATAAGGTCCTGTGAAGGATATTGTGTCTGAGATAAACACGATGAAGTTATTTCCCTCACTTCAAAGGAGTTAAGCCTAGTGAGGGATGCACAGATGACACTTCCTCAGTGATCTAATATTTATTTCTGGATGACTGGTTGCAGATTTTCATTCTCCCTCATGCCTGTTAACTTCCACAACACACTTTCTGAATCTCTTTTAATGCACTGACTTGTAATGTGTGTATCACCCTCTTAGGGTGGTGACGTATCTTAATCACTTTTATTCTGGCAAAGGGATTGGCCAGAGGGATGAAGGAAGGAAGGAAAGACAGAATAGAAGAGTACAGGAAAAGGGACTCCTTCAAAGCCATGCCATCCTAGTTTTCACATCTCTTAAATGCTCTGGGTGTTAGAAAGTTGCTTCTAATTTTGAGCTAAAATTTATTCTCCTGCAACTTCTGGGTCTTTGATCTAGTTATTCTCATTAGCATTATACAGAATAAGTCTAGCCTTGCCCACCATCCAGTCCTTCAGATAATGGAAGATTATGGAGTCCCCAAGTGACTCCAGAGACTTCTTTTCTGGAGAATGTACCCGGCTCAAGACTGAAGTGCCTTCTGGACCAGTTCAGACTGATGAAGAGACAAATACACACATAATATATACTCATTTCATCTTCAGGGCAATTGGCAAGGAGGCCCTAGTTCCATTTTACAGAAGGGAACCTGAAGTTGGGTGAGGCTAAGTGATACGTCTGATGTTACCTAGTTAAGTGGCAAATGTGGGATTTATACACAGGTCTGTCTGACACTAAATCTGGTTCTGGTTCAACAAAGGGGGAAGTAAATGTTTTGCAATGGTGAGTCTGATTTACTTTCTGACTGTGACGTTATCTCCTGCATTATGAAGGGGCAGAGGTACATGAGGTCAGTGCATAACAACCAGGGCCTTACTCTACCCAAACAAGGTCTATTCAACAAGAACAGGTGCCAGCTGGCATATGGCTCTGGGTGCCAACAGATCTGATAGTGCCAGGCAAAACAGCCTTGGCTGACAGCTGCTGCCTTGTCCAGCTGTCCAACAGATGGGGAGATGAGCAGCAAAGTGGCCTGGGTGCACGAAATATTTCTGCCTCCTTTTTATGCTACTCGAATGTCAGATCAGTGCAACTGATGAGTGATATTTCTCTAAAATAAGGGCGGGTCTACAAAACTCTTCAAAAGCCACCCCCTCCTAAGTATTATGTAGTAGGAAAAAAACTGGTTTTAGGGTGAGGTATCTGAGTATTACCCTAGATCTCTTATTGATCTGCTATGTAAACTGGGGATAGTCCCTTAGCCTCTCTAATCTCAATTTTCTTATTTATAAAACACCTTCGCAGTTTTGTTTAATGATCAAATGTGAGGGTGTGTCTGAACGTCATTATTGCAAGAGGAAGAAGAGGAGGAGACGGAAAAGAAGAAGTTGGAGAGGAGGAGGGAGCGGAGGAGGGAGAAAAAGAGGAGAGAGAAAGATGATCATTCAATTTCACGTTGTCTTCTCTATTTTGGAAGAGATTCTAATAAACAGTGAATACAGAGCGATTTCATCATTAACAAAGAGAAGGAAATGGCACGAGTTATGTTTCCCCAGAATGTTAATTAAAGAAGCGGTACTAGGATGTGGCAAGAACACTTGATAGTCAGGACATCTGTGTCTATCATCTACGTAGCTCTACGATCTTTAAGATTTTGGGCAATTAGTAAATATAATGCATGTCTATTGCTGCTAAAACATGCTATTATTCAGTTCCTGGATGAATAAAGATTTACTGTGTCTTGAGCAGGTATCATTGCTGTGTAACAAAACACCCCAGAACCTAGTAACTTCAAACAACCATTAAATAAATGGTTCTGTGGTTAGTGGGGTGGTTTTTCTTGTTTGGATTGGTTTAGATGGTCTCTGCTGGGCTCTCTCAAGAATCTGTGATCAGCTGGTGGATCAGCTGGGGGTTCATGATCTAAGATGGCCTCATTTATATGTCTGGCATGTGGCCGTCTGTTGCCTAGAGCAATAGGGGTTACTGGGCCATGTGTCTCCTCTCATCATTCAGTAGGCTAGCTTGGGCTTGTTCTTATGGTGGAGAGTTCTAAAAGCACAAGAGGGGAAGCTGCCTTGTAGCCTAGTTTTAGAACACGCAGTGTCTTCTTTGCTACACTAGCCAGTACAAATTCAAGAAGTGGGGGAGAAGACTACCCTCTGAGCCGCTTTTGAAATCTACCACATGGTGAAATACAGAAAGCATGGTGAGATAATAGCTAATGAGTTGGAATTGACTCAACAGCAATAGGGGTGTGTGTGTATAGTTTATTGCATGTTTCATCACTCATTCACCAAATAGATATTGAATTTTTACTATATGCCAGATGATGTTCTCATCACTGTGAATATAGTTATGAGTAAGAAAAGATTTTGTCCTCATGGATCTCATATTCTATGCAGTGAGGGACAGATAATAAATTTACCAACAGCGACAATAGTTTTGTATGATAAATGCTATTGAGAAATTTTACAAGATGTATCAGTCAGAATGGCTGGGTTATGCTCATTAGCAAATAGCCCCCCAAACCTCAGCACTTTCACACAATAAAAGTTTATTTCTTGCTCATGCTGTGTGTTTCATGTGCTGGGAGAGGAGGCTCTGTTCACCAATGTTATCTGGGCACCTAGGCTGGCAGAGGTTTCATCCTGATACACACTTCCGTCCGTGACTACTGCCATGAAGGAAGTGTTAGATCATGGACTAGTTCTTGGTGCTTCTGCTCAGAAGTGGCCCACTTCACTTGCACTCATATTCTTTGGCTGAAGCAAGTCACATGGCAACATCTCACCACTATTGACACTGTGGGCTGGATAATTCTTTGCTGTGGAGGCTGTCTTGCGCATTTTAGAATGTTTAGCAACATCTCTGGCCTCTATCCACTAATACCAACATCTAAATCCAAATGTGCCACAGGAGAGAACAGAAATGTTTGGTAAATGTAACAGTGACTACCGCACAGGGTAATGGGATAAAGACTGACTGGGGCAAGGCAAAGGGAGTCAATAGTTGCTTCAGACTGGCAGATGAGAGAAAGCCAGGCTGAGGAAGTGATAAGGTATCCTGGGAGGAGAGCGTTCCAGGCTGAAAGATAATTAGTGCAAAATCTCTGAGGAGGAACTAAGGGTAGCATTAAGCAAAGTGTTTTATATGAATTATCTCACTTAACCCTTGAAACCTGTGAGGTGGGTATCATAATTTATTTTTGCATTATGTAAGAAGAAAATGAGACTTAGAGAGAGTAAACTAATCTGCCCGCACTAACATTGCTGGCAAAGTGGCACACTCAGCATTCAAATCCAGATCTCTCTGATACCAAAGACAGATAAAACTCTCGTTTGGATACAATTATTGCCACCTCATGTGGGAAGCTCATATTGCTGAACATTGAGGTCTTGTAAAATGGGGGGAATCAGACCTATCTTGGTTGCTAACACTTATGTCAGACTCAACAAATTTGAGTTCCCTTTCACAATAAGACCACAAAATCATCTTTTGTTGAGTCAAAGTTTCTCAACACAGCTGAATAATTTAGCAAGTGTATTTAATGTGTTTAGGTCTTGAAAAAACCTTGGTTTTAGAACACTGTATAATGGGCCTTGGCTTAAGGCACTAATGGTATTTTCCAAGAGACAGACTTCTCCCAGTGCAACACCATCCCTCAGAAAGTAAGAAGAGAGTTTAGTATAAACTTTTCTTTGATTCCTTCCTCATTCAGTATATCTCATATCCTTTTTCAGGTCTCCCTTTGCTCTGCACCTTTCTAATTCTTTCTTGATGGTCCAACAGTTTGTACTTAACAGTTAATTATTAACCAAAGTTCGTTACCACAGAAACTACAGGGAAACAGATTTAAATGATATCTGAGGAAATATGATAAGATCCCTAGTGCTGCAGTGGTTAAGCACTCAGCTGCTAACTGCAAGATTGGCAGTTCAGACTCACCAACCACTCCTCAGGAGAAAGATGTGGTAGTCTGCTCCCATAAAGATTTACAGCCTTGGAAACCATGTGGGGCAGTTCTACTCTGTCCTACTGGGTCACTATGAGTTGGAATCAACTTGACGGCAATGAGTTCGGTTTTGGGTTGGAGGAAATATGTCCTCATCGGAGCTCCCAGATTTCAAAATGATGGTACTAAGAAGGTAGCTAGAACCAAGTCACTGGGCATATTCAGAACAACAATGTTGTAGAGTTTTCAGATATTAGATGAGTATAGTGATCCTTCCAATCTGAGCATTCTACTATTTCTGTCAAGTCATTTCGTGAGATGTCTACCATCTCTGCCTATTTCTAAGAAGTTGCTTATATCTTTAGAGAATTCATCTAAAATGAGGTTTATCAACTTCACCACTATTGACACTTAGGGCTGGATAATTCTTTGTTGTGGAGGTTGTCTTGTGCATTTTAGGATGTTTAGCAACATCTCTGGCCTCTACTCACTAATACAGGTAGCAATCCCCTCCCTCTAGCTGTGACAACTGAAAATGGCTTCAGACATTGTCAAATGTCCCCTGAGGGACAGCAATGCCCCCCATTGAGAACCACTGCCCTAAACCCGTCTTCAAGTCCCCATAACTACAAATCAATTCCATGTGGCAACGGTAGAGGACCCAGGCTACTGACAGAGTGCTCCAAGCATATTACACTCAAACACCCTTTTCCAAATCACGTTGCCTTTGTGTAAAGCTCCTATTCCTCACCTTGACATTCAATGCCTTCCACAATACAGGCTCTACTTAACTCTCAGATCTTCCATCACCCCCTTTCCACCTCCCAAGGTAGATCTTATTGTATAGCTGACTTGCATTACTTGTGTACTTCCAAAGAGTGAATTTCCCCTCCCTTTAGGTTTTCTCTGTCCATTGCTTCTATTCAAATATTCTTTCCTCTGGCTACTCCTTGCTGAAGCTCTGCTACCCTTTTAAAAGCCAGCATAACTGCAAACCCTATTCATATCCTTTTCACTTGTTTCCCAACGTATGTGCGATTTTCCCACTTTGGAGTCTTTTAGAACAGTTTGTACTAATCGTATAGCTCTTAGCATATACTTCTTGCACCATAGTTTGTCTATAAATTCTCTTGAAGGAAAAGACAGTATTTCCCTATGGTTTTCACCCTCTGAAGTATCCAGAACGATGTTCAAAACACACTTAGCAAAGGAAAAAAATATAGTTTGCTGACCTGAATTGAGTTGTAAACCCAAATTACCTAAGAGGCTATTTTCTTCATGTTTTTGAAACGGAGCTTGTCTGTTAGGATGTGTCTTCCCTTGGGGTCTTTGCCTGTATTTTTAATAACAACAATAGGACTATGAAGATAGCATTTTCCATCGCGCCCTCAAAAACAGGGCTTCAAGGCCATTGTCAGAGAGGGTGGGAGGTGAAGCAAAGTCCTTTGCCAGGAGTTACAAAGGTGCTATCCCATTTCCCCAAAACCCTGACTCACTCCCTGCTGTAGATCTTGAGGTCATCATACCACCCTAGACCTGCCTCCCAATCACTCGCCTCCCTTCAAGAGTCTCCTCCTTATCACAAACAAATGCAATTTCTTTATTTGAAAACTGTGAAAGGTCTCGGTGTCATCTGAAAGACTTGGCAGCTAGTAAGTTGTATCTGCTGTTCTTGGGCCCAGGTTGAAGTTATCGCTCCTACTCCCAGTCATTTCCTGCCTTTGAGAGTTAATAACCGAAAAAACCCACTGCCAATGAGTCGATTCCCACTCACAGAGACCCTATATAGAGGGCCTTAATATAATCAGCAGGAAAAAGACCTGGCAATCTGCTCCCATAAAGATTACAGCCTAGAAAACCCAATGGGGCAGTTCTACTGTGTCAGTTGGGGTCGCTCTGAGTCAAAATCGACTTGATGGCATCTAACAGCAACAACAATATAATTAGACATTCTGTTTAAGACTTGGAGACATTGGAGCCCTTGGAACTTGCAAACACACCCACACACACATACACAATATAAACAAAATCAAACACATGCATCTCATTTTTTGAAATTTTTAAAAAGTAAATTAAAAAAAAAAAATCCCATGCCTCCACACACTGAAAATCACAAATGCTAGTATGTTGTCATGTTTACTTTACAATTTTACTTATCTAAAACCAGAACATCCCAGATAAATTTGAAACCTTCTTTATTTTCCTCTCCAGTCTCATGCTCCTTCTTGCCACCCATGATGAAATAATGATAATGAATTTGCTGGCTTTCCTTCCCATCCTTGTTCTGCAGGTTTGTTTCATATATATGTGTCCATCATTTTTTAAATGTTTATAAATGGCATCAGATAGGTTGTATTTAACATTTGTCGACTTTTTAAACTCACGTGTATTTGAGATCGACCATTGCTAATTCACTTAGATTTAACTGTTTAATTTTAATGCAGAAGACATTCCACTGCTATACTATACCACAATTCATATTCCCTTATTGATAAATATTAGGACTGTGCCACTTTTTTGCTATTATAAATAATGTTGCAACAAATCGACAAATGCCGTACTATGTGTTTTTTTGTTTTGTTTTGTTTTCTCGGGTATAAACCTAGAAATAGAACTGTTAGGTTCTTGGCTATTTTAACTTTACCAGATATTCCTGCCCTTACCTGCTGTTTACCTCCCTGTAACAATTCTTCTCTGCTGCCACCCAAGTGGCCATTGAAAAACGCAAGCTTGATCATGTCCCTAATGAATTCAAAATCCATTAGTGACTCTGACCAAAAACCCATTGCCGTCGAGTCGATTCTGACTCATATCAACCCTATAGGACAGAGTAGAACTGCACCTACATGGTTTCCAAGGAGTTCCTGGTGACCTTTTGGTTAGCAGCCATAGCTCTTAACCACTACGCCACCAGAATAGTAGGTTGGATATGGCATAACCTCCTTTCCCTGATAGCCAAGGCCTTTCATGATGTGGCCCTGCCTAACTCTTCAGGCTATAGGCTTGTCTCACCATATTTTACCCTCCAGCAATATCAAATCCTTTCTCATTCCCTGATGACCCAATAAGTGTGGTGCCTCTGTCCTTTGCACAAACTCTTTCTTCTGCCTGGAATTCCTTCCTTTGTCTCTTTGGCCTCATTTCACCTTTCAAAATTCAGTGTGAGTGTCACTTGCTCTAATAATAATAGTGACATTTACTGAGTATTTGCCATGTGCCTGAAGTTACCCTTTCCCTCACTCTTTCCCTTGTCTTCCTGCTAAATACCTTGTCCCTTTTATTTGGTGATCTTCTCTAGTTTTCCCAACAGAGCTAAACATTCCTTCCTTGCCCTTCCATTATTTTTTTTTCTATACCTCTTTTTTATTAGATTTTATAAGAAAAACCATGATAATAATCATCATGATGGTTTTCTTTTACTAAATGCCTGCTCTGTGTCAGTACCTGTACCACTTACTTTACTTATATTTTCTTGTTTAAACTCATAAGAAGTATTATCACCAGCCATCATTTTACCTAAGAAGGAATTAAGGTTCTGATAACTGATTATTTTGCAACTACTGGTTTACATATCCATATTCCCATCTTACAAATTCCTTCAAGAAAGGGATTGTGTTGCTATATTCTTATTTGTAACCTCAGTGTTCGTCAAAGGGTAAAGGCTTGTCAAATATGTGTTGAATAAATACGTTAAGTATGCTTAGTAAAAAAGTGTCTTTTCCTTTCCTGGAAGCCGTCACTTAAGGAAGAAGTGGTGATGAGTTCTAACCACTAGGCTCTCCTAATACCGCTGAAGCTGTGGTGAAGACACTTTGCCAAATCTGAGTTAAAAGTCACCTTTTGATGTTAAAAGAAAAAAAAAATCCCTTAATAATCTAATCACGAAGCCACAAACGCTTTTCGTGTTTCATCCCACAAGTTTCACTAAAAGATCACACACATCCTTCCTTTCCCAGGCATAAGGCCCCCTTCACCTCAGTTAACTTTTAACTCAGTTAAGAAACTCAGTTAAGTTTCAACTTTGAGAATTAATTGGTAATGAAAAGAGAGTGAGTAGGAAAACTGCCAGCTCAGCTCCCCTGAACCTAAATGTTAAGCGAATTTAAAAGAAAATAGACGTCTGTCCCTGGAGTCCAGCCAAAGCCACACAACGTAGGCACCAACATGCTTTTGTAAGAGAGACACGTTTCATCTTGGTAGAACTGCATTCTACTTAGTCAGATGTGAGTAGAGCAATTCGAGCAGAGATAGAAAGAGAAGTTTAATGGGTTGGCCATTCCCACTAAATATCAGGACTCTGAACATGCAGATCATTCCTCGGTGTCATGCTCAATGTCCTTGGCAGGAAGTCTATGAACTCAGGAATAGAGAAAGAAGACCTGGTAGCAGATGGTAGGGATCATCCCTGGAGAAACAAAATTGTAAAATCTTTTACCTTTTGACTTCTCCCTATGGATAACACCTTTCCAGGGAAGAAATTATGAGTTGAGGTCTGGAGTAACTGGCTCACAATTAAAGACTTCTGTTTTGCATACACTATAGTTATGCCTTGTGACTTAATTTGAAGGTCCGTGGTGGTGTCTTTCAAAAAGTTGATGCTCCAAGGGTACTATGGTCAAATGGAATTATTTTGTTATTAAAATTTTCTCGATTGGTGGAAAACCAATACCCGGAGTGTCGATGACTCAAGTACATTTAGAAGAGATTAAGACACAGCATTAAAAGGTCTGTTGAGTTCTATGCCTTGAAAGTCAGCAATGTTGGTTCTGCTACACAAAAAAGATGGAATAATTTCCATTTCTTTAATACCTTCTTGATACCAGGCACTTAAATGAGACACATTTCTACTAGGTACCAGCCACTTAAATAACTCATCTCTAATCCTTATAAGATAGCTATGAAGCATGTATTACTCATTCAACCCTATTTTAAAGATGAGGAAATGGAGAGTTAATGACTTGTTTAAAGTTACTAAGCCAGTGGGTATGGCACAGGGCAAGAACCAGAACTTAGCACTGGGAAATCTCATAATCACGTCGTCTTTTATGCGAATCTTTGACATCAGAGTTACACTCTGTGCCAACTGCCAATGAGCGACATCTTGAAAGAGTCAGCAGAAACGGTTGGTGTGACCCAGCACAACTCTTCTTCAGTCCAGCTCCTCGGTGGTGCTTTCTCTTTCTCTTTTAGAGACAGTCCAGTCCAGTTTCTGTCCCAGATACACATGGCTTTCAAAGCTGCTTTTGGAGAGTGATGTAAACTCAAGGGTATTTATTAGTAGCTGGTAATAAAAAATCAGGCAATGCAAGCACAAATCTGCAACTCGTTAATGTGGGAGGCGAACATTCCAGCAGGATTGTAAAGTGATAAGGCTGGAAGGCTGGAGATACGGTTTTCAAGGTGTAGAAAGTAAGGCAAACCCTGTTACCTGCTCAGTGTCTTCCACCACATAAAACACATTAAAACAAGAGAGAAAGAGCATAATCCGTTAATCCGACTCATAGCGACCCTACAGGATGGAGTAGAACTGCCCCCTAGGGTTTCCAAGGAGCAGTTGGTGGATTTGAATGCCAACCTTTTGGTTAGCAGCCGAGCTCTTAACCATTGCACCACCAGGGCTCTGAGAAAGCACATAAGGCACTACAATTGCATATAATACGCCAAGTAAAATCATAGCCATAAAATGTAGGGCTTAAACAGTTTTTGTTCCAATCCCAGCTATGCAAAACAGCACTTGAGCCATTTACTTAGCCTCTCTGGGCCTCAGTTTCCTCATGGGGAGAAGAATACATTTTCCCTGGCGCTACTCTGATGACCAATATGAGACATGGCTAATGGGAGTTGAGACTAATCTGGAAACAGACGGCTGAAAGTTGAAATTCTGCCTGCAGCACTTCCAGGCTGTACAACACTGGACACATTTCCTAACCTCTGTATCCTGTTTCCTCATATACAAAATGGGGGCAACAATAGTACCTACTTCATAAAATTGTGGTGGGAATTAAATGCATTCATAGGAAGTAATCTCTGGGAGCAGTACCCAACATCCCATAAGGACCATGTATGTTTGCTGAATAAAAACAATAGGTGAAATGCTCAGTTTAGTTTCTGCCACCCAGTAAAATTCCTCTAGATGTTAGCCTTGCTGTTGGTGATTTATAACACGGGATGGAGGCGTATGATATTAATACAGAAGGAAAAAAAACTTCATCTAGTCTTATCAGAACAACCGAGCAATACCAAAGCCATGATTTAATTAACCTCAAGGTGATTTTATACCTTTTGGAAGGTAGGCTCTCTACTTTCCACCTCTTCTGTGGCCCCCCTCCCCTGGGAGAGATATTAACTGCAATATCGTAGTAACTGATGCACCAAGAGTCTACAAATCAGAGCATGCTGCAGGTTGTTTCTAATCGTATATATTCCCCGGCTCAAGGATCCCCCCCAAAGAAAACAAACCAAAAGTCACCATCGAGTCGATTGCCGCTCATAGCAACCCTACAGGACAGAGTAGAACTGCCCTATAGGGTTTCCAAGGAGTGGCTGGTGGATTCGAACTGCCAATCTGTTGGTTAGCAGCCGAGCCCTTAACCACTGCGCCACCAGGGCTCTCAAAGTTACAGTTATTCTCCCATTCTCTTCCTCATAGTTTATATTAATAAAAGGAAAAGAATATCTCCCTCTCAATCGCTTAATATGACTGGAAAACATCAACCTCAAAACTGGAAGTTGGCAATAGGGCAAAGACTTCTGTTGTTTCAACAGTGGTGAAGAGTGGTGAAGAGCATGGTAGACTCTGGAATAAAACTGCATGTGCTAATATTCTGGTTTTACTAGTTCCTACCTGTGTGGTGGTGGAAAATGTATTTCATCTCTCTGGTACCCAGTTTTCTCATCTGTAAAACAGTCAAAATAATAGCACTTAACTCATAGATCTGTGGGAGAATTCAATGAGGTATTATATGCTTAGAACAGTGCCTGGCACACAGTAAGCACTCAGTGAATGTTAGGTATAATTCTTATTCTAGCCTGGTATGTTGAAATTAGTATTGTCTGGTAGGTCAGGAGATGTGAATTCAAATATGGACATGGGCAGCACCCAGAGATGTCTCCATCTTTCCATCGGTAAAATAAAAATGTAAATGTAAAAATCCTTTCAAACTCTAAACATTTATACAATTCACTGCTTTATTTTATCTCAGTACCTCCAACTCTTTCCAAAAATAGATATTGCCAAGTTAAAAATAATGAGTTGAAATATATATTAATATGGCAGATGAGGAAATAGTTTAGAGGAGGCAATATCACTGTACTTTAAAGATAGTTTTTAACTGTATGAACTCATTAATATTTTTTCAGGATTAAAAGAAATAAAACTCTGAAATCAGCCCAGACTTTGCATTTCTCATTCTGAGAAAAAAATTTCCTGCAGTTGAGCTACATGACATTTAATGACACATGATGAAAATTTTAGGGTAGACACATACTCATCTGAGTGACTCATAATGTATTTTCTAGAAGAAAAACCAGTGCCCTATAAACCAAGATAGGCCTTCTGAGAGGAGATGAGAGATCCAAAGAGCTGGTAGTGCTTCTGGAGATTTGAACAGCTAGTCAAGACCACTGCTTTCCAAGTATGGTCGCCATCTTGGGCATCTATTTGTACATTCACATTAACATTGTGTTTTTAGTGGGAAAACAGTTGGACACATACTATCTAAAGAAGAGTCCAGAGAGTTTTATGGCAAACATCCAACTATACACTTACCTGATCAAAACTGTTGGCATATTATACTATTTACTTCTGATCTTTGTTTCCAGAACTAACGTTTTATAGATTGTAGTAGAGATGTCATTGGTATTTATCCTATTTTCATCATTTTGCCACTTGTTCTAGGGGCAATTTTTATCTTGAAGTCAGTTTCTCTCCTTCCACTGTTGAGTATAATACCTTTACTACATTTGTCAGAAAAGAGAGAGCATGGTTCTATTTTAAACACTTACATAAATTTTTTTATGATGAACAAGTCAAACCTTAAAATTCAATTTTATGTTTTTGAGATCACTTCATGCTGCTACAAATATTAGGTTAAACCACATAAAGTATTCAACAGTCAACTGTTTTTGACCTGTAAAAATAGCACTTTTATATGGTTCAATCTAGCACATGAAGTTCACTCATTTTAATTGTTGCACAATACTCCACAGTTTTTAAAATGCATTTCCCCATTGTTGCACATTTAATTTGATTGTAATTCTTTTATTATTTTAAACCGTGCTATAGTTAATTTGCACAAGTCTGTGTCAAGACTGTTGAAAGTCTCAGTTTGTTCCTTTATTTTCAAACTGAAAGTTATGTTAGCCTGGCACAGTTTCATGGATTCTGGCAGAAGATATGAGACGCCTGGGGCAGAGACAAAGGACTTTATTACTCACGGCACAGGAAGCAGCATGAGAATTAGTATATTTTCATCAATTCCTGTTACCCTCTAATTTCCATGGGAGCAGCATGTAGGTGCCTAGGTGGATACTCTGCATGCAGTCAGTTTGCATCAGAGTTGAGGAGGCCCAAGCTTAGGGAGCCTGAATCTTGTATAACACACAATAAACAAACGTTCCTGAACTTTGTTCCAAAGAGGATCATTATCTATACTACAGTATAATATATATAGTACTATATATACTGTACAGTATAATATGCATTGAACAGGCAGCAAAAGGATGAAGCTCTCCCATTTCTGAGCCCAGAAGTTCTGATTATTCTTGTGATGGTTAAGATTGTGTGTCAACTTGACTGGGCCATGATTCTCCATGTTTTAATGTAATAACTCCCATGATTGAATATACTGTGAGTAGCCAATCAGATGAAAGGGAGTCTCCTTGCGGGTGTGGCATGCATCTGTATATAAGCAGACATTCTGGCTTTTTGCTCTCTCTGGATTCTGCGGCTGCTTCCTGTCGTCTCATCTCCCATTCTTGGGACTTGAGCTGTCAGCTTATCTGCCGAACCTGGAATTCGTTGATCTGCACAGCCTGTGAGTGGGAGCCCTGCTCTCCGACCTTCCGATCTTGGGCTTGCCAGCTTCTGCAGCTGTGTGACTTGGGAGAGGCCTCTACCCTGATCCATGGACTTGGGACGTTCTAGCCTCTACAATCACGTGAGCTGTTTCCTTGATATAATCTCTCTCTGTATATATATTTATACACTTGACTGGTTTTGCTTCTCTAGAGAACCCAGCCTAAGACAATTCTTCGTAAAGTTTCCAATTAAATAAGTCAATCCACCCCAGGAGAGGAGGGATGAGAGGATAGAAAGCAAAATGCCAGGTGTATATTAAAAGACAATTACTCTTCATGAAAATCTCAGGAATGGAGAAAACACATCTCCTCTACTTTTCCCCAACTTGTTTTCTTAACTCATTAAGATCAATAATGAATTCTTTATTTTAAAAAAGGTATATCTGTCTCTCAGGGGAAATGTGACCAACAGTTCACTGGGACAATTTTGTTCCTGTTCTCATGAGGTCGTTAACCAAATATCAACCACTGTTCCATTGAGGATTCTTCAGTAACTACTGTTGATGAATTTAGATTTTGCCTCCAAAAGGCTCTGAAATGGGTGAGATCAGTACATATGTTAATCAACCTCAAGCCCAATTTTTACCTAATATTGAAAATTTATTTCATATTGTATTTCTCAACCATACCAAGTCCACCCACACTGATCACCAGAGCATATCAGAGAGTCTGCAGTGAGATAAATAACAACATTAAGATAAAATTCTTGAACACACTCCAATGATAAGAAGTTAACACAGATTCCTCGAGTGTAAATAGAACCTAACCCATCTACCACCGACAGTTATCACTTCCCTGGGAGAAATTAATGTTCAAAGATTAATTCTTCATATACAAAAAGTCCAAATGAATTAAAATTCATTTGTCCTTGTTAGTTAAAGTCAAAGAAGTTGAAGCCCAAAATTTATTTTTACCCAATTTCTAATTCCATTTATTTCTAGTTAGAGGGATTCCTGACACTCAGTAGAGCTGGTATTTCTTCAGCAGCTGCAGAATGGAATGCAAGTAGCTTTTTCAAGGCCTCCGAAGTTGAATTAATTCAATGCCAAGTCTCTAATATGCCTGATATTTCTTTAATTAACTTTTTATTTTGAAATAATTTTAGATTTGACTGCCGTTGTAAGACACACATCAGAAAAATTCTGTATCCCCTTTACCCAGCCTCTCTTAATGGAAAAATTATAGTACAATATCACAACCAGGATACTGACATAGATAGAGTCAAGACACAGACTATTTCCATCTCTACAAGGATTGCTCATGTTGCCCTTTCATAGCCACACCCACTTCTCACCCTCAACTCTCCTTAAACTCTAGCAACCACTAAACTGTTCCCAATGTCTATAGTTTTGTCATTTCAAGAATGTATAAAAGGAAATATACAGCACGTAACCTGTTGGGATTGACTTTTTTTACTCAGCAAAGCTGGAGCTCATTCAGGTTATTGCATATATCAGTAGTTGTTGCTGCTGTTGTTGTGTGCCATTGAATCTCTTTATGACTCATAGCAACTCCACGTGACAGAGTAGGACTATCCCATAGGGTTTTCTAGGCTGTAATCCTTATGGTAGCAGATAGCCAGGTCTTTCTCTTGTGGAGCCACTGTGTGGGTTCCAACTGCCAACCTTTTGCTCAGCAGTCAAGCACTTAACTATTGTGCCACGAGGGCCCCTTACATTAATAGTTAGTTCTTTTTTATGACTGAGTAATAGTTAATGATCTGGATGTACCGCAGTTGGTTTAACCATTTATCTGTTGAAGGACATCTGGGTTGTTTCCAGTTTATGATTTTTGTTTTTTTTAATATTTTATTGTACTTCAGGTGAAGGCTTACAGAACAGATAGTTTCTCATGTAACAGTAGTACATATGCTGTTTTATGATGTTGGTTAACAACCCCACAACATTTTAACCCTCTAAATTCTCAACTTTTTTTTTTTGGTGAAAATACACATAGCCAAAGATACGCCGTTTCAAAAATTTTTACATACACATTTAAGTGACATTGACTACGCTCTTCTAATTGTGCTGTCATTCTCACTTAAGATGAAGGCTTACAG
>NW_004443958.1:16114624-16130744 GCF_000243295.1 Trichechus manatus latirostris
GTATGTTTTTCCATTTATGTAGATCCCTTTGGGTTTCATGCAGTAATGTTTTATAATTTTCTTTGTATAGGTCTTTTACATCCCTGGTCAGATTTCCAGTTTATGATTTTTTAATTAATAAAGCTGATATAAGCATCTGTGTACAGGTTTTTGTGTGAGCGTAAGTGTTCATTTCCCTGAGATAAATGCCCAGGAGTACAATTGCTGGGTCATATGGTAGTTTCGTTTTTTTAAGAAACGCCAAAGTGTTTTACAGAGTGGTTTTTTAATTTGACGTTTCCACTAGCAATGTATGAGTGATCCAGTTTCTGTACATCCTTGCCAGCATTTGGTGTTGTCACTGTTTCTGAATTTAGTCATTCTGATAAGTATGTAATGATATCTCATTGTGGTTTTAATTTGCATTTCCCTAAGAGCTAAATACATTGAACTTCTTTTTATGTGCTTATCTGCCATCAGTCTATCCACCCCGGTGAAATGTTTCCTAAAGTATTTTGTCCATTTTCTAATTAGATTGCTCGTTTTTTTACTGTGAATTTTGAGAGTTTTGTTGTTGCTGTAGTGGGGGTTGTTGTAGTTTGCTTTTAAATATATTCCAGATACTAATCCTTTGCGAATTTTTTCTCCCATTCTGTAGCTTGTCTTTCGATCCTGTCAACAGGGTCTTTTTCAGAAGAAAACTTTAAATTTTGATGAAGTCTCTTATCATTTTTTCTTTTTATGGACATTATTTCTGGTGTCAAGTTCAAGAACTCCTTGCCTAGCCTAGACCCCAAAGATTTTCTCCTGTGTTTTCCTCTAGAAGCGTTATCGTTTTGTGTTTTACATTGAAGTCTGTGATTCATTTTGAGTAAAATTTTTATAAGGTGTGAGATTTAGGTAGAGACTCTGTACCACTGGGCCTTCTCTGACACCATCTCTGCAGGGGTGTTATGGTGTCTCATTACAACCTCGTGGTGGGGCGGGGGGGAGTCGTGTCTATAGTTTTTTCTGTGGTGTTTGGCTTGAGTCATAGTCTAAAAGTGTTCAGTCTTGCTAGGTTGCCCTTTTCCTGGTCCTGCTGGAGAGAGCAGCCTTTTTAAGGGCCTCTTAAAATCTGTACTCATTGGTATTTCTGGTTTGCTGGCTTCTTTAATGTAAGACTGGGATATATAAAAAGAAATCTCAGGGAACTCACCAACTTGCTGTTCCCTGGGTTCCCAGCCAGTCTGCCTTCTTTTCTTTCCCTTTCAGAGTCTCTTATATTTGTTTTATATATTGTGTCCAGAATTTTAGCTGTATTCAGTGGGAGGAATAGGGGAAAGTATGTCTACTCCATCATACCACAAGTAGAAGTCCCCTGCCTGATTTTTAGAGAATCTAAGGAGTTAATAAGCCATTGAAGATTCTCACTCAACAAAATATCGCAGACAACCTTCCACGTCAGTACATACAGATGTGCCCTGGGCCACGCACAGCAAATGTGGAAAACAAGCTAATCTCCAGCCCCCGAAAGCAATTATCACTGGTAAAATTATGTTCCTAGAACACAACATTTCCGTTGCCAAAAAGCGTAGCAGAAACTCAATGATACCTGAATGAAAGAGAAAATCTTATGATGTTCTCACCAGAATACCAGTCAGCTGATGCCAGGTTTCTGGAATTCAAAACCTATGAATTTAAACTCAATAGAGTGATATTTTGGCACTATGCATCTATCTTATTTGGGGAGAGAACCCGCCTATGCATAATTTCTTTCTAGAAGATACTCTGGCGCTCTTAATGCGTCTCTTCTTTAGCACCAACATACCTATGTCCCCATCTGCAGATGGTTGGCAGCTGAGTCCTTCTCAGGGGAAAGGAGGGATATTCTTTGGCCACAGGTCACTGCTTCGTTCAAGGCCACGTATACTCCAAGGTGACTACTGACAGTAGCCTGAACAATGACTGAGATGTGGGAATACAAATTCCCAGCCTCTTGCTGCAACTTGGGACAACCCTGAAAGACTATCCCAGCTTCAGAGCTTTCTGTAAAACCTACTGAGACCTCAGCTGAACCCTATTGTGGGTCTTTCTCCTTCTACTCAATTCTGCCTTCTATACACCCCCAGTTTCTGCATGTACCATCTGTATATTAAACTATTTTCAGGGAAAGCAATCTAAGATACTCTTAATTTCCATTTCTCCTTCAAGCTTTGCATTTCTGGCTCATCAGTCCCAAACTGAGTGTGAAACAATATCCACACTCAGTTGGGTACACAAAATATCCAGCCTGTGCCTCAGCAGCTCCATGATCATTCCCTATGGAGTTACTTAGACCTAAGACCTCTGCTCCCCAGGAACTTTTCTCCCTCAGATGTTCTAATCAATTAGAGCCGTTCATTGAGTGTGTAGCCAAGACTGAGTGTCCACGGGTCACACTGCCACAGTGCCCCCTCAGTATGCAGCCTGGTATTAGGGGCAGTGGATGTAGTGCTGTGTTCCGTGGTCTGACACTAACAACATAAAGCCAGGGTTTCACTAGTGCTTTGGAGTGCACGTGGAACTTGGCTGCCTGGCAGCTGAAGAGCTGTAGATT
Source organism: Trichechus manatus latirostris (assembly GCF_000243295.1). Lineage (NCBI taxonomy): Eukaryota > Metazoa > Chordata > Mammalia > Sirenia > Trichechidae > Trichechus > Trichechus manatus. The sequence continues at coordinate 16,117,182 of NW_004443958.1, forward strand.
TTTTGAGCAGCATTGCTTATAAAGCTCAAAAAACTCCTTCCCCTACCTTTGAATCTTTGCCTCGCCAATCCTTTTTAGGAAGAGATGAGCCTGTACAGTTAGCTACAGTGGCCCGCACCATGGGGACGTCACCTTTGCTGAGGCACCCAGTCATGTACCTTTTGCAAGGCAGGCACATTGAGGCAGCTAATGCTTAATACCTATTGTCCAATCTTTGCCTCAGTTGCATCTGCCTGCTCTGCACCTGGATCTGCCCAGGGCCACACATAGACTTGCCTAGATTCTGAGCACCCTTGTTTAAAGCCTGACCTTTGCTTAAGTCCCTGTCTGTACAAAGATCCTCTTGTCCCTGGGAAGGAAAGAAAACAAAACTCACCGCAAATTGCAGTCACCTTCTAACCTCACAATAAAGCATGGCTAGCTTAAAGCTTCTTGCCTAAGCTTCAGTGTTTGAAAACCCAGCCTGATATACCCATTGCTGTTGAGTCAATTTCTACTCATGGCAACCCATGAGTTACTGCTCCATAGGGTTTTCTTGGCTCTAATCTTTACAGATGCAGATCACCAGGTCTTTCTTCCACAGAACCACTGGGCGGGTTCAAACTGCCAACCTTTGGGTTAGTAGTTGAGCACAAACCATTTGTACCACCAGGGCTGCTGGCCTGATATAAGACCCCAGATTAGAAAGTCAGGGCCCAAATGTCCTGTCATCACATATTGAAGTCCCAGGCTTGCAGCCAACACTTTCTAGACACACCAAAAACTTCCTTATGGGAATTTTGCTCACCCAAATTCTACTCTTTTTTTTCTTCCTCCATGTTCTCAGCCAATGCACCCACAGTATTAGTGTGTTGGAGTGGGCCCATTAAGTAGCAACTCTTTTCTTCGTCTGAATTCTGAATAATAAAAAACCAAGACATGGAAGAAGGAAGCCAAAATATCAACTTCATCTGGTATGAGAACAAAATGAGCATATTGGGTGAATCCTAGACTCGGGCAGATTCATCCACCTGGCCCTTGGCAGCCCTCAGTCCGGGCAGGTAAGGCTTGAGGCACAGAGGAGCAGAGAAAGTCGCCCTTTGCCTGCTGGTAGCTTGCTGCCAAGAGGAAGATGAGAGGGAGGAGTCACGTACAACCAGGTGGTTCTTAAATTTACCAACCAGATGAGCTCCTCCACCTGACCAGGGGCAGAATAAATACAGGAATGTAAAGAAGCCAGGAATGTGTTTAGGGAAAATTTCTCTTTCTGAATCCAGATGATTGGAGAAGTGTCCCTCTCTGATGTTGTTTTTGTTATTGTTGTTAGCTGCCTTTGGGTCAGTGCTGACTCATGTCAACCCCAATGTACAACACAATGAAATGTCCAGTTCTGTGCCTTAGTCACAATCGTTGGTATGTTCAAGTCCATTGTTGCAGCCACTATGTATTTTAAGTGCCTTCCAACCTGAGGGTCTCCACTTCCAGCACTATATAGGGCAATATTCTGTTGTGATTCATAGGATTGTCATTGGCTAATTTTCAGAAGTAGATCACCAGGCCTTTCCTCCTAGTCTGCCTTAGTCTGGAAGCTCCATGGAAATGTCCATCATTGGTGGCCCTGCTGATATTTGAAATACCGATAGCATAGCTTCCAGCATCATAGCAACATGCAAGCCACCCCAGTATGATAAACTGACAGACAAGTGGTGGGTCCCTCTCTTTTAAGTAAATACACTTTACTATATTTTTAACTAAGAACTAATGCGTGCATATGTATTTCTCTTTATAAAAATGGCTTCAAACCATCCATATAGTTCTGTAAAATGCATTTTTTAAAAAAACTCAGACATTGTAAACTTTATTCTATGTTGGTCAGTGGAGATTTAAAACCTTCTTTCTAATACTTACATTGTATTTTATTATATGGGCCACCAAAATTTATTTCAGCATTTCCCTGTGTAAGTTTAGCTTGTCTTCAAGTCTCTGCTATTAAAGCTACAGTGAACAGGCATGTGCACACACACGTATTTCATAAAGTTAATACATAAATTGGAATTGTTTGGTCAAACCACATACGCTTAAAAGTTTACCTTACTGAATTTTTGTACTGCCATATTTTTACGCAAATACCGTGCGCCTTCTTTGTTTGCTAGCCGCGTCCTTCCCCCAAGAGGTATTTTCATAAGCGCACTATGCTAATTTTTTTTTTACAGCAACATGTGGGAGAGGCTTGCCATGGAGGCAGTTGTGAGGGTGCCTTGCACCTACCCCAATGCCACCCGAGAGTGCCTTCCCCTACACCGTCACAGATACTGAATAGTATCAATCTCTTTAGAAAGAACTTTAATAGACTGTAACCACTAGAATTATTTTTAATATATCTTTATAAACTCTGTACTACAACTGTCATTAACTTACAGAGAATTCTTAGAATTTATATTCATTATCTTTTATGCCTATTTTACAAAATAAAAACAATGTTTTTCGTCTTTCCTGTACTAATTTTGGCTTTCTTAGATACTATTTTTTAAACATCAATTTGTATCATCTACAAAGCAAGAAAAATAAAATAATACAGTAGCTGCTACTTGATTGTAAAGTTTTAAAAGTCTGCCAGGAATAAAGATAGACACCAAGGCATTAAAAGTTTTGTTTTTGTTTTTTTTTTTTCTTTGTCTTTAACTTGGATCTAAAATGTGAAAAATCAATAAAATTAATTTAAAATATTATGGTTATATGAATATAACGCAGAACGAAGAAGTGTAATTTGTCCTAAAGAAAAAGAAATATCTTCTGTTACTAAACCTGTGCTTCTCACATAGTAGCACTGTACCTTTCAAGGATTTTGAATTTCTGTAATTTTATTTCAGCTTTTGTCATGGATTGAATTGTGTCCCCCCAAAATAACTGTCAACTTGGCTAGGTCATGATTTCCAGTATTGTATGATTGCATATCATTTTGTAATCTGATGTAACTTGCTTATGTGTTGTACTATCACTATGATGTAATAAGATGGATTAGTGGCAGTTATACTGATGAGGTTTACAAGATTAGATAGTGTCTTAAGCCAATCTATTTTGAGATATAAAAGAAAGAAGCAAGCAGAGGCATACGGGAACCTCACACCACCAAGAAAGCAGTGCCGGGAGCACAGCACATCCTTTGGACCTGAGGCTCCTGCGCTCAGATGCTCCCAGACCAAGGGAAGACTGATGCATCACAAGGACCTTTCTCCAGAGCCGAAAGAGAGAGAGCACCTTCCTCTGGAGCTGATACCTTGAATTGGACTTGTAGCCTACTAGACTGTAAGGGAATAAATTTCTCTTTATTAAAAGCCATTTTGTTGTTGTTGTTAGGTGCAGTCAATTTGGTTCCAACTCATAGCAACCTTATGCACCACAGAACGAAACACTGCCCGCTCCTGCGCCATGCTCACAATTGTTAGGCTTGAGCCCATTGTTGCAGCCACTGTGTCAATCCATCTCATTGAGGGTCTTTCTCTTTTTCACTGACCCTTGTACTTTACCAAGCATGATGTCCTTCTCCAGGGACTTATCCTTCCTGACAATATGTCCAAAGTACGTAAGATGCCATCCTTCCTTCTAAGGAGAATTCTGGTTGCACTTCTTCCGAGACAGATTTGTTCGTTCTTTTGGCAATCCATGGTATATTTAGGATTCTTCGCCAACAGCACAATTCAAAGGTATCAATTCTTCTTCAGTCTTCCTTTTTCATTGTCCAGCTTTCGCATGCATATGATGCAATTGAATATACCATGACTTGGGTCAGGCGCACCTCAGTCTTCAAGGAGACATCTTTGCTTTTCAGCACTTTAAAGAGGTCTTTTGCCGCAGATTCGCCCAATGCAATGCATTTTTTGATTTCCTGACTGCTGCTTCCATGGGTGTTGATTGTGGATCCAAGTAAAATAAAATCCTTGACCACTTCAATCTTTTCTCCATTAATCATGATGTTGCTTACTGGTCGAGTTGTGAGGATTTTTGTTTTCTTTATGTTGAGATATACTCCATACTGAAGGCTGTGGTCTTTGATCTTCACAAGTAAATGCTTCAAGTCCTCTTCACTTTCAGCAAGCAAGGTTGTGTCATCTGCATATCTCAGGTTGCTAATGAGTCTCCCTCCAATCCTGATGCCCCTTTCTTCTTCATATAGTCCAACTTCTCGGATTATTTGCTCAGCATATAGATTGAATAAGTATGATGAAAGAATGCAACCCTGACACACACCTTTCCTGACTTTAAACCACGCGGTATCCCTTTTCTGTCCGTACCATACATTGTAGTATTTCTGTTATAGCAGCACTAGATGACTAAGACAGCTTCTTTTATTTTGTCTGTGAGTATCAGCTGCCACAAATTCTAACCTCACGTCATCCTCTTCTTGGATTTCCTTTCTGTTTTGTTCAAGTACATGGTTGATGCACTTTTGAGTCCGTGCATTTCTGAAAATGTTTTTAATGCATTCTAACATTTTCTTTCAATACAGACAGTATTGTTGCTGAGAGATCTAGAATTAGTCTGCTGTCATGAGTTTTTGTTTTGTTTAGTTTTGTTTTTTTTGTGGGGGGGTTGGTTAGTTTTTTTCTTTTCCCTCTCTGGAAGAATTTAGATTTCTCCTTTTCTTTCTTTCCTGCCTCCTTTCGTCCTTTCTTTTTTTTTTTTTTTTAATTCTGAAAAGTCACCTATATGTGTTAGGTATTTTTTTTTCTTCTATTTTGCTGTCTATCTACCGTTTCATCAGGAAATGTAAGTTTTTTATTCAGCTCAGTAAAATGTTCCACTAATTGCTGATTTATTTTCTCTTTCTACTGTATCCACTTTTTTTTTTTTTAAACTCTTTTCAGATGAATATTGAATCTCTTAGGTATATCCTCCATAGCTTTTAACTTTTTTGCTTATATTTTATATGTCTTTGGATATTGGCTGTACTTTCTGGAACACTTATTATAGCTTCCATTCTCGAAGAGATTTATGAATCAAAATAAGTTAAATTTAACATTTGGCAATAAAATAGCTAATTACAAAGTTTTTTTCCCCTTTTATTTATTAGCTTACTATTTATGGATGCATGATCACCTTTGATCTCTGGATTCTTTTTTTAACCCAAATTATCTCTACTTCCACCAGGGTCAGTTTCATGTTAGTCCTTGATTTTCTCATGTTGATTTTTAAAAAATTTTCTAGGGAAACTTGTATGTCCATTCCTTTTTCAGTATAGTTAGCTCTAATGAATTTCCTTGGCAGTTGTGAAGGTCTCTTTCCCTTACAGACCCCTGCATTGATTGAAGGACCTGATCACAAACTCCAAGTGGGTGGAGTTTCTCAACGGGCACATTTAAATTTAGAGGCAGAAATCAGTAAGGCAGGTAGGTGAGGGGATATCAGGACTGCTAAAACAAAAATAATAGGGCCTTTCTCTGGAGATAGAACCCTTTAATGGAATTCCCCTCTGAACAGACTTGTCTTTCTATTTGTTCTCTCTTCTGTGTCACTTGTAGAGGTTCAGACTCTTCCTGCTCTGTCCTGTTCTCTCTCAGGCTTCAGCACCCACTTTGTATGATTGTTTGTTTTCTATATAAATATTTGCCTTGGAAGCTTTCTTCTGGAAAAAACCAAACCTCCACTTATACTGGACATTTGAAATAGTATTAGAAAAACAACTTTCCCAAGTGTTCTGGTGGCAATTCTTCAATTAATTGCTCTGATGATTATCTGATATCCCACTCCCTCCGATTCTTTCTACTAATCAAATCTAGTCATCAGTGGAGGAAAGAATATTTTTTATCTTAGGTGTTTTGGATTGTGATTTTCTCTGCTCTGGTTTCTTAATAAACTTTTATTTACCCTTATGTTACTCAGGCCAAATTCTCGACTTTTTTCTTTCTCAATTTACATTTGATCCATCAGTAGATCCTATGGGCTCTACTTCCAAAACATATCCATAATCTAACTACTTCTCATTGACATTAAGTTGAGCCCCTGGTGTTTAGTGAGCATCACTTTTCCCCAATCTATTTCAGTCAAGGACTATGAAGCTGTGCCCCAAATCTTTGAGGTCTAAGGGGAATGATGTACCTCAATATGGAGGTCTTTGAGTTACAAATTACTTAAGATTAAGGATTTTATCAATTTGATTTTATCTTCATGGTTGCTAGCAGAGCCATCTTTGAGGAAAATTTAGCAAGATTTTTTGCTAAAGACTCCATTAAAAGAAGGACAATGATAATATCATAGTGAAGAAGAGGTTGTCAGTAAGTCCTCCCAAAATTCTAGAAATATAAATCCACGAAGGGTCATATTCACCACCTGCGAATGTGTAAGGACTATCGACCAGGAATCATGGCATTACTAACTTCCCAAATGATATCATCTCCTAATGTTTTCAACTTATAAAAAGTTGGCTTCTCCAACTGGTCTTCCATAAGTGATCAGAGATAAAAAGCAAAATATAATGAGTCTATAATGAGGGATGAAAACACCTGTTCCATGTGCCATCATGATTTTCTTCCAAGCCAAAGACAGAAATCCCAAGTCAGTCACAACAGTGTTTTCACCAAACGTGGCTTCAGAATGCTTCTTATACAGCACTCTAGGCTGTCACTGCTAGACTGAGCCAATGTGGGTGAAAATATTGATGGCCTTTCCTAACCTAAAGGCTTGTCTTTGAGAGTAGCAATAAGGAGCTGGGATGGGTGATGAGGTTGAGGAGGGAATTTGGAGAGACAGTACACCATTACTCTGCAGGACATAGGCATGGGTAGAAAAGTCCTAAGGAATAGAGTGCATGGTTGCAGCTGCTGAAAGGAAAAAAAATCAGGCCAAGTGTCTGCAATCCATGAAGAAGAAAGGAAGAGAGAATAACATAAGGAGCTATATGTCTGGTTTTGGAAAGGGTACAGGACCTGGGCAGGAGAATGGCCATTTAGGACTGTATATTGGACTCAGTATATGCACCACTCTAAATCTATGCAATGAGGCTTTCTTCCTGCTTCCACCCTGACTCCAGCTGAGGTCACTTTCCTTAATTTAAGTTTGGCGCGGTCCTAGCAGGCGTATATACCCCATCCACAGTCATGGACCCAAGTTGTTGCTGTTAGTGTAAACTGAGTAGCCTCATGCACGGCTCTGACCTGCAAAGAGAAGTCATCATGGCTGCACACTGGCTAGAAGGATTCCATGGGGCTCTGGTTTCCATAGGAATGCCCCAAGAGGTAGATTTGACCAATGGGAGATGACGGACAGGAAGGAACCAGAAGATACATTATTTTTCTTCCTTCCATACTGTAAGGATGAACTGTTCTGAGACAGCATTTTGCATGGCTTCTCTGAAAACATACTGGAATACAAAAGAATAAAAGGTACTTGTTGCAAATAGTGATCAGCTTGGTAGCATGCCCCTTGAATTGTTCTTTCTTCCTCTACACTCCCCTTCTCCTCTCACCCCTGCTTCCTTGGGATTGCAGGTCTGATAAGCCTTTGCTTCAGAAACTTTGTTTCAGAAATTTGGCTAAGGTAGGATGTAGTATACCACATTCATTTACCCAAGAAAGTTTTCAGCAATCACTAGATATAGACACTAGCTATAAGCTCTATAACCCGTCACATAGGGTATTTGGGAATTCCCAAATGTGTCAAAAGGTTGTCAGCCTATGAATGGGTAAGGCACAGTGCCAGGCAGCAAGCACTTGTTCAAGGACTATAAAGCCATTTGTTTTGCTTTCTCTCCATCTTGTCTGTGGTTACACAAAAAACAAAACAAAACAACAACCTGGCATTACTTGGTGAGTGATCGCTGGCCACCCTTGGGAAGAAAGGCTAAAGGGTAGTTATTAAAGGAAGCACTATTTATGGCCTAGCCTCTAGGTCAGACTGTCCTGATCATCAGTTCCTAACCAGGCTATTCATTGCCACAGATGAGCAACTATTGTAAAGAGGCCAGAGAGACCACTTCTCTGTGATTTCTCCTAGAAACCCATTTTAAATGTCTCTTCTGAAGGACATGGGGAGATACCGTGGTGACACAGACAGTCATCAAATGTCTGAGAGCTGTAGTTACTGTCTGATGCCCTGGTTTCTGGTCCATTTATAGTTGCCTTGAGCAGTGCCAAAACCTAAGAGCCAGCTGAGGAAATGTGACATTCGCTCAGCTCTCATCTCCAGGACTCACCCATGGAAGTCCTTTTCATCTGAATAGATATTCAACAAAATTTCCTGAATTCCTACTGTGTGCCAGGTACCCTGCTAGGATCTGGGGATGGACGGTGACTAAGCTTAACCCTAACGAGATGAGCCCCAGCACACATTTTGGTTGGGGAAGCAGCTATAGAAATAGGTGATATCAATACAATGTGTAAGCTCCATAAAAGCAATAAGTACAAGGTAACCTTTTCAGGAGGTAGCATATGATCAGGAACCGATGGTACTGAAGGAAGAGGTCCAAGCTGCACTGAAGGCATTGGCAAAAAACAAGACTCCAGGAATTGACAGAATACCAATTGAGATGTTTCAACAATCCGATGCAGGGCTAGAAGGGCTCATTCATCTATGCCAAGAAATTTGGAAGACAGCTACCTGGCCAACTGACTGGAAGAGATCCATATTTATGCCCATTCCAAAGAAAGGTGATCCAACAGAATGTGGAAATTATCAAACAATATCGTTAATATCACAAGCAAGTAAAATTTTGCTGAAGACCGATCAAAAGCAGCTGCAGCAGTATATTGACAGGGAACTGCCAGAAATTCAAGCTGGATTCAGAAGAGGAAGTGGAACCAGGGATATCATTGCTGATGTCAGATGGATTCTGGCTGAAGGTAGAGAATACCAGAAAGATGTTTACCTGTGTTTTATTGACTATGCAAAGGCATTCGACTGTGTGGGTCATAACAAACTACGGATAACATTGTGAAGAATGGGAATTCCAGAATACTTTACTGTGCTCATGAGGAATCTGTACATAGATCAAGAGGCAGTCATTCGAAAAGAACAAGGAGATACTTCATGGTTTAAAGTCAAGAAAGGTATACCTCAAGGTTGTATCCTCTCACCATACTTATTCAATCTGTATGATGAGCAAATGATCTGAGAAACTGAACTATATGAATAAGAACGGAACATCAGGATTGGAGAAGACTGATTAACAACCTGCGTTATGCTGATGAGACAACCTTGCTTGCTGAAAGTGAAGAGGACTTGAAGCACTTATTGAGGAAGATCAAAGACTACAGCCTTCAGAATGGATTACACCTTAACATAAAGAAAAAAAAAATCCTCAAAACTGGACCAATAAGCAACATCATGATAAATGGACAAAAGATTGAAATTGCCAAGGATTTCATTTTACTTGGATCCACAATCAACACCCATGGAAGCAGCAGTCAAGAAATCAAAGGACACATTGCATCAGGCAAATCTGCCACAAAAAACATCTTTAAAATGTTAAAAAGCAAAAATGTCACCTTGAAGACTAAGGTGTGCCTGACCCAAGCCATGTGTTTTTAATCGCCTCATATACATGTGAAAACTGGATGATAAATAAGGAAGCTCGAAGAAGAATTGATACCTTTGAATTGCGGTGTTGGCGAAGAATGTTGAATATACTGTGGACTGGCAAAAGAAAGAACCGATCTTTCTTGGAAGAAGTACAACCAGAATGCTCCTTAGAAGCAAGGATGGCAAGACTATGTCTCACATACTTTGGACACACTATCAGGAGGTACTGGTCTCTTGAGAAGGACATCATGCTTGGTAAAGTAGAGGGTCAGCAAAAGATGGGAAGACCCTCGACAAGATGGATTGACACAGTGGCTGCAACAATGGGCTCAAGCATAAAAACGATTGTGAGGATGGTGCAGGACTGGACAGTACAATGTTCTGTTGTACATAGGGTTGCTATGAGTTGGAATTGACCTGACGGCACCTAACAACAACAACCAGAGATGAATCTTGTCACTATTGAGACAATCTTGTCTGGCAGGGCCGCCAAAGGGCATATTAATATGAAGATAAGACTGTTCTTTACAAGGTGAATCTCAAAGGGTAAGGAGGACCTTATGACTTAATGGAGTGAATACAAGCTTTAATTAGACACTTGAGATTTAATCCCAAATCTAGCTTTTAGCTGTGTGAACTTCATTGTCACTTTAACGGCTCTTGTTTCCTTATCTGTAAAATGGGCATAATAATACCAGATAAATTGGTCTTTAAAAAAACAAAACAAAACAAAAAAACCCATTACTGTCAAGTTGATTCTGACTCATAGCAACCCTGTGGGACAGAGTAGAACTGCCGCATAGCATTTCCAAGGAGCGGCTGATGGATTTGAACTGCTGACCTTTACGTTAGCAGCTGAGCTCTTAACTATTTAGTGAAGATTAACTAAGCATGCAATTGGGGGGCAGTGGTGGTTCAGTTATGTTCAAATGACTGCCTCTTGATCCGAATTCAGTGGGATCACCTTCCTTGGGAATAGGCATAAATATAGATCTCTTCCAGTCCATTATCCAGTTAGCTGTCTTCCAAATTTCTTGGGATAGACCAGTGAGTACTTCCAGTGCTGGTTCCGTTAGTTGAAACATCTCAATTGGTCAATTTCTGGAGCCTTGTTTTTCACCAGTGCCTTCAGTGCAGCTTGGACTTCTTCCTTCAGTACCATTGGTTCCAGCTCATACAGTACCTCCAGAAATGTTTGAACATCGACCAGTTCTTTTTGGTCTGTGCCTTCCTTCCATATAATTTTGATGCTTCCCAAGTCATTTAATATTTTCCCCATAGAATCCTTCAATATTGCAACTCGAGGCTTGAATTTTTTCTTCAGTTCTTTTAGTTTGAGAAATGCAGAGCATGTTCTTCCCCTTTGGTTTTCCATCTCCAGGTCTTTGCATGTGTCATTATAATACTTTTTTGTCTTCTCGAGCAGACCTTTGAAATCTTCTGTTCGACTCTTTTACTTCATCATTTCTTCCTTTCTCTTTAGCTACTGAACGTTCAAGAGCAAGTTTCAGAGTTTCCTCTGACATCCATTTTGGTCTTTTCTTTCTTTCCTGTCTTTTAATGACCGTTTGCTCTCTTCATGTATAATGTCCTTGATGTCTTTCCACAACTCATCTGATCTTCAGTCATTAGTGTTCAACCCGTCAAATCTATTCTTGAGATGGTCTCTAAATTCAGGTGGGATATACTCAAGGTCGTACTTTGGCTCTCGTGGACTTGTGCTAATTTTCTTCAGTTTCAACTTGAACTTGCATATGAGCAATTGATGGTCTGTTCTGGAGTCGGCCCCTGGCCTTGTTCTGACTGATGATATTGAGCTTTTCCATCGTCTCTTCCCACAGATGTAGTTGATTTGATTCCTGTGTATTCCACCTGGCGAGGTCCACGTATATAGTTGCCGTTTATGTTGTGAAAAAAGGTATTTGCAATGAAGAAGTCTTTGGTATTGCAAAATTCTATTATGTGATCTCCAGCATCGTTTCTATCACCAAGGCCATATTTTCCAACTACGACTCCTTCTTCTTTGTTTTCAACTTTCACATTCCAATCTCCAGTAATTATCAGTAATCACCAGTAATTATCAATGCATCCTGATTGCATGTTTGATCAATTTCAGGGTGCAGAATTTGGTTAAAATCTTCAATTTCTTCATCTTTGGCCTTAGTTCTTGGTGTGTACATTTGAATAATAGTCGCATTAACTGGACTTGCTTGTAGGCATATGGATATTATCCTATCACTGACAGATTGTACTTCAGAATAGATCTTGAAATGTTCTTTTTGACAACAAATGCAACGCCATTGTTCTTCAAGTTGTCATTCCTGGCATAGTAGACCATATGACTGTCTGATTCAAAATGGCCAATACAAGTCCTTTTTAGCTTACTAATTACTAAGATATCAATGTTTATGCATTCTATTTCATTTTTGACGATTTCCAATTTTCCTAGATTTATACTTCGTACATTCCATATTCTGATTATTAACGGATGTTTGCAGCTTGTTCTTCTCATTTTGAGTCGTACCACATCAGCAAATGAAGGTCCCGAAAGCTTGTCTCCATCCACCTCATTAAGGTCGACTCTACTTTGAGGAGGCTGCTCTTCCCTAGTCGTCTTTTGAGTGCCTTCCAACCTGGGAGGCTCATCTTCCAGCACTATATCAGACAATGGTCCGCTGCTATTCATAAGGTTTCAATGGCTAATTCTTTTCAGAAGTAGACTCCCAGGTCCTTCTTCTTAGTCTACCTTAGTCTGGAAGCTCAGCTGAAACCTGTCCACCACGAGTGACCTTGCTCGTATCTGAATACTGGTGGCACAGCTTCCAGCATCACAGCAACACACAAGCCCCCACAGTATGACAAACTGACAGACACATTACCCTTGAGTAAAGGGCTCAAATTTGTTCTGAGAACTCACAGTTTTTCAAGTGAAAAAGCTAAGTCTAAAGGTCAAATGAGGAGACTCTATAGAGAGTATTTAATTTTTAATTTTTCTACTCTATCACCAGCCCAGTCATCTCCCTGTTTGGAACTCTTACTACTTTTAATATAAAAGATAGCATATTCTTGTTAGAAATCTTTTTCACAAAGCCAATAAGATATGAGTACAAATACTCATAGGTGAATGAAAAAAGCAATTATATTTATGCAAATCAATTCATAAATAACACGAAGCTCTTGACAATACTTGCAATTTAGGGTATTTTTGTCTTGAGCAAGTGATTCCATTTGGTATAAACAGATTTTTTTTTTTTTTACAAATTCTTTCTTCCTTTTTTCTCTTCCATCTACCCAAGAGATTGGCTTTGTGGGTTTTCCCTCCTTTCACTCATCATAAGAAGACCCTATATAACAGAGCCAGAGATATAAAGCATAACGCTCTTTCAAATCTTAGTAATTTTTTCCACATGTTCTTTTTTTCCCCCCTTCAGGCTGACGTCTTAATCCTCAAGCATAAGTGACTATAGCTTCAGAAGTTATGAAGAGAAGGCAAAGAATTGACGTTATTTCAGAACAAAAGTGATTCTTGATTTTTTTTTTTTAATTTGGAAATTTTTTTATTCTTTAGATGAAGGTTTACAGAACAAACTAGTTTCTCATTAAACGGTTAGTATACATATTGTTTTATGACATTGGTTACCAACCCCACAACATGTTAACACTCTCCCTTCTCGACCTTGGGTTCCCTATTACCAGCTTTCCCGTCCCCTCCTGCCTGCTAATCCTTGTCCCTGGGCTGTTGTGTCCCTTTAGTCTCGTTTTGTTTTATGGGCCTGTCTAATCTTTGGCTGAAGGGTGAACATTGGGAGTGACTTCATTACTGAGCTAAAAGGGTGTGCAAAGGCCATACTCTTGGATTTCTCTAGTCTCTGTCAGGCGAGTAAGTCTGGTCTTTTTTGTGAGTTAGAATTTTGTTCTACATTTTTCTCCAACTCTGTCTGGGACCCTCTATTGTGATCCCTGTCAGAGCAGTCAGTGGTGGTAGCCAAGTACCATCTAGTTGTACTGGGCTCAGTCTGGTGAAGGCTGTGGTAGTTGTGGTCCATTAGTCCTTTGGACTAATCTTTCCCT
>NW_004443958.1:16131082-16132222 GCF_000243295.1 Trichechus manatus latirostris
GGTCGACTCCTCAGAGTGACCCTCCTGGCCCCACTTCTCTGTAAGAGTTGTGTTTGGTTACTGTCTCCACCACCCCGACATTTGCCGCCGCTGCAACAGATGGTGCCCCATGTGAGGGTGCTGTAGACATCCTCGCACTCAGTCCCTGAAGGTGGTAAGTACAGGACGCGTCCATTTCGGGGTGCTCTTACAGCCCCGGGAGCGGCGGGGTTTTTCCGCAGGCGGAACTTTCCCGGACGTTCTCATCTCGGGCTGCTATAGCCCTGGGAGCAGCGGGGCTTTCTCGTACACTCCCTCAAGGGATTTCAGGCTTCGGGCCAGGAGCTTTCCTATCATTCTTTTCTTCATTTTCCTATTCCTCCTCGCTATGGGGAATTCTCTTTCTCCTGAACAACATCAACACAAAACCCAGTTGTTGGGATTGTTAAAGGCCTCTAAGCTTGAGGTGTCAGAAGAAGTCCTTACCCAACTTCTGCTTTTAATTGAGTCTGCTTGTCCTTGGTATCCCTTGTGGGGAAACCTTGATGTAGAAGCATGGGAACGTATCGGTAACATCATTCGTGACATGAACATCCCAGCTTCAGTTCTTATTGCTTGGCATCACTGCCACCTCGCTTTACAGCCCCTACAGGCAGCTCCTTCTTCTCCCTCCCCTAGTAAAGAAAATGTTTATGACCCTCCTCTTTCCACGCCTCCCAAGGCTGATTTCTCTCAACATGAGTCTCTTATGGAAAGATGTTTGCAGGACAGCCATGAGAAAGAGGGGTTTTCTGCTTATCCTGTCATTCAGGGATCAGGACCGCCCCGTCACGATGGCCTTGACTTTCAAGTTTTTAAAGAACTCCATAAAAGCATGATAGAGAATGGTGTACAGTGTTCCTTTACAAAAGGAATTGTAGAAGCTATAGGACAAAACTATGAGAAGACCCCCTGGGATTGGAACGTTTTAATGCGAACAGTCTTAACCCCTGCTCAATTTAGCGTATGGAGTCAAGAATACAAGGAACATTGTAACCTTTATGCAATGGACAGTCTTAACCATAATATCCCTGTTAGTCTTGACACGCTCCTGGGTGTTGGGAATCATTCCACTCCCCAGGCCCAGAGTCAGATGAATAGGCAAGCATTCAGTCAAGCCTC